>NC_073272.2:102679166-102982196 GCF_029289425.2 Pan paniscus | reverse complement strand
GATGGGTGATACGTACAAATCATAAATCTTCCAATTTATGACTTTCCACATTTTTCAAGTATTCTACAGTAAATTAGGTGGACATGAGGATAAGCAACACATTATTTTAGAATACTACTAAAACTGATATTTTAGGTATTGGTATACAGATGATTTTAATCTATCTTTAATTAAAGTGCCAAAGATAAATATTCATTTTTTTCTCTTTATCTCTGTCTCTCACACACACCTTTTTTTTCCTACCTCTCTTCCTCCTCCCTCACTACACTCCTGCCCCAGCTGCTGAGTTAGGGGCTATATTTCCTGTCATGACTCTCAGAGACCCAGGCAGTAGTAGCATAAACGTATCTTGTGCTTACATTTTACACTTAGAAACCTTGCCTGGTGACTTGGTGCCCCTGCCCCTCTCTCATCCTCTTCCATTTGGTTGTTTTCATCTTTGAGATTAAAGATGCATTTCTGATATTGGCCATCATTACTTCTATCTTCTAAATCGTCTCCGAGGAAAAGGTATCCTTTTGGCAAGGAGAAGGAAAAAAAAGCATTAAGTATTTTGAAAATTTGAGTTATAAAATAACACATACAGAATTATCCTAGTTTTCTTACACATACATAGTGATGAAAATAAAATAACACATATAAATGCTGATATATGCAAGGCATTGTTGTATATGTATATTCATTATTTCATTTATCATTTCAAAGATCCTATGAGGTAGGTGCTAGTAGTATTCTCTGTTTTACAAATAAAAGAATTGCAGGACAGTGAAGTTAAGCAACAGACAGGAAGTGACAGAGCAAGAATTCAAACTCATATAGTCTAGTTCCTAAGTTTATGTTCTTAACCACTACTCAGTTTTATTTTTTAGTAAGTCCCCAATCTAAATCTCATTCATTCTTTTCTTCATTCACCATTTCTTATTTAATATTGTTTGAACACTTTTCTGTGCTAGGCACAGCTTGCCCATATCCACTTCTGAATCTCAGGGCCATATTTAGGAGTTCTGATGCCCAAGACATAGCTCTTTCCATTTGATAAAAATATAAAAATAAAAATTTAGTTCAATAAATATTTATTATCTATCATGTGCTAGGCAAGGCCCTGGAGATATAAAAGAGAACAAAGTAAATATAACATTCATATTCATGGAGTTCATGAATTAATGGGAGGAAACCATAAATTTAGTGCTGTAAATGCTGAAGGGGCACTTGGAGCACAGAGTAAGAGGACCTAATGCAGTTGCCAGTGAAGTCTTCAAAAACAAAATGATGTCTAGGAGATTGATTTCTGGTATGACAGCAGGAAGAGCTCTGCAGACATGTTCTCCAGTGAAACTGGTAAAAATTATAAAACAAAAGAAAACAACAATTTAAAGCCTCTGGAAATGCTCCTAAGGGCCATATGAAATGTGGCACAGGATACTGTCAAATCAATGGAGAAACATCTATTCAAGAAAATCCATAAAAACTCCATAAGAAAGATGAGAATCTGTGGCATTTGAACTTAGACATCTGCTCCCTCCCCACTTCCAGCTCAGAGAAACATAAACTGCATTCCTAACTGGTGGCCAAGAACACAAGGCATCCTCTCCCTCCAGCTGCCAGTCAGGGACTTTCTTCCTAGGAAGAGTAGGATGTCAGCATTTCTCATCCTGCCCCCAACTACCTGTTGCTGAGGCTAAGTCCTGGGTAAGTGCAATCAAGAGGTTGAGACTCCCATCTTCCATCCAGTCCCCACTAATGGAATGGAAGCTATCCCCTGGGTGTGGCACTGCTGAGAATGCTGAGGCCCTAATCATCCTTGCCCTGGCTTGCTGGGCATGGTTTCACAACATGAGAAGTAAGCTGAGAGGACCTTCAGGCTGTTGTTCCCTCCTGTACCTGAATGTCAGCTCCTAAAGCAGGAGTGTCAGAGAGAAGAATGCTATTGTTCCCACCCCCAGATCCAGAGCCCTGGCTCAAATATTTTTGCCTGAGAAGAGAAAACAAGCCATAAAGCATTTATCTTGTAATATTTTCCCGGTAGAACTTACTTCATTTACAACAGAGCATGGAGAAGTTCAAGCCAGTGTTGCTCCAAAAATAGTGGAAGTTGTGGTGGGGACACTTGGAAAGTAATTCATGGGTTTGGTGAAGCTAGCAGTTAACTATTGTCTGGCTGGATTGTTGGAGAGCACCAGAGAGGGAGCTGGCTGGGAGGAGCCCTCTTGGGGTCAGAAGAAATGTCAAACACTGATGAAGAGAACTGTTCTTTCACTAGAACCCACATTTGATTAAATTAGTCTGCAGAGCAATTAATGGCCAAGAATATTGTTGGAAATAATAGACCAATCAGTTAGCAATTAGAGGAGCCTAACAGCTGACTATGGTCATGGAAAGACACTAGGAAAGCTCTATCGAAACCATTGTCATCTTAGGGTGTCTGTGGGCATATCAAAAGATGAGCATCCCTGAGGGGCAACATTAGAAGATTAATGCTGGAGGAAGAGAAATAAACTTTACTAAAATAAGCCAGCCAATCACTAAACAAACAGGCAAATAATAACAAGCCCTGGAAGGGGAGGACACAATAACCAGAGTGGCAACAACATATTATCTAAAATGTCTAGTTTCCAACAAAAAATTACAAGACATGAAATAAACAGGAAAGAATGACCAATACCTACACTGGGGGCGTGGGGGTGGTGGGGGAACAGGCAACAGAAACTGTCTGTGACAGTGGCCAGATGCAGGATATCACAGATGTAGGATATTCAAAGTAGCCATTATAGATATATTCTGATAATTAAAGGAAACCATGATTGAATAAGTAAAGGAAGATATGATCTCAATGTTGCATGAAATAGAAATGTCAGTAAAGACATACAAATTATTTTAAAAAAAGAACTACATGGAAATTGTGGAGTTCAAAAGTCCAACAACCTAAATAAAAATTTCACTAGAGGAGCTCAAAAGTAGGTTTGAATTTACAGAAAAAAGAATTAGTGAACTTGAAGATAGATTGAATGTATGCAATTTGAGGGATAGACAGAAAAAAAGATGTTGAAAAATGATGAGATAGCCTTAAAGAAATGTGGGTCACCATGAAGTGCACCAACATATATGTAAAAGGAGTAGCAAAATGACAGGAGAGAAAGGCAAATGAAAAATACTTAAAGAAATAATGGCAGAAGACTTTCCAAATTTATTGAAAAACTCCAATGCACACATTGAGGAAGGTTAGAAAAAACAAAACTCCTAACTAGATAAACACAAAGATATTCACAAGTAGATTCATCATAGTGAAAATGCTGAAAGTCAAAAACAAGGAGAAAATTTTGAAAGCAGCAAGAGAAAAACGACTCTTCACATTTAAGGGAACTTCAATAAGATTAACAGCTGGCTCCTCAGCAAAAAAACAAAACAAAAAAAAATTGATGAAGGTAAGAAGACTGTGGAACAACACAGTGAAAGTGCTCAAAAGAAAGAAAACCGTCTCTTAGTGACCAGCTGTTACAGGAAATAGAAAAGAAAAAGAAAACAGTGAACCAGGAATCTTATATCAAACAAATCTATCTTTCAAAATTAAAGGTGAAATTTAGACATTCCCAGATAGACAAAACCTGAGCAAAGTTGTACCTAGCTGACCTGGCTTACAAGAAATACTAAAGGGAGATCTTTAGGCTGAAAAAAAAAAAAAAAAAAACTCCAGATGGTAATTAAAATTCTACCAAAAAACAAAAAGCAATAGCGTAGATAAGATGTAATTATAAAAGAGAGTATATTGTATGCCTAAGTATAAAATAAAGTTTTCTCCCTTCTTAACTAGCTTAAAAAGCAATTGTATAAAATAATGTGTACCTAATGTATTGTTAGGCCTATACCACATACAAATGTCATATAATTGTAATATTTTTGCCAATAACAGAACAAAAAAGGTGGGTTGGAATAAAGCAGTATTGGTCTAAGGAAATGACTGCAGAGGGTAAAGTAATAAATATAACAATGCATTATTGGATTTGTAACATTAATAGATGTAACATGTGTAACAATAATGCCACAAAAAGGGGGGGAAGGAATAGAAGTAACATTTCTATATATGACTAGAATTAAGTTAGCAAGAATCTGAAATTGATTCTGATAAGTGAAGGTTATATAGATAGTAAGCTTTAGCACAACCACAACAAAGCTTAAACATAGTGAAAAAAGCAATAACGAAATATAAATGCTGGGCCGGGCGTGATGGCTCACGCCTGTAATCCCAGCACTTTGGGAGGCCAAGGTGGGTGGATCATAAGGTCAGGAGTTCGAGACCAGCCTAGCCAATATGGTGAAACCCCGTCTCTACTAAAAATACAAAAATTAGCCGGGCGTGGTGGCAGGCGCCTGTAGTCCCAGCTACTCGAGAGACTGAGGCAAGAGAATCGCTTGAACCTGAGAGGCGGAGGTTGCAGTGAGCCGAGATCATGCCATTGCACTCCAGCCTGGGCGACAGAGCGAGACTCCGTCTCACAAAAAAAAAAAAAAAAAAAAAAAATATATATATATATATATAAATGCTTCACGAGAAAACATACAGTAATAAAAATGAAAGTAGAACAGGAGGAATAGAACAAAAGAAGGCATGGGACACATAGGACACATAGGGAACAAAATGAAAAATGGAAGACTTAAACACAATTATATTTATAGTAACATTAATTGTTACTATGGGTTGATAGCTCATTTCTTTTTTAATTGTGACTAGATTAACAATCTAATCAAAGGGCAGAGATTGTCACACTAGATAAAAAACAACATTGGATTGTATGCTGTCTATAGGATACATACTTTAGTTTCAAAGATTCTAATACTGTAGATTGAAAGTAAGAGATGGGAAAAATATATCATGCAAAAAGCAACCACAGGGAAACTTGAGTGAGTATACTAATATTGGGAAAAATAGAGTATAAAACAAAAAAAGTGTTATTGAAGATACACAGGGATTTATTTTTTTAAAAATAGGCTTTAATTTTAGAGCAGTTTTAAATTTACAACAAAATTGAGTAGAAATTACAGAGTTCTCATATACCTTTGATACTACACACACACACAGGCTCCCCCACTATCAAAATCCTGAACTAGAGTAGCACATTTGTTAAAAGTGATGAACCTACACTGACACATCATTATCACCCAAAATCCATAGTTTACAATAGGGTTTACTCTTGGTGTTGTACATTCTATGGGTTTTGACAAGTGTGTAATGACGTGTACCCACCATAATAGTATCATATTATGTAGAGTTTCACACATAGAGGATTTAAAAAATCTTCTATGCTCCACTTTTTCATTCCACTCTCCCTCTAACCCTTGGCAACCACTGACCCTTTTGCCATGCCCATAGTTTGCCTTTTCCGGAATGTCATATAGATGGAAGCAAAAAAATGTGTAGCCTTTCCATATTGGCTCTTTTCACTTAGTAATATGCATTTAAGATTCCTCTTTGTCTTTTCATGGGTTGATAGCTCATTTCTCTTTAGTGCTGAATAATATTCCATTGTTTTGATGTACCTAAGTTTATCCATTTACCCACTGAAAGACATCTTTGTTGCTTCCGAGTTTTGCCAATTATGAATAAAACTGCTATAAAAATATGTGTGGAGGCCAGGTGCGGTGGCTCATGCCTATAATCCCAGCACTTTGGGAGGCAAGAGGCAGGTGGATCACTTGAGATCAGGAGTTCGATACCAGCCTGGCCAACATGGTGAAACTTCGTCTCTACTAAAAATACAAAAATTAGCCAGGTGTGGTGGCGCGTGCCAGTAGTCCCAGCTATTCGGGAGGCTGAGGCAGGAGAATCACTTGAACCCAGGAGGCAGAGGTTGCAGTGAGCGGAAATCACGCCACTGCACTCCAGCCTGGGTGACAGAGCAAGACTCCGTCTCAAAATAAATGAATAAATAAATAAATAAAATGTGGGCAGGTTTTTGTGTAGACATAAGTTTTCAATTCATTTGGGTAAATAGCAAAAAGCACGATTGCTTGATTGTATAGCAAGAGTATGTTTAGTTTTGTAAGAAGCTGCCAAAATGCCTTTCGAAGTGGCTATACCATTTTGCATTCTCACCAGCAATGAATGAGGGATCCTATTGCTTCATATCCTTGCCAATATCCATCTCTAAAATGTGAATTAGCCATCCAACAGAATCATATTTGGCAATAAAAAGGAATGAAGTACTGATATATATTACAACATGGATGAACCTTGAAAATATTATGTTAAGTGAAAGAAACCAGTCACAAGAGACTATATTTTACATGTCCAGGACAGGGAAAACTATAGATGCAGAAGATAGGTTAGTGTTTGCTTAGGGATAGGGAGATAACGGCATAGGAGAGTCATAACTAAGGGGTGCGGTGTTTCTTTTTGACTTGACAAAAAGGTACTAAAATTGATTGTGGTAATGGTTGCACACATGTGTGAATATAAAAACCATTGAATTGTATAATTTAGGTTGGTGAATTGTTTGGTATGCAAATTATATCTCAATAAAGCTGTTATTAAAAAGAAATAATATCTATTCTGGGATGGATGAATAGGAGTTATCCAGGCTAAGTGTGTGAGGGGTAATTGAGGCAGTGTTTCAGGCAGGGATAAATGTGAAACCAGGACTGGGACTTGAAAGGGCATGGAGCCTTGAGGAACCGATAGGAATTCACTCAGCACAGTGGTATTGTTACTATTTGTTAAATACCAATCATTCCAGAGCAGCGATTAGGAAAAAGGACATTGACCTTAGGCAAGTATTCCATTTAATAGCTGGGCAACCTCGGCCAGGCCTCACTTTCCTTTTCTATAAAATAATAGGTTAATGATATAACATCTAGAAAAGGACTCAGAGTTCATGGAAGGGAAGAAAGACTCTGTGTAAGTCCAATAATTATTTGGGCAATTATAATGCAAGGATAATATAATTACCGATTGGGGATTTTTTTTAAAAAAATTATTATTTCTTAACCAGATGGCAGGAGGCCTGATAAGAGATACCAAAATGCCACTTAAAAAGAAATAATCCTTCTCTTTAGCAAACTGAAGAGCTTCATCTTGATATATGTGAATATTTGTGGATATGGGTATGTATGTGTATGTGTGTATATATTATACTGTGCCTTCTGTTTTTCATTTTTCTTTTAACAATACATGATGAACATGTAGTACATATGGATCTACTTCATTCCTTTAAATAGTTCCCTACCTACATTACACTGTGGACAAAAGATTTGAATAGACATTTCTCAAAGTGTGAAATACAAATCACCAATAAGCACATGAAAAGATGCTCCATGCCCAACTAAATTATTCAAGTGATGCAGCTGTTTTTGCTAAGGGTCTTGCAAAAGGCTGACGTCAGAATATCAAATAACTGCTTTTGGATACTGTTATGTGTGTTAGCCTCCTCCTTCTTACCTTACCTTGAACTTTCTTTGCAGAGAGAACAAACCAGCTTTTCTGTTAGCTTTTGCTTTTTACAGAGACTGAGGTGATTATGTGTGGATGGGATCTGGGGCTGATTTTCAAACACACACTCTCCTGTCAGTTTCCTAGTAAAAAGTTTTATATGAGATTACTCTTGTTATTAGCGTCCTGAAGAATCCATTGGCTTTGCATTCCTACCTCTTTTATTTTGTGGTATCATGATAGCTGTGTCTTACTGTAATTTTGAAGTTCCTCAAAGATTGTTTACCTTTAGTTTCTTACTTGATGCTCTTTTTTAATCTTAGGATTTATTTAAAATCCCCTGTACTTAACTAAAAACTAGAAATAGTTACAAATACCATGTTTATATTCTACAATATACATTGTGTGCTGTATTTAATTTGGAATCATAAACCAGAGCTTTTGGTGTTAGGAAATGCTTATTATTCACATTCAGATTTATTGTACAGAGAAAACTGTTATTGGGAGAGGCAATCTGCCATGAGCCCTGAGCATCCCTGCATATTCTTATTGGGTATGCCAAGAATTTAAGACCCTGAGTGTTCTTTACCCAGGCAGACCATTTTTCATAGTTGTGTTTGCAACAAGCAACCTTGAGCGATAAGATAACCTCTTCCCCTGAACAAAGAGCAGGCTTGTTTCTGCTGTGAAAGCATTGAAGACCCCAAACTCAAGGTTTCTTTCCTATAATGCAATGCCCTGCATGTTTAGGTATCAATCACGGGTCCTATGCCACCCTATGAAACTTGGAAATAATAAGGAACTAATACAAACCAACATGAAGCTCTGGCTACTGCTTCTGCTGTGATGATGTCATTTGATTTCGACCCAGGAGTCTAGAGTCTTCTGCCAGCATCCATTAAATGAGAGTAGGCTAAGTTGTTAGCTTATACGTAGGGTAAAATCTCAAATCCCTCACAGTTCTTGATAGGTGTTTCCAGTTATTATCCCTAAAGTTATTATGCCCATGCTGGGGCAATGTTTCCCACCAGGATTTTTTTTGCCTTAAGTATGTGCCACCTACACTATTAATACTGTTTTCTAACTTAATGTTCTTCTTCAAATTGACTCACTTATTTGAATACTTTTTTGAAAAACAAACTTTATAATGCCACCCTAAATCTAAACTATCATCATTTGCTTTAAACAGAAAGTATTCATTCATACATGTTCAAATAAATACATGGACACCACAATTTAAAAGATTTGTGTACTATCTAAAATCATTTCCTCCTACCACCAGACTCTTTTACTTTAACCATAAGTTATCTGATTACATGCAGAGCAGTCATGTCTGGGACAAAGTTTCTATTAGTGAATTTTGAGATCTTATCTTCTTCCTTATAAAAAAGTCCTATCAAACCTCCTTGTGAAGGAAAAAAAGGGAGAAAGGAAGTCTAGTGCTCTGATCTGCAAAAAGGATAGTTGTTTTTCTCCAGGTATGTCTGTTCAGGACAGGCAAGCTATCAGCTGAGGAGGGCCTTGTGCCTAGCAGAGAAGCCAAAGTCAGGCCTATCCTAGACAGGAGTGTGGCTTGAGTGAGCCCTTCCACATCCTTCCTGAGTGCCACCCCTCTGAGGGCCAAGGGGATGGATTTATCCCGTTTTGTAAAACTGGCAGTGAGCCTGGAACCTTATCTCACTCCAACATGAATTGCAGCCCTACCAGCAACCATTAGGCTGCCATCACCTTGAAGAATGGTCTGGAGACATGAAGAGTTCCCAAAATGGCATCACAGAGGAAAATGACACATGACAGGCACAATAGTGGGCCTTTTGTAAAGAAAGAAAGATAGGGCTGGGCACGGTGGCTCACGCCTGTAATCCCAGCACTTTGGGAGGCAGAGGTGGGTGGATCACTTGAGGTCAGGAGTTTGAGACCAGCCTGGACAACATGGCGAAATCCCGTCTCTACTAAAAATACAAAAAAAAAAAAAAAAAAATTAGCTGGGTGTGGTGGTGCACGCCTGTAATTCCAGCTACTCGGGAGGCGAGACACAAGAATCACTTGAACCAAGGAGGCGGAGGTTGCAGTGAGCTGAGATCATGCTGCTGCACTCCAGCCTGGGAGACAGAGTGAGACTCCACCTCAAAATAAAGAAAGAAAGATTAGATAGATAGATAGATAGATAGACAGACAGACAGACAGACAGACAGACAGAGATATGTAGATATAGACATACAATAAGGCCTACACAGCACTTTCATATATTTCCAGCCAGGGATGGGATTATTCCAAAATCTGACTTGAATTTTCCTTCAAAATTTATACAAGTCTAGGGATATCTGTTGAACAGATGAGGAGGGCCTGCCACCAGTCTTCTGGGAGAAATCATTCGTCCTAAGGAAATAGGAGTCAGGAAGATAAAATGGTAGTCTTCAGATCCAGGGCAGCAATTCTGACTAAAACATGTCTGTTACTCAGATTTGTCTTCTGGTCCAACTCCCAGATGGACCTATCATGTCTGAGCCTTATGGGGAGAAAGTTAAAATCCCAAAGTTGCCAAGATATCTATAAGACATCATGACTCATGTGGCACTGCATAAGTGTCTATCTAAATTGAAGAGATGGGCAATCTCCTAACTTCTCTAAAGGTCAGTCTGGGAACTAAGCTTACTGGGGGTGCCAAAGAAATATGCTGGGCTTCACTACTTGAGAATTCTAGCACATTCACAGTGGTAGGGGCCTGAAGGTGCAGGACCCAGCAGAAGGGGCAGAAAACGCAGTATATATGGTAGTATGAAGGGCAGGGGCATGAGAAGCTGGGTAGGCATATCAGGAAATGAACATAAAGGTGGCACCCACCTCACAGTTCCTTTTTTTTTTTTTTTTGAGACGGAGTCTTGCTCTGTCACCCAGGCTGGAGTGCAGTGGTGCGATCTCGGCTCACTGCAAGCTCTGCCTCCTGGGTTCACACCATTCTCCTGCCTCAGCCTCCCGAGTAGCTGGGACTACAGGCGCCTGCCACCATGCCCGGCTAATTTTTTGTATTTTTAGTAGAGACGGGCTTTCACCATGTTAGCCAGGATGGTCTTGATCTCCTGACCTCGTCATCTGCCCGCCTTGGCCTCCCAGTGTTGGGATTAGAGGTGTGACCCACCGCGCCCGGCCTTGGGTTTGTTCTTAATCACAGATAAGAACTACTTTCTCCACCCTTCCAAATCGCTGAAATTAATCTCTTACGGAGTTGGGATGGGAACAAAACTCTGTCAAACATAGCTCACAGTCATTACTCTATTTGGCCCTCACCAGATCCTTGTGAGATTATTTTCTTTATTTTAAAGATGAGAAAATATGTAAAATTTATTATTCTAGCTAAGTGGTCTGGAGTTACTTTCAAGTTCACATTTCTTCTAAAATTCTGTCAACAAATATTAAATGCCCCAATACTTTTAGAAATAAACTAATACGTGCTGCTTGTTGCTTCTTTTTTATAAAACTTTTATTATTCTAGCAATAATAATGTGTGTTAATTTTAGGAATATAGAAAATACAAATAAGCAAAAGGAGAAAAATCATTCATAATCCCACCACCGAGAGGCTGTACTTTCTTTCATCCTTCACAAGTTATGTCCATATATGTAATATACAAATGTACTTTTTACCTTTCAAAAATATGATATTCACATATTACTTAGGCTTTTTCCATTTTATATCTTACCAAGAACCTCTTTTTTACAAATGTGTAAAGTTCTTTTATTAAAAGAGAGAGACTTGTAGATTGGTTCAAAATACAATAAACAATGAGATGCAGATAACAAGAGATACATCTAAAACCATTAATAGCAACAGGTTATAAGTAGAAATATGGACAAAGGAATATCAGGAAATGCTAATAAAAAGCAAGCTATATGGTATTGTTAATATCAGATAAAAATCAAGGTAAACTACATTAAATAGGGGTAAGGATGGTTTCGATTAACCTTCCAACGCATCACTATAAGTTTGTTTCTGACTCTCCTTATCTCATCTATTTCATCCACTTCTCTAAACATATCTTCATTGCTTAAATGCCTGTTGTGTATATCTTCTTTAAACTCCTGGAGAGATTGAATCAGCCTTTCTCTAAAAGTTCCTTTTGCTTTGGCCTCCTCCTCTAGCTTCTCCTCCTCTTCTGGCTTTTCCTCAGGCTTTGGCTCTTCCTCATGCTTTGGTTCACTCTCATTTTCTGGTTTTCCTTCCATTTTTTGACAGGATTTCATCTTGTATCTGTCTACCTCTCTTCCTTCCTTCTTTTCTTTCTTGCTTATTCTTCTTTGAATACAATGACTTATAGAAAGCAAAAAGAAGACAGTAAGTTAAAGACTTGGTGAGTGGACAGGTGCTGTGGACAGAGGCCTTAGCATTTAATTTTTTTTATTCAGAGCTGTTATAAAATATCTTCCACCTGAGAAGCCCAGTCAGCAATCAGAGCTTCACTATCCCCACTCCTTTTACCTCCACTTTCCACCTCCTCACTTCTCTCTTGTCCTTCCCTCTAACCTTTTCCAAGGCCCTCCTTTCCGCCGTCCAGCCCTCCCCAGACCTTTTTCCCCCATAGGGCCTAACACAGGGACCAGGCCAGAAAAGAGAAAGGTGGCTGGCAGGCAGAGGAAGAGGGGAAAGGAGAAGGGGGAGAGAAAGGAAGAGGGGAAAGGGGTGGGGTGGAAGGGAGCCGGCAGGAACGGTGGCGCTTACAACCTTTGTCTCCACCCCAGGAGACTTTATAATATTCCTCTCACCTACCTGGCACTGATCGGGTCAGTTTCTTCCTCCTCCTTTTCTAGCTTTGGGTCTTGCTGGAAACAACAGACCTGCAGATAAACTGGAAACGGGAGGGGACGGTGGGGGTGGGGCGAGCGCTTGGTGGGCCGACCAGCGCCAGAGACTGACACACGTAGCTTTCCTCCTTTAGGGTTTCGGATATGGAAAGTTTCCCACCTTTTGTTTCCCCTAGTTCACCCCCTCTCCACAGTGCATGCAAGTCAGTTCGTTTTTTCCATCAGACAAAGAGTGAGAAAGCAGATTATTTCCAAACTATCTTTAAGACTGAGGCGGGGTTCGGGAGGAGGGTGGGGGTCCGGAAAGCAGTCTTAGCAGAGGATGATTATTTTTAAACTATCACAGGTCTCCCTGTTCTTCTTCTAGGACCCCTAGTCCCTTTCCCAAGGGTCATCAGTTCCTGTAGACCTGGAGGTGGAGGGTGGAGGGACGGACCTGACCGGCACTCCCACAAGTCTCTGCCTTAAACCCCCCCACACTAGAAATCCCCAGTCAACACCTACAGTGACACCAACCTGCAAAATTCCCGCAAGTTTGACTCCTTCCACGGGCCTCAGGGACCACCGCCTGCGCTGCTGAAGGAAGCTGGTATCCAGACGGGAACAAGGACCAGATTACCAGGACTTCTGCACACGTCGACTCCTGGTCACATGAGATCTACGTCACCAGTGAGCTCGGGTCCCTAATTTCCACTCCCACCAAAAGCGCGGCAGAAGTGGGCCCACCCTGTCTCCCTCCCCGCCCCCCACTTATACATTTGGCCCTGTCAGTCTTTTCTGTTGTTTCCTATCCCAGCGGGAAAAATGTTATTTGCTTGACTCTGATTACTAGGGAGGGGCTACCTCTTTTTCTGGAGCTACTGAACTTTTCTACTTCTTTCGAGAATTGTCTCTTCCAGTCTTCCACTCCCAGGATAACTCCTCCATCAGTCGTCCCTCCCCTAGCCTCCATTTCCTCTGCAATCTGGTTCTTAGCTGTTGTAGAGCAGGGTGGGCTTGGCAGCAGTTGTGAAACAACAACAAAAAAAGACCCTGGAACAAGAGTGAGATTTCTGAATGCAATTTTTACTTTTTATTTTTCGTACTTCTATATCCTTTTTAAAAAGGTAACTTTAATCTCTCTCTCTCTCTTTTCTTTTTTCTGTCTTTCTTTCTCTTTTTTTTTTTTTTTTGAGACAGGGTCTCACTCTGTTGCCCAGGCTGGGTTGCAGTGGTGCGATCACAGCTCACTGCAGCCTCAAACTCCTCGAAACGAGTGATCCTCTTGCCTCAGACTCCCAAGTATCTGGGACTACAGGTGTGTGCCACCATGTCCAGCTAGTCTTTTAATTTTTTTGTAGAGACAGGGTCTATGTTCCCCAAGCTGGTCTCGAACTCCTGGGCTCAAGTGATCCTCCTGCCTCAACCTCCCAAAGGGCTGGAATTACAGGCCTGAGCCACTGCACTGGGCAACTTTTATCTTTTTATAGTCAGAAAAGACAAAGAAAAAATTACTTTAATGACATGAGTTAATACATGTACAGTGCTTATTGTACATGTGGCATATAGTAAGTGCTTTTAAAGTGAAAGCTGTTGTGATATTAGAAGTTTTGTGAGGAAAATGATACAGAATTTTTTAAAAAAGAGTAATGTTTCGTTCCAGAGTCCTCATGGTGGTGTTACCAGGAAGCTGTGCTGCCTGAAGAATCATCAATTAATCAATTGTCAGGTACACATTGTGAACCTGAGTTTCCTCATCTGAAAGAAGGGAATAATAGCATATGCTCATAGAATTGAGATCTATTGAAAATAAAAATAAGAGTTAATTTTTCATCTGTACAATTAGAAAAGACAAATATTGATTATATTCAGAGTTGATGAGCATATGGTAAAACAAATATTCACATGCACTGTGAGACTATTAAGTAGTACAACATTTTTGGAAGTCATTTTGGCAATATCAAACTTTAAAAGATATGTGCTTTTGGACACATCAATTCCTCTTCTAGAGATTTATCATACATTAATACTCCTATGCCAAATATGGTCATTGTAGTAGTTGTGGCAATAGTGTTTTTTTTAAAGAGCCAAAAACTTATATGTTTCTAAAAGGAAATTGGTTTAAGAAAAGTTTGATCATTCATATAGAGCCACATTATACAGTGATGAAAAAATGATGTGGAGTTACATTTACTCACATGAAAAAAATTGTTCAATGTATATTGTTAAACAAAAAAAGGCAAATTGAAAGTTAATTTTATATGTGGTATTACATTTTTGTAACAGTATACATATTTGTGTATTTAAAATATGAGTATACAATTAAATTACACGATAACATGATAAGTGAAGTCCAGAAATTCATTCTATAAAATTCCAGGTTATGTTACTGAGAGATGGATGGAATGACTGAAGTGAGTCTATTTGGCTAGCTGGCTGCACAACCCAAATTCATCAAGGACTCAGCTGTGATTTGTTGCCACAAACAATTCTTCACTGAGCACTTGGACTTAAATATCATCCATCCATTTTACTCTCTCCCCACCTGCTATCACCAATCATGTTATATCCAAACTCAAGTTGTTTCAGGGTCTTACTGTATTTTTATATCATTAGAAATGCAGATGAATATATCCTGAACATCATAGGATATACTTGAGAATGTGTATTTCATATAAAGAGAACTTTTATTTTCTAAGTGTTGTATTTATATATTTAAATTACTAATAAGTTACACAAATTAATTCAAGATGGATTAAAGACTTAAATGTTAGACCTAAAACCATAAAAACCCTAGAAGAAAACCTAGGCAATACCATTCAGGACATAGGCATGGACAGGGACTTCATGACTAAAACACCAAAAGCAATGGCAACAAAAGCCAAAATAGACAAATGGGATCTAATTAAACTAAAGAGTTTCTGCACAGCAAAAGAAACTTCCATCAGAGTGAACAGGTAACCTAAAGAATGGGAGAAAATTTTTGCAGTCTACCCATCTGACAAAGGGCTAATATCCAGAATCTACAAAGAACTTAAACAAATTTACAAGAAAAAAACAACCCCATCAAAAAGTGGGCAAAGGATATGAACAGACGCTTCTCAAAAGAAGACATTTATGCAGCCAACAGACACATGAAAAAATGCTCATCATCACTAGCCATCAGAGAAATGCAAATCAAAACCACAATGAGATACCATCTCATGCCAGTTAGAATGGTGATCAATAAAAAGTCAGGAAACAACATGCTGGAGAGGATATGGAGAAACAGGAATGCTTTTATACTGTTGGTGGGAGTGTAAATTAGTTCAACTATTGTGGAAGACAGTGTGGCGATTCCTCAAGTATCTAGAACTAGAAATACCATTTGACTCAGTGATTCCATTACTGGGTATATAACCAAAGGATTAGAAATCATGCTGCTATAAAGACATATGCACACGTATGTTTATTGCAGCACTATTCACAATAGCAAAGACTTGGAACCAACCAAAATGTCCATCAATGATAGACTGGATTTAGAAAATGTGGCACATATACACCACGGAATACTATGCAGCCATAAAAAAAGGATGAGTTCATGTCCTTTGCAGGGACATGGATGAAGCTGGAAACCATCATTCTCAGCAAACTATCACAAGGACAGAAAACCAAACACCGCATGTTCTCACTCATAGGTGGGAATTGAACAATGAGAACAGTTGGACACAGGGTGGGGAACATCACACACGGGGGCCTGTCGGGGGCTGGGGGCCTGGGGGAGGGATAGCATTAGAAGAAATACCTAATGTAAATGACAAGTTGATGGGTGCAGCAAACCAACATGGCACATGTATACCTATGTAACAAACCTGCATATTGTGCACATGTACCCTATAACTTAAAATATAATAATAAATAAATAAATAATAAGTTAGTAATATATTAATTACTAATATTCAGAAAAATGATTGAGACAAAAGTGAAAAATGAAGAAGAAATAAAATATCTGACAAATATTAGCCATGTATCTATTGAAATGAAAATTTTTATAGTATATTGCTATGTAAGGAAAAAGCAGGTTATTAACAGTAACAGTATTAGAATTAGGTATGATTGGGTGGTTGGTGGGCTTATGGATGATTTATATGTATTTTTTTACTTCATTGTAGACTCTTCTACATTTTCTCAGGGGGCATATGTAACTTCTACAGTAAGGAAATGTCTGCAAATAGTATGATTTTATTTTATGGCACATATTTCATATACATACTTCTCTGTAGCTGAACAGGCTCTGAATTAAGGGCCTCCACTACCTGTTTGAGACTTCAGATCCTTACGATGGTTGAATCCCTCACATTTCCTTCCCTTGCTCCGCTGACCTCCTCAAAGGACTACATGTTTGTAACTAGTATGCATTAGAAATGAGGGTCTCTTCCCCTTCCTCTGACTATCCCTCCCTTCAATCAAGTTTGAGATGGTCAAAGTGTAGTACTACATTTTTAACATGGGGAAGGAGGCATCTCTTTCTTAAATTTGACCTGATGAAAATATTTTCTAGGGAAATATTTTTGCTAGAGAAAGTAATACTTATGGCAATAATATAATAGTTTAAGCAGATTATAAAATAGTATTCTTAGTTGCCAATTCAATTCTTTAAAATATATGTATGAATAGAAACAGAAAGGCTCTGGCTCTGCTTGACATGTGGCATGTATCTATAGTTACCTTACTTTTTTCCAGTAAAAATGTTTTATTTTTTGCAAATAAAGAAAATAACTATTATTTAAAAGCAGGTTATAAATAATGTATATAAAACTATCCCAATTATACTTAAAAATACATATAGAAGGAAGGAAACCCTCAATAATATACACTCAATTTCATTTATTTGGTGGCTCTCAAATACACACTTCATCCACTTATTGGTTTCACAAATATTAATTAGGCGATCACTAGATGTTGTCAGTCTAAACCCTTATATCCTTTCTGTAGATTTCCTCTCAATTATCACTGAATGTGTTAGTGCAGTGGAGTTGCATCTTAAGCCAAGGATGGATTCTAAAGTCAGCATATAAGGTAAAATCCTACCTAATCAAACTTACCTACTTCATAGCATATTACTATAAGTTATAATGTTAGTGGGGAAAAAATGAAAATATTTAAACTTAAAATTAAACTCCCATTTAATTTTATGGGAATATAGATTTCTAAAAACTTTCATGTCTATAATTCTTGTGTATTTTCCAAATTTTCCACAGTTTACTTGAATTACATACATAGAACAATGAAATACATAGTTTTGAGATAACCTAGACTTTATTCACTCTTCACTGTATATATGGGCATTCAATTTTTATGTAAATAATACATATAAAACACACACACATATATATATACAATTTTAAAATTGAAATGTATATATTCCAGAATAAGGAAGAAGGGAGAGAGGAGGGGAGGCCAGTTTTCACTGCTTTGCTTGTGAATGGGATGGAGATTATGTGTGTGTGTGTGTGTGTGTGTGTGTGTGTGTAGAGATAAATAAATTACATATTATATATAGTATACTATATAGCTATTAGTAATATTATATTACACATTATTATTTAGATATAATATATAGAGATAAATAGATACATAGATATAAAATTTATTTACACCAGGACACTATTTTATACATATTTTCTAGCTAACAATGCAATGTAAATATTTCTATGCCAATAAATACTGTACTTCATCATGTTAAAATTAATGGTAATTTATCTACCGCTTGTTTAATATTTAGGCTGCCCCTATGTTTTTGCTATTTAACTCAAGCCTTAACCAAAATCTTTGCACACAACCAAAATTATTTCCTAAGGAAAAATTTCTAAAAGTGAAATTGCTGGGTCTAAATCTGAAACATCTTATTTATTTTTATGTGTATTACCAAGAAGGCCTGGAAGATAATTTAACCAATTTACACGTGTACTTGACAGTCCATGTGAATGAACTCATGTAAAATGGATGGCATGATTTTTTAAAAAATATTCACCAAATTCATAGGTGAACGAGTGCCTTGAAGTTTCAATTTGTCCATTTCGACTCCTAGTGAGGCTGAATAATTTATACTTATTCCCCATGTATGTGTCTTCTTTGTCTCTATTGAAGCCCTTTCACAAGTTTTCATGCTGTTTGTAACTATGTGTACTAGTAGTTTGTTCACTTTTAGGAACATTTTATTACAGGTAACCAATCTTTTAGATAGTCTCACTAGTTGTAAGGAACACAGATTTAGACTAGTTTAGTTGAGGCAGGATTTATGGTGAAAATTTATGAGGCAGTAGAGAAGATTATGATCTCAAGGGAATCTGAGAATAGACAGTAAATTCCTAATGGATGTCTAAGAGCAGGACCTGAGCACTGTAGTGCTCTGTCACTACCTTGGCTCAGTTGTTCTCAGTCTCTCCTCTTATCCTCATTCATCCTTCTCCTCCTATGTCACCGAGGAGACCTCATGGCTTCAGCTTCCTCATAATTTCACCTTGCTCATGTATCAGGCTTTCCCAGCTTCCTAAGGTACAAACCCTCTTTCCACAAAAGTGCATGTACCCCACCAACCCTAAACATGCACAAACCTGCATAGAATTTCAAATGGTCCACAGACTTTCCTAGTTGAGAACTCCTGGTCTAGGCTAAGTAATATGGTCAGAAAGTGAGAGTTCCTGGGACATTGTCTTAAACCTGGCTGAGGGGCTACTTGGGTGGGGATAGATTGGCAGGCAGTGACCCTACCGCAAGGCCAGCCTCCTCCTGAGTTTCCTGGAGGGAAGGAGGCCAGAGGTGAGAGGCCTAGCAGGCTGCATTCCTTTAGCAGAAGAAAACAATACTAGTAAGTTGTGAAAATTAAACACTTCCATAAGTGGAAAAGATAGGAGATCATTTTTCTATAATCGGATAAAAACAAGACACTTGTTAGGCTTGTGAAATTAAATAATTTAAACTTAAAGCTGCTGGAACTTCAAATCATTCTGAGCCTTGAGAGGAATGTGGCTATGCAGCTTGAATCACAGGGCATGAAGCTGCAACTTCTGCCTTTTTTTCCCCCTGTAAATAATTAAGACAAAATGCCACCAGAGATAAGACTCCCTCAGATCATTACCCCTCCTCACGGAATAATAAATAGCTGTGGCATTTGCATAGGTCTTGTATGGAAAATGCAACCCTGCTAAAATTTCTCTGTCTCTGCCTATATAAGTAAAACCTTAATTTTTCCACTTTGGAACACTGATTCCATTTGTTTGGAGCTGGTGTTTCTGGGCGGCTATCCTCAAGCTTTGCGCTTGAATAAACTCTATACTTAATCATGTTTTCTGAATTTCATTATTTAAGGTTGACAGGCTCTCCAGGGATTAATTTATCAAACACATAAAATGTTGATTAATTTTAGAAAAATGTAGGTTTTAAATTTCAAACTCTCTATCTTGTTTTTTTTTAAGCTATTTGGGAAGTATCAGACACATTTTCTAACTGATAAAAATAAACACAACCAAATTATGAAGAATTTTTTATTTAGTAGAAAATCTTATTTATTATTGTAAATTACTTTTCTCCCTAAAGAGTATATTTTAAAGGTTGTGAACAATTGGCATGTTTTAAAAATTTGTGATTCCTTTTGTAGCTGATTAAAAACACTTTAATCTGATATATGACAATTTAGCCAAATAACAAGGCACCCCAATGAAAAGAGAGCTCTTGGGATAAATGCCCATTTCCCCCATCTTCAAAATGTGTTAAGTATTGTATTCTTCAATGTAAAAAGAAAGCATTTTAAATTAAACACTGGAACAGAAGGATACACAGAAGAAAATGTTCCACTTCCACTCCGAGCCTCCTTTCTTTATACCCAGCTTCTTGGCCATTTATGTGCAGGTAAGAGGCTCAAAGGAAAAATAATGACTACTGGGAGAGAAGGTGGGGTGAAAGGGCCATTTTGGGGAAGGTTAGAACAGGGGAAAGAGATAAGTCCATAATAATTGTAAATTGACAATAACCCCAAGAAAAACGCTGCCTCTTCCTGATGATTAGAGAAACCAAATACTATTCCTGGCCAACTGAAATGCCAAGGTGGAAAAACAGACATCCCAGGCCCAGGGTGAAGGAAGAGTGGAGGGATGCTGGTTCCTGCTGTTCTGCTTGTGAGTGGGAGGGAAAATTGGTAGTCTCAACTCACCTGTGACGTTGCTGTCACATAACGGGAGTCTACTCAAGTCCTTTTTGTCCTGCCTTTTGTATCTTCTGGTTAATTATTCCTATTATGGAGAAGAAGAAAATTCTGGTCAAAGTATAAGGAAAACAACTGTCCCAGACGCTGTAGGTTTGTGTTCTGGCGTGAACTCTGGGGGAACCCCGGGGCTGTGATGGATGACTGTTGAGGGCAGAATCCTCAAGTGGGTCCCGATCTGCGTTTTTGATACTCCTTCCTTACCCAAGGTCCATTTTGGGTGGTTCTTGGGGCAAGCGGAATATGCATACGGGTATATGGGTATATGCTATACCCATATAGCCTTCCCCACAGGGGGTGGGGATACGAACCCCACTCCCTGTGTCCTACACCCATTTTGGTGCAAAAGATTTTGTTAATAGAGGTGTGGAAATGAATCACAGGAGAGGGAAACAGACACACGGAAGGTGAAAGTTCTATTTTAAACAGTCCCCATTATCGCCTTCCACCATCGTGGATGTTTAAATAGCAAGTAGGGCCAGGGGCTGAGTATGGCTTCGGAGAAAGGATGGATAAAAAGGGACAAAGTTGGGAAATATGGAGCTGGAAGACGCTGGAAGGGGAAGGGGCCGGGTGGTGGCGGGTCTGCGCCAGCGCTCTTCGGCAGCAGCCTCCACTCGCCCCACCCTGGCCGTCTGCAGGTCTGCGGGCTAAGTGTCGCTGCGGTGCACCTCAAGGCGAGAATCGGGAGGAGAAAACTTGCAAGGATAGGTTCAGGTCGATGCTAGGGACAGTGGTAGGGGCGGAGTGTGTGTACGGGCGGAGACAGAGCCCAGTTAGTGGCCCCACTCCAGATCCTCCCTTTTGGTGTCTGCATAGGCCTAGGGAAGGATCTACAAGAAAAATGCTAGGCTTTGAAGGAGGGAGGAGAGAAGAGATAGCGGGAGGGAGGTGCTCCAGCAGGAGGCCTCCTGGAGAGCGCATAAGTCCTCTCTGGTGGGAAAAATAAAAATTTAAAAACCGTCGATATCCAGGGCTCTGAATTTTGAAAGGTGCGTAGTAGGGCCACTGTCCTCGGTGCTGATATGTCCACCAAGCACTGCCCTTTTCGCTCGTTTTTTATCTCCTAGGAGTGACGGAGTGCCAAGTAGAATAAGCTGGAGAGAAATCTCAACACGGAAAACGTCCTCCAGGAAAAATGAAAAAGGAAACAGAAGGAGGGGAGCAGGCCCCTGTGCAAAATGGAGAGGAAATTCGCCCTTTGTGAGGGAGTGAAGGTCAGGAGTCTGAAGGAAATAATAGACAGCGTCCAGGATTTTAGGGGAGGTGTAGTCTTATCAATAACATTCACATGATAAATGCGGATAAAGATGATATGGAATAGTTCATGGAGGAGATGAGAGAGTTAAGGCAAAAACTCAGGGGACTGAAGTTAAGGTATAGTCCATGGCCTTAATGGGGACCACCTCATTCATTATCACCATTATGATGCCTTATACCTTGAAAATAGAAGTTTTCTCTGAGGTTAATACTTCTCAACTCTGCTTTCTGGGTTTGTTTTTTTTTTTTTGCCTTTTTTGGTGTACTTTTGTTGATTCAGTTGCTTCAAAACTTTTAGTATTGCCAGCTTCTACTTGAATATTGCATTCTGATCAAATCAACAATTCCTTTGTCAGCAGAAGTGTTTAATATATTTGAATAGAAATATTCTCATTATGTATTTTAAAGTGAAAAAACAAGTTATAATGCAGTGTGCAAAATTATTGTTGCTTCATTTTAAGTCAAGTATAGTTATGTATTACACATATTAAGAGTCTGAAAGTATATATATACTAAAATGAAGATGTTATATTGCAGAATTACAAATGGTTTTACTTTTTCTTCTTAGTAACTGTATTTTTCCAAAATTAGTATGTATTACTTGTATCCCTAAGTAACCAATGTGCCAATCAGCTTTAAAAACTGTTACCTTTCAATAAAAACTTGTTAGAAAAACAAAAAATTAATTTCAAGTTAATTTTTAGAATTTCTTATTCAGCAACATAACCCAAGTATATATTATCATGATATTACTTTAATGGGTCACCCTTACTATCTGTGAAAAAGGAATACTATTTGCCCCCCATGGGCTGCTGAGTGGATTAGGTGAGGAACTGAATGTGTGGGTTGTGTTGGTTCAGATCCTACCCTATATCCTACTCTTTCAGAATCCCAGACCCCTGAAAACGCTCAAGGAAAGCTAACCCATGTCTAACCCATGCCCAGGAACAAGTTCAGGCAGTCAAGACATAAGTGTCACCCTTTTCTGGATACTTTCATGTCTTCTGGACATTACTGCTATTTCTCCTTTGTCTTTTTCATTCTGCTGACAGCTGTTGGTGTGTTGAAGTCCTCAAGATTTCAAAGCCCCAGTGATTTCCCTGGGATTATAGTTACCCTTATGAAGATGAGTACCACACAAATGTGGCTCAGTAATTGGTATCTTAACAACGTTCTTCATAAAATGGGTCTTTCTTATTTTACTTTTAGGTCCTCTGCTCTCCAGAGGACTCAGACATGATTCCATTTGGTTGGAGGATACTGAATCAATACAAGCATATGAGACTTCATTAAAAAAGTAAATGATGGATAAAATAAAATGAAGACTTGAACAGCTGAAGCTAGCTACCTATTACCTTAATTATAATAAAAAGATGTTGTTTATATATTCACTACTTTTGGAAGTTGCCACCTATGTTAATAGTGGCAATTTCCAAAAGTAGTGAGACAACATTGGCTTTTTATGTCTACCATGCTCTTGCAAGAGGTGACTTCTCTCTCAGGATATTCATAGCTTTTCATACAAAAAATTCTAGGCATATCTACCCAGTAGGGCAACAGACGTACCCCAAAGCATATAAATTACAGAAATATTCACCTTAGATCAAAACTGAGTAACACTCCAAGACTGATCTCCTCCCTACATAAAAGCATTCAAAATAATCGGTAAGATAAAAAATTCATTAAAAATATTAGAAATTACTCTTCTACAAAACTGTGTCTTTCTCATAGCAAGTATAGTCTTTATCACCTGTACACTCGTAGTATCTATTATAGTGTCTAACATATTGTGGATGTTTAATACATGTTAAATATGGGCAATATTACTCTGTGGGGACTCTCAAGTCCTTTGCCAAGATCTACTCTTGACTAAAGAACAGGAAATAAGTCTCTTCATTTCCCTAGAGGCAAAGACTTGTATTTCTTTCATTTATTTATTTTTAATTTTTATTTATGTATTATATATATTTTTTGAGATGGAGTCTCGCTCTGTCGCCCAGGCTGGAGTGCAGTGGTGCGATCTTGGCTCAATGCAACCTTTACCTCCTGGATTCAAGCGATTTTCCTGCCTCAGCCTCCTGAGTAGCTGGGATTACAGGTGCGTGCCACCACACCCAGCTGATTTTTGTATTTTTAGTAGAGACGGGGTTTCACCATGTTGGTCAGGCTGGTCTCGAACTCCTGACCTCATGATCTGCCTGCCTCGGTCTTCCAAAGTGCTGGGATTACAGGCGTGAGCCACCCTGCCTGGCAAGACTTGTATTTCTAAGGAGCCTATTAGGGGAAGGATGACATGCCAGATTAAAAGATGAATACAATTTAGCATGATTTTAAAAGAATGTCACACAGACTGCCTGTTTCAGAATCCCTGTCATCTTTCTTGCTAACAGGACAGACTTTGACATCCCCCGAAAGTTCCATGACTCAACTTCTAACTGGGTGCCAAAACAATTATCATGCTCCCCTGAAAGATTCTAATGCACACTAACACTGGAGAACCACTGGTAGTACAGAGGAAGCACAATAATATTGAGTACAAATATGCATAGAAAAAGATTGCAAGGAAATACGTCAAAATGCCTAAGAGCCTAGCAATACATATATCACAAGATCTAAATTATCCTATTTTATGTTAGGATCCGATATGGTTTGGATCTGTGTCCCCACCAAATCTCATGTCGAACTGTAATCCCCACTGTTGGAGGAGGGGCCTGGTGGGAAGCAATTGGATCATGGGGTCAGTTTCTCATGAATAGTTTAGTACCATATCCCTTGGTGTTGTCATCCTGATAGTGAGTTCTCATGAGATCTGATTGTTTAAAAGTGTGTGGCACCTCCCCCCCTTCCTTCTGCTCTGGCCATATGAGATGTCTCACTCCCCCTTTGCCTTCGCCATGATTGTAATACAGTTTCCTGAGGCCTCTCCAGAAGCAGAAAGGTGCTATGCTTCCTGTACAGCCTGAAGAACTGTGAGCCAATTAAACCTCTTTATTTATAAATTACCCAGTGTCAGGTATTTATTTATAGCAATGTGAGAACAGACTAATATGGGTTCTATTTTAAAAATCTTTCAATATTTCTCACATTGGGATACATCATACAATAGATGTGAAGATATTATGTGATGGTTTACTTTTTCTCAAAAAAGTGTTCCTGAATCCATGATGTATGTTATAGATGCTGTAATTTAATAATTAAGAAAGTAAGGTGTATACATGCATGTGTGCATATTCAATAGAAAAAGTGTAACATAAGTCACCATATCAGAATGAATATTTGATTAAGGGTGATTTTTCCGTTCTTTTTTTTTTCAAAGTCAGTTTTTTTATTTTTAAAGTTTTTGTACAGTTTCAATCACATTGCCATTAAAAATTCTGAATACCTCTGTATTCATGTTAATTTGAAATATGCAGAATATAATGGTAATAATGGTAATAATAACAATACTCATAACATACTTTTAGTGTGAGCCAGTGTTCTAAGTGATTTACAGGTATTAATCAATTAATTCCTCAAAAGAAACCAGTGAGGGCTATACTATCAATGACTCCACTTTACGTAGGAGGAAACTAAGGGATGCAGAGTTTACCTGAAGTTGTTCAGCTAATAGGTTTTAAAACCAGGATATAAGCAAAACTGTTTGGCTCCAGAATTAGTGCTCTCAGTCTCTCAATAAAGTAAATAATAAATACATTAAAACCATGACTAGAACAGATGGAGACAGCCACTTATTTTCCTAAACATAATTTTTAAATTATATATATTTTTAAAATTTTAGCAGTGTCAAATCCCAATCCCAATCCCATTGTTTTTTCTAAGGGGAATGATGTTTTCCCTCACATTGGATAAAACTGGGCATAATGGAGATAATCAGGTGATTGATGCTGGGAACTGAAAAAGAAAAGCAAAGGCAAATTCTCTAGTATAAGGACTTGAGAGGTCACAATAAATCCAGGTTATGAGAAATATGAAATTAAGGAGGAGTTGAAACTATGAAGATATGGTTTGAAACTATGAAGCTAGAAATGGTCGAAACTATGAAGCTAGGACACAGAGAAAAGCTATCCAGTATAAAATTAAGACACTTCTCAGCAGTGGAAACAGAAGATAGATACTTACTGCATGAATGCAGAATTCATGAGGGAGAAATGTGCCAATAGATTCCTTCAAAATTTTTGACCCATAAACATTTTCAAAAATAAATAGGTATTGTACAGTAAAGAATATCTCCTAACTTGTTTACGATATAATAGTGGATTTATTTTTCTCTTTTAACACAACTGGGATAAACTTAAAAAGGAGAGGATGTGGAGAAATAGGAACACTTTTACACTGTTGGTGGGACTGTAAACTAGTTCAACCATTGTGGAAGTCAGTGTGGCGATTCCTCAGGGACCTAGAACTAGAAATACCATTTGACCCAGCCATCCCATTACTGGGTATATACCCAAATGACTATAAATCATGCTGCTATAAAGACACATGCACACTTATGTTTATTACAGCATTATTCACAATAGCAAAGACTTGGAACCAACCCAAATGTCCAACAATGATAGACTGGATTAAGAAAATGTGGCACATATACACCATGGAATACTATGCAGCCATAAAAAATGATGAGTTCATATCCTTTGTAGGGACATGGATGAAATTGGAAACCATCATTCTCAGTAAACTATCGCAAGAACAAAAAACCAAACACCGCATATTCTCACTTATAGGTGGGAATTGAACAATGAGATCACATGGACACAGGAAGGGGAATATCATACTCTGGGGACTGTGGTGGGGAGGGGGGAGGGGGGAGGGATAGCATTGGGAGATATACCTAATGCTAGATGACGAGTTAGTGGGTGCAGCGCACCAGCATGGCACATGTATACATATGTAACTAACCTGCACAATGTGCACATGTACCCTAAAACTTAAAGTATATTAAAAAAGAAAAAAAAAAAGTAAGAGAAAAAAAAAAAAAAAAAAAAGTAAAGTAAAGGGCCACCTTGTGACCAGAAACAGCACTGCAGTTTGTGCATCACCGATCAGGAAGTCTGAGGCAGAGAAATAGTGTTCATCTTGACTAACAGTGCAACTAATTTTGGACCTGTTGAGACTGACATACTCTTAGAACATCCAGGAAGAGAGTTCCACTGGAGAAATGGATAAAAGTCTGTAGGGCCAGAAAGGGGTATGGGCTAGAGGTGTAAAATTCAATGTCATTATCCCTAGGACTGTAGCAACAACTACAGAAATGGATGAGATCAGCCAAGGAGAACATAGAGACTGATAAGAAATGGGACTTTCAACATTTAGGGCAGGAATATGGCTCAGTTGCTAAGAGTCCAGGCATTAAAACCAAATCCAAACTCTGTTCTTTTCTAGCAGTTAAAAAACGTTATAAACTCCTTTTAGAAACTAATGAGAGCCATGTGCTCTCTCCTCAGCACATGCATACACCTTGAACAAATGCATATAACCGTCCTTGAACAAATGGGTATACTCACCCACATACATATACGGGCGCACATTTTTTTTTTGACAGGGTCTCACTCTGTCACCCAGGCTGGAGTGCGGTGGCACAATCATGGCTCACTGCAGTCTCTACCTCCCAGGCTCAAGAGATCCTCCCACCTCAGCCTTCTGAGTAGCTGGGACTACAGGCCTGCAGCATCATGCCCCGCTAATTTTTTTTTTCTGTTTTTGGAGAGACCGGGTCTCGCCATGTTGCTCAGGCTGGTCTTGAACTCCTGGGCTCAAGCAATCCTCCTGCCTCAGCTTCCCAAAGTGCTGGGATTACACGTACGATCCACCACATCTGATGGGCACACAATTTTGAACGCAAGTTTAGGAAGTCCGTAGTTTTACTCTGTTAAGATTTTATGGCCTAATTTAATCAATAGAAATGTAAAACAGGAGAGTCAAATAGAAAACAAATAGTAAGATGAGAGACATAAACACAAATATACCAATAATTAGAATTAATGTAAATGAATTGAACACTCCAAATAAGATTGGATAAAATTATGAATTATATGCTGTTTATAAGAGGCACACTTAGATGTAAGAACAGAGAATGGCTGAAAGTCAAAATAAATACATGCATGCAGTAATCAAAGGAAAGCTGGTGTAGCTATGAAAAAAATCAACAACGTAGACTTAAAGACAAGAAATATTTCTAGAGAAAAAGAGATATATTTGATAGTAATAAAATGTTTAATCTAACAGAAAGATATGAAAATTCTGAACCAGTATGTTTCTACTAACATTACTTCAAAAATACAAGACAAAAGCTATTAGAAATAAACGGAGAAATAGAGAAATGTAAAGTCTTTGTGGGACATGTAAACATACCTCCTTAAGTAACTGATAGAATCATAAAAATTATCAGTTGAAGTATTGAAGATTTAAGCAATAAGAGTAACAAATGTGACATTATGTTACATAGAACATAACCTACAAGTGCTGAATATAAATATTTTTCAGGAGCAAATGTAGTGTTTACTAAAATTGACCTTATACTAGTCTCAACACATTTCAAAGTATTGAAACAATTCAGAATATGTTCTCTGATGACAGAAAAATAAAGCTAAGAATTAATAACAAATAGATAACAAACAAATCTCAAAGTGTTTGGAAATTAAACAATACACTTCTTAATGATTTGTAAATAAAAGAAGAAATGACAATCAAATGTGCCATTCTCTTTAAATGAATGAAAATGAGAATGCAACACATGAAAATTTGTGGGAATATAGCTATATCTGTGCTTAGTAAAAAATTCTATGCCCTCAAATGCATATATTGGAAAAGAAGAAAGGCTGAAAAAATACCACTGATCTAAGTTTATCTGTAAATAAGTTTTGGAGAGTACAGAGCTAATGCCCAAAGACTAGGAGAGGTGTTCTAATTTTTTGTTAGTTAGTTCATTTTTGGTTTTGTTTTTTCAGCTCCTGGCATTCAAGGAAATATATGTCAAAATACTGGCTGAAGACAAGCTAAAGGAACAGAGACTTCTGCAAACAATAAGGAATACAGTATTTGCAAAAATAGTTTAGAAAAGTCACTAAATAAACAACTACAGCCTTCAACAATCAAACACACACACACATGCACACAACCTTGGAGGAAGAAAGATAATCTAATTTCCAGAATTAAAACATTATATTATTCAAAGGTTCACTTTTCAACAAAAAATTACCATGCATATAAAAAAGAAAAGTGTAGCTCACTCAAAGAAAGAAAATAAACTGATAGAAATGTCCCAGATATGAGCCTTACCACAAAATACTTTAAAGCAAGTGTTCTAAATATGCTCAAAAGCTAAATATGGTCAAAGAATAAAGAAAATCAGGAAAACAATCTGTGAACAAAATTAGAAAGAGAAATTATAAAAACAAACCACACAAAAATTCTTCAGAAGAAACGTACAATAAATAAAAAATGTACTACAACTGAAAGATGTGAGTATTTCTAGAAGTTCGATAAACTCAGAGTAGGAGAAACTAACACGTGGGAATTCAAGATGAGATTTGGGTGAGGACACAGCCAAACCATATCAGGCTATGTGGTCTCTAGACACCAATTTCCACTCACACCATCTCTACCTTCTCATTTCATTCTTCCCCATCATATTACACATTTTTACCTTTGGCAGTCTGAGAGGTCAGAAGTGGCACCTTCACCCCGGGACATTCATTTCCCTTTCTTTGGTTACCAAAGAGAGGCTACAGTTTTTCTTTGGGTTAGCAGCCATTCACACATCTTCTCTGACAAATTTTCTTTTTGTTGCTTATGCTCACCAAACATCTACCTCCTAAGTCCACTTCTTTTTTCAATAGTCACTGATACTCATTTCATCTGTGCTTTGAACATGCATGAAATTAATACAGAGCAGGATGTAGAGATGGGATGAGTGTAATTGAAGTAAGGTTTTTTGTTTTAGTATTTTCTTGCCAGCTTCTCTTATTCTGATAATAAAAGAATTAATAAAGCTTTTTTTTATTTAGTGAAAGCAAGCATTCAAGGTAAGAAAAAAATACATGTTTTCTAAAGAAAATCATTTGTTTCAGTAGAGATATGACATTACCTTAATTGTCCAAGTTTGTACTAAGTACAAAATGTGTTTGGCTACATACATAATAAAAGTTTTCAGGTTTTTAAAATAAAATGAATGCACCTGGCCTGGAACATGTATCATACTATCCCCTCACATATAACCTACCCTAGTTCACTGGGCTTTTTAACCATCTTTAAATCCAAGGGGCCACAAGTGGTATCACCACTCTATGACTGGTGTTTGCCTTTTCTTTAATTACCAGGGAAGGTCTTCTGCACTCTCTGCCCCACCTCCCCACAGCCAACACACAAACCCTAGGCACACTTGTTCTCTGCCCTTATTTACAGTGCTCAAGTGGAAGCTGTCTTGGACCCTGTCTACTTTATCCCACCTGACTTGCGGAGCACAGTCTGCTGAGCCTTTCACCCCTGAATTCCACATCTCCAGAGCCCTAGGAGGTGCCTATCCTTGCTGCAGTGTTCCTGCCTGCCAGTCCATCTCCCTGGGGGCCCCTCAGCCAGGCTTAGGTCAGTGTTTAAGAAGCTCTCACCTGCTGACCACATTGATTAACCTAGATCAGGTGTTCTCAACTGGAGATGTTTGTGGACCACTTGAAATTGCATCAAAGTTACCTGTGAGTGTGTGTGTGTGTGTGTGTGTGTGCACATGTCTATTAAAATCCTTTGCCAATTTTGGGGCCAGGTGCGATGACTCACGCCTGTAATTCTAGCACTTTCGGAGGCCGAGGTGGGTGGATCACTTGAGCTAAGGAGTTCAAGACTAGCCTGGGCAACATGGCGAAACCCCATCTCTAAAAAAAATAAAAATAGAAAAAAAAATCCTTTGCCAATTTTTAAATTGCATTATTTATATTTAAATTGTATTCTGCTGTTGAGTTGTAGAAGTTGTTTATGTATACCGGATACTAGAATATATAAATTTATAAATTAAATAAATATATAAATATACCTATCTTATCAGATACATGATTTGTAAATGTTTTCTTCCAACCTGTAGGTTGGCTATTCACTTTCTTGATGGTTTCCTGTGATGCACTAAAGTTTTAAATTCTGATAAAGTTCAACTTATCTATTTTTCACTTTATCATGGTTTTGGTATCATTTCTAAGAATTCGTTAAAAAATACAAGGTTATGAAGATTTATCAATATGTTTTCACTGGAAAATCTAATTGTTTTGACTCACTATATTGGTGTCTGAGCATTAGACAAAGCAGGCACCTCTCCCAGCCTTCACAGACTGATCTCATGAAGGAGAAGACCTTCACCAATCTGCCTAGCCAGAGATTTTGGAGACTTCTAACTCTTTCCCTCCCCATGAGGAAACAGACAACGGTAGTTTTTGTTCTCTCACTCTGTGCTGAGCCGTGGGATTGGGGGAGGATCAATGGTGTCTCTCAGTCCAAGCTGCTGTTTCATTCTCCTTTGGGCATCTGGACTGTGCTGGACCTGTCAGAGCTCCAGGCCTAGCAATACAATGCTATTTCTTTGGTCAGCTTCAGAGAAATTGGGGGTGCTGGATGTGCTGGTCGCCTGTTTCCCTCCCTAGGGGAAAGCTGAAAACTGGAAGTTTTCATCTGCTAGTTTTGTGCTTAGCAGGGGTGAGAATCAATGGAATCACCAGCCCAAACCACCACCTCTGTTCTTTCCTGGGTGTCTAGACTATGCTGAAGCAATCAGAGCTCCAAGACTGGCAAGACAGGAGCCAGTCCTCTGGAGAACCCCTTGGTAAAGTAGGGGTACTAGACATGTGAACCAACCCTTTTTATCCCCTGGATGAAGCTGGAAGTTAGGGGGTTTCCTTCTGACTGTATGACACTGAGCTGGGGGCAGGGTATCTAAAAGAGGGTGTCCCAAATCTCCCTATCAACTTATGTGAGTCTGGTTTTGCATTCTCTCAGAGTGCAGGAGCATTTCAATTAGCTTCTGATTTATCACAAAGGAAATTTGTGAATTGTTGCTGAAACAGTGTATTTGTTGGCAAGTTAGGAGAGCTTTCTATAATGCCATCTTGCTGATGTCACTCCCTCTATTTTATTTATCTTTGTTCTAATTTCTACTATTTCTTTCCTTCTGACAGCTGTATATGTAGCTTCCCCCTTTTTTCTAGTTCGTTTAGATGTAAAGTTAGGTTGCTGACTTGGAATCTTTATGCTTTTTAAATGTAAGTGTTTAAAGCTATAAATTTCCCTCTGAGCATTGCCTTTGCTACATCCTATAAGTTTTGATAAGTTGTGTTTCAATTTTACGTCATCTCAGAGTATTTTCTACTCTTACAATTTCTTCTTTGAGCCATTCACATATGTGGAATTCCAGTTTTCTGTCTGTTATTGACTTCATGTTTCATTCCATTTTGGTTGGAGAAAATGCCTTGTGTGATTTTATTGTGTTTAAATTTATTGAATTTTGTTTTGTGGCTTCAATATGGTCTATATCCTAGATAATGTTCCATCTGCCCTTAAGAAGAATGTGTATTTTTCTGTCTTTAGGTGGGACGTTTTACATATGCCTGTTAGGACTAGTTGGTTTATAGTGTTGTTCAAGTCCTCTATTTCCTTATTGAATGTCTATCTAGTTGTTCTGTTGTTGAGAATAGGATATTAATCTAACCCCACTTGAAGCAAGAAAAAAAGCATAAAAAAGAGAATAAGATATTGAAATTTCTGACTATTATTGTATAACCATCCATTTCTCCTTTCAATTTGTCAGTTTTTGTTTCGTGTAATTTGGGGCTCTGTTATTAGGCGCATATATGCTTAAAATTATAATATCCTCTTGATGGATTGACACTTTATCAATGTATAATGTTCTTCTTTATCTCTATAACAATTTTTATTTAAAGTCCATTTTGCCTGGTATTAGCATAGCCACTTCAGCTCTCTTTTGGTTTTTATTTACATGGAATATCTTTTCTCATTCTTTCACTGTCAAACAATTTGGTCTTTGAATCTAAAAAGAGTCGGCTTTAGACAGTGTAGAGTTGGATCATGCTTTTTCAATTCTATTCTGCCCATCTGCCTTCTAATTGGAGAGTTTAGTTCTAATAACCACGTTTTCTAGTTTCTGTATTTGATAACTGTGATATCTGGGACTTGTTGACCCTAAAGGGACTGCTCCTCCCAGGGTTAGCTAATTCCTAGCTATAGCAAACAACTCAGCTGTGAACACCCCTTTCATTTGCAAACCAACCAATCCAGAACCTGTACCACCAAATATCTCCTTTATCAGGCTCTCACTAATATCACACTAATTATCAGCACTAATCACAATAGGGCCAGGTAACAGACAGCTAGAAACAGCCTTTTATCCCTGAGCCATTGAAATGGTTCGAATTAGCCAATTCCAAACCTACCTATGCTGCCACACTTGTTTCTTCACACACACACACACACACACACACACAAAAGCAAAACAAAACAAAAAAACAATAAAGCCTCTTGCCCTCATTTTTTTTTTCTTCACTTGCTCTGCCCATGACTGACTCTGGTGCTTCCTCATGTGGCCCTGTGTGTTATGGTATACTTTCTGTTTCTAGGTATCTGTGATTATAAAAAGTCTTTCTTCATGACAGTCATTTTTGTGTCAGTATATCTTACCATATTTGATTAAAACAAATCCTGGGTACTTTTAAAACATTAATTCATTTACACTTAAAGTAATTATTGACAGGGAAGGATTTACTTCTGCCTTTTTGCTATTTGTTTTCTATGTATCTGCACCTTTTTGGTTCAATTCCCCATTACTGCACTTTTCTGTGGTTAATTGAATTTTTTTCTTGTGTACTTGTTTGATTCTGTTATTTCTTTTTTGCATATTTTTAAGTTTTTTTCTTTATTGGTTCCCCTGGGGAACACAATTAACATCTTTGTAGCACATTTTTCTTTTATATAACAATACCAATTTATTTTCAACACAAGAACTCTATTTTTTATAGCTCCATCCCCCCTTTATGTTGTTATTGTTACAAATAATATATTTTTACCAAGTGTGCATATTAACATAGTTTTATAATTATTGTTTTATGCATTTGTCTTTTAAATCATATAGGAAAAAAAGAGGAGTTATAAGCCATATATGCCATACTACTTGCTTTTATATTTTCCTGTGTAGCTACCTTACCGTTGTTCTTTATTTTCTCATATGACTTTGGCTTACATATCTTGTATCCCTTTATTTCAGCTTGGAAGTCTTGTAAGACTTGGCAGAGGTCAGTAAATACATATGCAAATGAATCTACCTTCTATGATATAAATGTACCTTAAATTATTCAATCAATTCCCCATTAATTAACATGAAATTATTTGTATGTTTTGCCACTAAAAGCAATGCTGCCTGCAATGAACATGCTTGTACACATACTTTTCTTTTTATAGATGAGATGCCTGAAAGTAAGGTTGCTTGGTCAAAAAGTATGTGTTCTTTTACATTTCCTAGCCTCCCTTGCACATATGTTGCAGCTATAGAATGTAACATAAGACACTTCTAAGGCTTATAAACAACCCCAGGTGATCCTTCTGCTATCCTTCTGGTAACTTTGGAAACCATGTATGCCGTCTGGAATACCAGACTACAGGACAAATGCAGGTTAGATACCCAAAAAAGCAATAGAGCAGAGCCATGCATGAGAGACAATAACCCTCACTGAAATTATGACATGAAAGAATAATCAACTGTTTTTAAAATACAGATTTTGCATTTTTAAAAAATTAACTAAGCATAGTCTAGTCCATCCTAATATACTGATTTAAACACACCTCCAGTTTGGATCTCTTCTTTACAATTAAATACTTAACCAGTTTGATGGATATCCATTCAGAAATTTATATATCTCTGTTTTGCATTTTCACTAAAGGCTATCATAGAGAATCAACTGTCTTATTGCCTTTATTCAGCAATATTCCTGGAGATGCTTCAATATACGAATGTCATTCTTTTTAACTATTGTGTAGTTTTTCTTGGTATAGATGAACCACAGTTTGACTATTTTCCGATTGATACCTTAGTCTGTTTTCAATATTTTGGCTCTTACAAACAATGCCACAGTAAACATCATTTTTGCTTTCCCGTGCATATCTGTAAATATATCTCTACAGTAATTCAATGTAATGGAAGTGCTAGGTTGTATAGTTTGCACATATTTTACTGGTTTATCTTTTTATTTTCCATTTCTAAAAGCTATTGGGATATTAGGGATATTTTCCCATTATCTGTCGTTGTATTACAAATATTTCTTCTCAGCCTATTTCTTCTCCTTGTACCTTTTATATTTTTTCCTTTATAACCTTCGGGTTTCTTTTTGCTTAAGAAGATAATCACTATCACGAGATTATAAAAATTGTTTTCTTGATTTTTATTGTGCTATTTCATTTTTGTTTCTCAGACTTTTTTATTTAATCCACTTTGGATACATTTTTGTGTATGCGGGGAGTAGGAATCTATGTTCATTTTTCTTTTGATTGAATAGTCCATAACGCTCAATTCTTAGGTTAATATTTTGCAAATACACAAAAGCCTTAAGCAAATATGCATATAGCTATACATTTGCTCATAACTATGATTACTTTCTTAGGACAAATTCAAAGCAATAGAAGTTAGGTCCTAGAATATGAAAAATAGACAGCATTTCAACTTATTGTGAATAGAAGCACAAAAATGGATGCCATTATTTACTCTCTCATTCAGTATGAAAATGCCTACATCTGCAATAAAATTATCATAAGTAAACATTTGTTTGCCTATTTGGTAGTAATATCTTGTCATTTTTATTGTTTCTTTTTAGAATTGTCTTATTGCCTCCTAGTAAAGCTAAATAATGTTTATTCTCCAAATAGATTTATTTGGGTATCCTATTTATATGGGTACCCTACTTATGTCCTCTGCATAATTTTTATGGTATGATACCCCCATTTTACTTTTTAGGAGCCCCTAATTATCAACTATTAACCAGTACGGTCTTTGATTATAAGAAGACTCCCTCTGTACAGCCCAGATGAAACAAAGTCTATGATGTTTATCAGGAAGTAGTGGAGACCATGATTTCATGGGAATCCCAAAATGAAGATTCCAGGGCCAAATGCACAGAGATTTTATCTCAGTGTGTTTGCACGTGTATGTGTGTATATGGAGAGATATGTGTTAGAATTTTACATTTTTTTTTAAAAGATGAGGTGTTGCTATGTTGCCCAGGCTGACATGCAGTGGCTATTCACAGGCATGATCATCGCACACTACAGCCTCAAATTCCTGGGCTCAAGTGATCCTTCTGCCTCAGCCTCCCCAGTAGCTGGGACTACAGGTGTGCACCAGCATGCCTGGCTAGAATTTTGCATTTTAGAAGCACTCCAGATGATTATAATGTAAGGAGATGACTTTTTGAGAGGGGCCAGCTATTTAACATTTGAATAATTTTATAGACTGAATTTGGGGAATAATCCCTTTCTTACTGGGCTCCTTTTAAAAATATAGTTTCTAGAGGAGTTATTACCAACTTAATGTAATCAGAAGTAAAACTGGGCACTATAATTCTAAGTACACATTTATTAAATACCCACTGTATGTTAATTTATTAAATGCCCACTGTATGTTAATAAGATTAATAGATTAATAGAAGTATAATAAAAAATATGATGTCATCTTTACTTTGAGATGCAAAATGTAAAAAATCCTGTTTAGAAATAATGCTTACATTTCTATACATTTACATATATATGCTTTGTAAGACTAATATATATATACTAATGTATATTAAGACTACATATTAATATATATACTTATATATGTAATGTAGACATTTATGTATTATATATACTTACATATAATATGTAATATAGACATTTATATATTATATATACTAATATATATTAAGACTATATATATGCTTATATATTAGTCTTACAAAGCGTATATATTAAGCTTTATATATATGTATTAGTATACATGTCTTACAAAGCATATATATTTATATATGTATATGCACATATATATTTATATATGTATATGCACATACACATTTACGTGCATGTATACACACACACACACACACACACACACACACACATCTTAGTCTTATGAAGCATTTTTGCATGTTTCCAGGGAGAAAAAATGAAAAGCAGGGATTTGGTTTTAGATTTGTTTCCTATATCACATTGTGCAATTTACACATCTCCCAAGACTATTCTGAATACACTAAGTCAGGCCTGCCAGGAGCCTTCAGGAAGAGATTATCTCACAAGAGGACAAAGCCTCATTCCTTAGACTTAGAGCAGCAACTCTGAATACAGCATGATGCCTTTGACTTAAATTTATACCCTAGTCCAAATCCCAAGTGGACTCATCACATCTGACTCCTATGGAGAGGAAGGGTCTTGTGATTGAAAACAGATGGGGCTGTTTTACTAAGGGCTCTGAAAGACATTGTGGCCCAAGCAACCCTAGAGAAGTCCCACCTGTGTTAAATGTCACTATAAAGCGCAGGAAGCTTTAGACGACAAGAGTCAGAGTTCAACCCACTGACGACTCCAGGGAATTCGGTTGGGTTTTGGCCCTGAATGACTGCAGTGCATCAGCAGCAGTGGGGCCAGCAGAGAGCACAGGGCCCAGCAGAAGAGGCAGCAGTGTTGGGCAGGTGTGGCAGGACCCAGGGGAGGAGACAGGGCTCAATAACAGAGGACTGATAGGGAAGCCCCCACCTCTGCCTACTGGACTTGTTCCGGAGTACAAGTTGAATCATGCCAGGCCCTCTCTGAAGTTATTGGTGTATTCTATAGTGGGTTGGGATTCTGTATGCACAGTGGGGAACAAGATCCCACTGAGCACAGCTGGTTACTGCCTCATTTCCTTCCCACAGCAGCCCTGTGAGGCAAATATTTTCCCTATGAAAAGACTGAGTCTTAAACGTGTGTATCTGTAATAATTACCAGTTTATTACTCTGGCTAAGAGATCCAGAGGTAATTGGAGGTTTACATTTCATTTTTACGCTTCTGTTATTGAGAGTTTATTAAGTGTTTCATTGCCTTCCAAAGGCGATTGACAAGTTCTTTTACTGTCTACTTTAGGGTTTTTTGTGACACAAGTAATATACACACATAAACATATATTCATTTTTTGGCAAGTGAGAAGATGCAGATAGGCAAAAAGAAAAAAAAAGAGATCACACAGAGATTCACTGTTAACCTTTGGTGTATAATAAAGTCAGACACTTTCCTTTGCATTATGTCACATAGAAATGTACAAATAAAGTGTACATATATACACACATATATGTATACACTGTTTTGCAACTCGTTATTTTCACTTTGCAATATACAATGAGCATTTTTCCATGCAAATGAATGAGACCTCTTATTAAATGAATAAGATTGGGTCAAAAGATGAGATGTTGACAAGAGTCATATGTAAATCTCAGCAACATCGAATGACTGGAGTAAAACGATAGCAAATATTTATCAAGAAAGTGCAGACAAACAGAAAGCAGTGGCAACATTAATAACAGAAAATAATTGAATTGTCAGAGAAATTAATTAAATGGGATAAGGACGGTCCCGAGAATGCCTATGGTTAGAATGCAGAGCCCTAAATTTCTTTCTCAGACCCCTTATCTCTTCCAAACACCTTTCCATCTCATCTCCCTCCCTTGTCATTTCTTCATCTTTAAAATGCCTATAGTCTATGTCCTCTTTAAATTCTTCGAGAGACTGAAGCAGCCTCTGTCTAAAATTCCCTTCTGTTTGCTGGCGTTCAAATTCTCCATACGGGCGTTTTTCCTCCCTCTTTGGCACGCTGCACTTTGGCTTTCCTTCGTTTTCTTTGCAGGGTTTTTGCATGATGTTGTTGTTGTTTCCTGCTTAACTCTAGGGAGAAAATGTAAAGACAAATTGCTTCATTACTTTTGAATCACGATTGTCAGTTTCTCTCTGAGGCAAGATACTTTCCCATCTCTGCCCCACAGGTCCAGACTTCATAAGTCTGCGGCAGTTCCCTCCACCCTCTCATCTCCCCCTTTTCTCCCCTCCCACCTCAGGAACCCACCGTTTCCCCAGCAGACAAAGCTAATGGCCTCTCCAATAGGCAGGAGAGGCGGAGCAGAAAAGGAGATGGACTGCGAAGCCGCAAATTTCGCCTAGCTTTTGCCCCTTCCCGACTCCTATCCTCAGAGATCTCAGTCTGAGTGCCTCTCTCATACTGACCTGTGCGGGGTAGTTTCCTGCTCCTTTTCTTCCCCCAGATGTCTGTGAACACAGATTCTGGGACCTGCAAACAAAAAGGAAGGGGCGGGGAGGAAGGAGCTATCTGTGGATCAACCAGCTCCAGAGACAAGACAGACGTTATTATTTTGAACCTGGGATTCTCATTATCACCGTCATCGCCCCCCGGATTTCTACCTCCTGGCCCCTCCTTCCTGTCTATATCCTTTCCTTCAGGATTTCCGTTTCCACTCCCCACTCCTCACCCTCAGGCCTGGGCCTTGCAAGGCCCGCGTCTCCCTCCTTCGCCCCGTCCCGCGCCCCACCCCACCACCACAGGCCGGCACTGAGTGAGGTGAACTATTTTCAAATGATCTCTAAATTTCTGTTGTCTCCATCCCGGGATTTCAGCCTTTCTCCACACACCAAGACATACCCCAGGCCTAAAATTTTCTCTTAACAAAATTGGAGAAAGATGAGGAGAAGGATAAAAAGAAAGCATGCCAGGGTGAGAGAAGCCGATTATTTCAAAGCTATCACTAAATCTCTAGGTGTCTCTCAAAAGATTTCGACCTACCCCCTTGCTTCCCCCTGCAAAAGATACAATTATCTCCGACGATTTTGCAGCGGTTTTGGGAAAGCAAGTCTGGACCTATTCCAGTCATTAGATTCACCCACTACTGACCCGGGGGTCCAGTGGTTCCTTCACTCCAACCTGCTGGGATTTAAGGAATTTACCTCTTCCTTCCCTTGGCCACAAGCACGCACGGCACGCTTGTCTGCAGGGCAGTAAGGAGCTGGTACCCAGAGGAGAAAGAAGCCCGGGAATATAAGGACTTCGGTTCACGTCAGCTCCTGATCACGTGAGGATTATGTCATCCCCCATCTCTGGTCCCCACTTTCCCCTCCCACCAGCAGCGCTGCAGAAGTGGACCGGCTTACCAACCTCCCACCCCACACCACACCAGGCCCTGTCACTCATTTTCGTCTTTGCTAATTCCAGAGGTCAAAAGTGGCGCCTTCTCCCTGTGGTCAGAATTTGCCTTTCTCTGATTACCAGGGAGGGGCTGCATTTTCCCAAAGTTATATTAACCATTGTTACTTTTTTTGTGGTTGTGCTGAGAGGGAGGATTACTTATCCTTTTCTAAGCTACAAGAAAAGAAAAGTGGCAGTCTCCTCCATCCAATCTCCTCTCAGCCACTAATAGCCATCATTTCCCTTGGAGTCCAATCCTTGAAACCAGATTGGAGGGAATGGGGTGAATTAGGAAAGGAGGTAATGATTTGGATTGTGCTTCTTACTTTTGTTTTGATAATTTCTTATTCTTTTCCAATTTTTCCATAAACTTATTATATACTTTTAATAATCAGAAATATGATAAAGATATGTACATTTGGAAAAAGATTCCAGATAGGAGGATAAAAAGGCCAGCCACCTGTTTCTGCTGCTGAAGTCATAATATAAATATAGACCCTTTAGGCAGACATATTTTTTGAAGTTTAAGATGTACAGGTCAGTTGGAACCTACTCTTTTGAGGGGCTCCTGGGCATGTGAGGTCCTTCCATTAGGTGAGTCACTGAGACCATAATCCTACAGCACCTTGCCCTTAGATTTCCAGATCACAACTGTAAGTCACAAATTTTAACTAGTTTGAGCTCAGTATCATGCCCTCTTTCTTCCAGTTTATACCATACACATAACCCTTTTTTCTTCAATACTGTACCCCTAATATCCCAACTTTTTTCAACACTCTCATTCAGAAAAGAATAGTTTTTCATTTTCCCTAGACATCTCCATCCTATTTATGTTTTCCATGACCTTATTTAGCCATACTGATGTATTGAAAGCTACTTGTATTACTAACAAAAATTAGTCACATTTAGCCACCCAACACACTAAACTTTTTGTTGCTAAGGATTTGGGTACTTGTCTAAGTAGATTTGCTCTTGATTTGTTAGCTTGAAATATATGCAATAGAAAGGGAGATGTGTAAACTTCTCATAAGTTGTTTTTAGGAAGATTGCAGCTCATTATGAATATAAAGTTACCACTAATCAGTTTGATATAAATGACTCCAGAAAAAAGTTCAGTGGTCAGAAAAAAGTCTTAAAAACAGTAGAGCATCATTGTCACAGTTATTAAGGAATGATTAGTTGTGATAGAGGCAAAAAATTTGTTTGTGGGGAGAAAAATTCCTGAATCCTCTGTGAACAGCTTTTCATGCAGATGGTTAGACTCAGAGTTATAAAATGGCTGAAGGATTCGGGTGTTGAAGACTTTGCATATTAGTAAGAAGAATGGCATTGGACAAATCCTAGTTTGAATTAATTGTACTTACTTAGCTTTTGTATAAACTTGAATGTAAAACTTGGATACTGCAACTTCTCTGTGCTTCGTCTATAAAATGAGGCTAATAGTTTGAAGTATCTCACAGAGTTTTCAGGACTAAATTACATATTTAATATGTGTAAAACATTTAATACATGACTGACAAGTACCAAGGGCAGGCCTGAAGCCTAAATATGTGGGGGCAGGTCTGGCACCAGGGATGGGGGAGGCGGGTGAGGCTGAAGCCTGCAGCCCAGGGGGTCAGTTTGGCAGTGGGGCAGGCCTAGACACTGAGTTTTTAGAGCAGGCCTGGAGCCTGGGGCTGTGGGATCCAGACTAGTGCTAAAGCAGGCCTGGAGGCTCAGTCTGCAGGTACTGGCCTAGAGTCTGGGACCATGGGGGCGTGTCCAGTGCTGGGTATTACTGGGATGGGCCTAGTGTTGGGATCCAAGAAAAAGTCTGGTGTTCACTTCCTTCTCCTTCCCCCAAGTGGATGGTACCTCCAAGCTGTGCAGCCTGGGGTTCAGGAAGGGGTGATGTGGGTAATGTAAAACTTTCCTTCCTATCCTTTTCAATGTGTTTTTTTCTTATTTCTGTTCTATACCCAGGTGCTGTAATCTGCCAACTGGTTTCCTTAGCTCTTGCGAAATTATTTTTGTGCCCAGATAGTTGTTCAGATTATGTTTCTGTGGGAGGATGAGTGCAGGAAAGTCCTGTTCTGCCATTTTGCTGACATCTAGCTCCTCACAGCTCAATTAATTTTTAATAAGGCATGAAAAAAGGGTAAAAAGGAACAATAATAAGATGGGACATCTGCAAGCAAATAGCAAAATACTAGTTTTAAATCCAATTGTATTAATCATTACATCAAACATTAATTGCCTAAGCATGCCCGCTGAAAAAGAAGAGTGTAGTGGTTGACTTTGGGTGTCAGCTTGACTAGATTAAGGGTTACTCAGATAGCTGTTAAAGCATTATTTATTCTCAGTGCTTCAGTGGGCACTGAGCCAGTCTCTCTTCTGCTCAAAGGGAAACCTAGGTGATTTTGCTTTTGATTAAAATGATTGGGCTTCCTCAGGTGTGTCTGTGAGGGTATTTCCAGAGGAGATTTACATGTGAATTGGTGGATTGAGTGGGGGAAGAGGGCAGCCTCAATGTGAGTGGGCACCATCTAACCGGCTGAAGGACCAATGGAACAAAAAGGTGGAGGAAAGGTGAATTTTCACCATTTCTCTACTGGAGTTAGGAAAATCTTCTTCTGCTGCCCGTGGACATCATAACTCCAGGTTCTCTGGCCTTTGAACTCCAGGAACTACACCAGCAGCCACCCCCCACAACCCTCACCATACACCCAACCTGGGGCTCTCAGACCTTTGGCCTCAGACTGATAATTACACCATTGGATTCCATGGTTCTGAGGTCTTTGGAATTGGATTGAGCCACACTATCAGCCTTCCTCACTCTCTGGTTTGCAGACAGACTATTGTAGGACTTCTCAGCCTCCATAATTAAGTGAGCCAATTCCCCTAATAAATCCCTTTTCATATATTTCTTTATGTATTCTACCAGTTCTGTCTTTCTGAGGAACACTGACTAAAACAGAGAGATTGACAGATTGGGTAAAAATGCCAAACCACTTGTTTGCTTTTTATAAGAAACAGGCTTTTCTTTTCTTTTTTTAACTTTTAGTTTAGGTTCATGAGTACACATACAGGTTTTTTTGTTTGTTTGTTTTTTGTTTTTTGTTTTGAGACGGAGTCTCGCTCTGTTGCCCAGGCTGGAGTGCAGTGGCACGATCTCAGCTCACTGCAAGCTCCGCCTCCCGGGTTCACGCCATTCTCCTGCCTCAGCCCCTCGAGTAGCTGGGACTACAGGCTCCCGCCACCACGCCCAGCTAATTTTTTGTATTTTTAGTAGAGACGGGGCTTCACCGTGTTAGCCAGGATGGTCTCTATCTCTTGACCTCATGATCCGCCCGCCTCGGCCTCCCAAAGTGCTGGGATTACAGGCGTGAGCCACCGCACCCAGCCACATACAGGCTTTTTATATAGGTAAATTGCATGTCATGGGGGTTTGGTGTATAGATTGTTTTGTCGCCCAGGTTAATAAGCATAGTACCCAATAGGTAGTTTTTTCTATCCTCACTCTCCTGCCACCCTCCACCCTCAAGTAGGCCCTGGTGTCTGTTGTTCCTTTCTTTGTGTTCATATGTATTCAATGTTTAGCTCCTACTTATAAGCAAGAATGTGTGGTATTTGGTTTTATGCAGAAACACATTTACAGACACACATTGGTTAATAGTAAAAGAATGAAAAAAGAAATAGTATGGAAACACAAATCATAAGAAAGATGGAATGGTTAGATTAATATCAGCACAGTAGATTTCAGAGCAAGAAATGTCCATGGACAGATGAATGAATAAATAAAGCATGGTATATACATACAATGGGATATTATACAGCCTTAAAAAGAAAGTAAATTCTGATACATGCTACAACATCGACAAACCTTGAAGACATTATGTTACGTGAAATAAGCCAGGCAGAAAAGGATTGATATTTTACGTTTCCACTTATATGAGGTACCTAGAGTAGTCAAATTCATAGAGACAGAAAGTAGAACAGCAGTTGCCAGAGGCTAGGGGAAGCAAAAAAATGGGGAGTTACTATTTAACGGGCACAAAGTTTCAGTTTGGGAAGATGAAAAAGTTCTGGAGATGAACAGTAGTGATGGTTGCACAACAATTTGAGTGTACTTAATGCCATTGAACCATACACTTAAACATGGTTAAAATGGTAAATTTTAAGTTGTGTATATTTTACCACAATAAAAGCATATTTTATAAAAATGAATGGGAAACCTTTGGATTAAAAGAGAATTAAGAGACATATCAAGCAAGGGTAATGTGTGTTAGATCCTAACTGAAACAAATGTAACAAAAGAAACCATGATAATTTATGGAACAAGTGAAAATTTGAACACTGAATAGATATTTGATATTAAGGAGTTATTTTTAGGTGTAATAATGATATTGTGGCTAAATTTAAAAAGGGCTTATCTTTTAGATATACATACTGATACATCAACAGATGAAAATATATGCTATCTGGAATTTGCTTTGAAATAATATGGTAGGAAAGAAGTGGGTGGGAATAAAAACAGGTTGACCATAAATTGAAAATTGTTACAGCATAAAGGTGGATACAGTCAGGTTTTGTTTTATTTTTCTAAACTACTTTTGAATATATTTCAGATATAACTGACAAAAAACTAGTATCCAGAAAAAAATGTTCTGTTGGGAGTATAAATGATGCAATCACTTTGGAAAGCATTTTGGCATTATCTATTAAAAGTGAAGATATGGATACCTATAACCCAGCAATCCAACTTCTAATAAATACCCATTAGAGATGTATATGAATGTTAATGGAAACATTATTTGTAAATAACCAAAAATTTGAAAATAATATCCATAAAGATGAGAATGAATAAATATGTTATATTCATGAAATGATACAGTAAATGGCAATGAGAATGAACTAGATCTATACATAAAAACATGGATGGGCATAACTCACATAATTTGAGTAGTATAAAGACTAAATAAATAAAAGCAGTATGATTAAATTTACTTAAAGTTAAACTGCAGGCAAAAATAAATGGTTGGAAGGGCATTTATAGGTGGTAAAACTCTAAAGAACAACAAGGAAATAATGACTGTAAAAGTTAGGATAATGGTTACCTCTGGGAAGAAGGTAGTATTTTGTAATTAGTAAAAAAAATCACCTGATGGGTTACAGGTGCTTGCAAAGTTCTATTTCTTGACCTGAGTTTGGTTATATGTTACCTGGATGTTTGTTTTATAATTATTTATTTATGATTACTGCATTTTTTAATAGATGTGTTACAGCTCACAATTTAGCAGTAAAGACATGCTGTCGAGATAATTGGTTAATACTTTAGGATAATATAAATTTTCCCGATCCTAAAAAGACATCTGAATGAATTAAACATTTAGATGTTAAAAATTTGAAACAATAATAAGCTAAGAATAAATAATAAAAGAAAGATTAACTTACTGATAAGGCAAGAAAATGTATTGAAAAATTAAAATGTATGAATATGAAAATACAAGTTTTATGTGGGTGTGGATGAATAGGAAGTTCTCTATACTGTTATTGGGGGTAGAAAATGATGTTATAATTCTGAAAGCAAATCTAGCACATCTAAGGATTTACCTAAGGAACTAATAGGGAAGATCCTAAAATACAGTGGTATAAGGTGGCAAAAATATATTGAGTACCTGATCTTTGCATGAGCTTTGTTGGTGAAAAGCAAGTTACTTTAAAAAAGGAAAAAGAAAAACTAAAAACAACCAAAATGTTCATCTATAGCCAATAAAAGGTAGTTAACCATATAATAGAATATTATGTAGCCATTTAAAAAGATCAGGTATATCTAACATGTCTAATGTAAAATATTGCCAAGATACATTGTTCATGGTAAAAAGAATATAAAAGAATATGAAAATAATACCAGATACATAAAAATATGTACTACCCTGTCAAACATGTTTATCCCTGGGTAATGAAATTTGACAAATGATAGGTCCTTACACCTATGGAACTCAATGAAAGGCGATCACAATAATTGATTGTATGTCCACTGATCTGTGTCAGTTTTGAGTGGATGGGTAGGTGGGAAGGATACCCATGAGGACATGGTATTTGCCCTCTAGAGACCTCTGAAAAACCTCAGCTTTGGTGGTTTTCTGCTATGTGCCAAGCATAGGCTAGGTGCGTAAGCCAGTGCACTATCCCATGTAACCCCTCATCAGCCTATAAGGTAAAGATTCTTTTCTACATTTAACACATGAGAAATCTGATGCTTGTCTATGGTTACACAACAGATCATCTGCCTGTGTTGTCTCCTCCATGCCCATTTGGCTCAGTTATTAACCAGTTCCTGTGGGATTTATACCTGGGCTTCTTAGCAGCTCCTGGTGATTATCAACTATGTAAGAAAATAGATGCTGAGTGAGTTAGTACCCATGGGTAACTCAAAGTGTGCAGGATACTGACACAATTTGAAATGCAATGTTTACAATTTTTAAAATATGAATATTTAAAACAAATATTTTTAAAAGGTGGCCACTGAAGCCATTTGGAGTATTAGGGGAAGGGGGCAGAGGGGCTCTCTTGTCTATGGTTTTCACAACTAGATGTCTGAATTAGTCAAGGTTCTGCAGAGAAATAAAACCAATAGGGTGTGTGTGTGTGCATAGGCTCATGGAATAGATTCATGCAATTATGGAGACTGACAAGCCCAAAATCTGCAGGGTAGGCAGGCAGGCTGCAGACCCAAGGAGTGTTGATGTTGCAGTGCCAGTCTGAAGGCTGTTTGCCAGCAGAATCCCCTCTTGCTCAGGAGAGGTCAGTCTTTAGTTCTATTAAGGCCTTCAGCTGATTGGATGAGGCCTGCGCACATTATACAGAGCAATCTGCTTTACTCAAAGTCCACAAATTTAAATGTTAATCTCATCCAGAAAACACCCTCACAGAAACATCCAGAATAATGTTTCAGCCAATAGTAGGGCTTACCACTTCAAAGGAACAAATAGGAAAAGATAACTTATTTTGTTAGCTTAACGTTTTAAATTCAAGTTAATCATGAAAGCTTTTTTCCTCTGTAACCAGAGTGCGCTTTCATGCTATCTGGACTCACTTGAATAGGACTTACAGAGTATGTTCTCTGAATACCAAAAATGTACTTAATTAAAAAACAGAAACATTAAATATCTAGAAAAAGCCACAAATATTGTAAATAACCCATAGGTTAAATAAATAAATTACAGGCAAAATAGAAATATTTCAAACTCAACGACAGCATATCAAATTTTGGAGATGCTGTTAAAATGGTGTTTAGGGAGAAATTTGTAATTTTAAATGCTTATATTAGAAAAAAGAGAGGTCTAACATCGATTATCTAAATTTTTATGTACAAAAGCTAGAGAATAAAAGGATATTAAACCCAAAGTAAATAGAATAAAACAAATGAATATAGAAATATGTCATTATTTATGGATTTTTTGAGGAGACTTAATACCATATTGTTAAGATGTCAGTTCTCCTTTCCCAAGTGATCTTCAGATTAAATGCAATCACAATCAAAATCCAAGCAGGAGGGCCGGGCGTGGTTGCTCACGCCTGTAATCCCAGCACTTTGGGAGGCTGAGGCAGGCAGATCACTTGAGGTCAGGAGTTCAAGACCAGCCTGGCCAATAATGGTGAAACCTCATCATACAAATCCTACGGAAACTATTCCAAAAGTAGAGGGGGGACTACTTCCAAACTCATTCTACAAAGTCAGTGTTACCTTGGTATCAAAACCAGACAAAAGACACATCAGAAAAAAAAAAAAAAGAAAACTACAAGCCAATATCTTTGATGAATATTGATACAAATAAACTTTAACAAAATACTAGCAAACCATATTCAACGATACATTAAAAAGATCCATTCATCATGTCCAAGTGGGATTTATCCCAGGGGTGCAAAAATGGTTCGACATACACAAATCAATCATTATGAAACATCATATTAACAGAATGAAACACAAAAACCATGTGATCATTTCAATTGATGTTGAAAAAGCATTTAATAAAATTAAACATCCCTTCATGTTAAAAGCCCTACAAAAAACTGGGTATAGAAGGAGCACACCTCAACATAATAAAAGCCATATACAACAGACCTACACTGAATGGGGAAAAACTGAAAGCCTTTCCTGTAAGAACTGGAACAAGACAAGGATGCCATGTCCACTTTCACCACTGTTATTCAACATAGTACTGGAAGTTCTAGCTACAGCGATCGGACAAGAGAAACAAATAAAGGGCATCCAAATTGCAAAGGAAGAAGTCAGGTTATCCTTGTTTGCAGATGATATGATCTTATATTTGGAAAAACCTGAAGACTCCACAAGAAAACTATTAGAGCTGATAAACAAACTCAGTAAAGTTGCAGGATAAAAAATCAACACACAAAAATCTGTAGCATTTCTGTATGCCAACAGGAAACAATCTGAAAAAAATACAAAAAAAAAAACCCATTTACAAGACCCACACATAAAATAAAATGCCTAGGAATAAACTTAACCAAAGGAGTAAAACATCTCTATAATGAAAACTATAAAACACTGATGAAAGAAATTGAAGAGGACACCAAAAATTCAATATTGTTAAAATGTCCGTATTACCCAAAGCAATCTACAGATTCAATGCAATCCTTACCAAAATACCAGTGACATTCTTCACATAAATAGAAATAACAATCCTAAAATTTATATGGAACCACAAAAGACCCCGAATAGCCAACCATATCCTGAGCAAAAAGAACAAAACACGAGGAATCACATTACCTGACTTCAAACTTTACTACAGAGCTATACTAGCCAAAACAGCGTGGTACTGGCATAAAAACTGACACATAGATGAATGAAATAGAAGAGAGAACCCAAAAACAAATCCACAGACCTACAGTGAACTCATTTTTGACAAAGGTCCCAAGAGCTTACACTGGGGCAAAGATGATCTGTTCAATAAATGGTTCTAGGAAAACTGGATATCCATCTGTAGAAGAATTAAACTAGACTCCTATCTCTCACCATATATAAAAATCAAATAAAAATGGATTAAAAACTTAAATCTAAGACCTCAAATTATGAAACTTCGTTGTGAAAACCTCTGGAAAACTCTCCAGGACATTGGTCTGGGCAAAGATTTCTTGAGTAACACCCCACAAGCACAGACAGCCAAAGGAAAAATGGACAAATGGGATCATATCAAATTAAAAAGCTTCTGCACAGCAAAGGAAACAATCAACAAAGTGAAGAGACAACCCACTGAATGGGAGAAAATATTTGCAAATTACCCATCTGACAAGGGATTAATAACCAGACTACATAAGGAGCTCAAAGAACTCTAAAGGAAAAAAATCTAATAATCTGATTTAAAAATGGGCAAAAGATTTAAATAGACATTTCTCAAAAGAAGACATACAAATAGCAAACAGGTGTATTGAAAGGTGCTCAACATCATTGATCATCAGAGAAATGCAAATCGAAAGTACAATGAGATACAATCTGACCCCAGCTAAAATGGCTTTCATCCAAAAGACAGGCAATACCAAATGGTAGCAAGGATGTGGAGAAAAGGGAACCCTCATTCACCATTGATAGGAATGTAAATTAGTACAACCACTATGGAGAACACTTTGGAGTTTCCTCAAAAAAACTAAAAATTGAGCTACCATACAATGCAACAATTCCTCTGCTGGGTATGTACCCAAAAGAAAGGAAATCAGTATATCAAAGAGATGTCTGTACTCCCATGTTTGTTGCAGCACTGTTCACCAATAGTCAAGATTTGGAAATAACCTAAGTGTCAATCAACAGATGAGTGGATAAAGAAAGTGTACGTATACACAATGGAGTACCATTCAGCCATAAAAAGAATAAAATCCTCTCATTTGCAACAACATGGATGGAACTGGAGGTCATTATGTTAAGTGAAATAAGCCAAGCACAGAAAGTCAAATATTGCATGTTCTCTCTCTTTTGTGGGAGCTAAAAATTAAAACAATTGAACTCATAGAGATAGAGAGTAGAAGGATGATTACCAGAGGCTGGGAAGGGTATTTGGGGGTGGGGGGTGGGAAAGGAGGATAGTTAAAGGGTACAGACAAATAGAAAGAATAAAACTATAGTAAAAAATGATTTGATTGTTCATTTTAAAATAACTAAAAGAATATAATTGGGTTGTTTGAAACACAAAGGATAAATGATTGAGGTGATGGATACCCTATTTTCCCTGATGTGATTATTTCATTTTGCATGCCTTCATCGAAATATCTCATATAACTCATAAATATATACACCCACTATGTACCCGCAAAATTAAAAAATAAAAAATAAGGAAGTAATTGTGTTAAAAAGTGTGTAGGTTAGTGAAATAGTATAAGGTGAACACTCTTGTTATCATCACTCAGATAAAAAGATGAAAATTTCCCAGCCACCTTAGAAGCCCTTCCATGTACCTCTTCCCTTTTCCAAAAAAGCAACTACTATTTTGACGTTTATAGTAATCACTTTCTTTGGTTTCTTTGTGGTTTTATCTCCCAAGTGTGCATTGCATAGCTGGACACTACAGTTTAGAGTTTAGTCTTGCTCATTTTAAATTTTTTATGGTTATTTAAAGTATTAATCTACAGATTTTCTGTCCTTCTCTTGCTTTTCCTTACAAATTATTTGTGGAATAACCTGAGCTATTTGACTTGTACAGTTTCCCACAATACTGGATTTTGCTGTCTACTAATGGTATAGTCCAACCTGATCCTCTTTCCTAAAAATTGGCAATCATATTCAGGGGTTTTATTAGACTTGGATATGATCTCTTTGGATTAATAAGCTGTATTGTTTTCTTTCATGAAGAAATAAATGCTCTTTTTAGTATTTATCAGCCATTGATGTTTAATGCTATTGAAGGAAAGCCTGTAGTTGTAATGTGCTTAAGAAAATGTAGTGTGGTGGCCTCCAGCAACCAGCTAATGAGTTCCCCCCTCACACTTCTTGCAATGCAGTTTCTATAAACACCAAAGACTTAATTTTAAAACTATATATGTACACACATATACATATGTATACATACATACATGAATACATAGGTACATATATAGATTTTTAATTAAGACACACACACTCATAGAGATATCAAGGTACAGAGCTTTAAATATTGACTACAACAAAGAGTTTGCCTTTGTCTGGATGATACAATTTGGTAACTACAAGTGTATGGGTGCTAACTTTACTTTTCAGTCCCTTGTTGCTAATTCACAGTCATCTTTGAGCGAGAGAATAAAAGGATATTAAACCCAAAATAATGTAAAACCCAAAATGCTCTTAATATAAATTAATCCTACCAGTCATATTAATTTTTCTGGTCACTCTGTCTTGAAATCTCAGAGCCTTGTTTGATTTTTACCCCTTCCCTAAGCAACAAGTCCGTCTTTCTTCACTCTGATGGCTGAATCTGTCACTCTCCTGGTTTAGGCCCTTATCATCTTACATATGAACTATTAGGGCAGCCCATTCTCTGGTGTTTCTCCCTCCATTGTCACCCCCTCTCCTTCAGAGAGTTTTAGGTAAGATATCCAAGCCTCTCCTTCAGAGAGGTTTAAGTAAAATATCCAAGGTTACATAGCTGGTTAGTGCCAAGCCTGGGAATTAATCCAGTTTTAGAATGAGGACTGTCTCAATACGTCCCTATGTTTTCTCCCATCTTCTTCATTCAACCTCCTTCCCTTTGTTCACTGATGAGTCAATAGTTATTTTGGAGGCTCCCCAGATGCCCAGAACTGCCCTGTGTACTTTGGATGTAAAGGGCTGGGTCTCAGAGCAAGGGTCTACACTGGTGAGAAATCTACTCTCTCTGGGTGGGCTGAATACCCCTTCATATGGGGCCATATGGAGAAAGGACTAAAGGGAGGGGTTGACTGTCAGGCCAATAGGTTCTAGGGGAAGGCAATGCCAGATTGGCCCCAAATAGAAAAAGCCTCAAGGAGGAAAAGTACTTGACCTGAGTCTCAGAGGATGGGCAGGGTGTAGAATTAGGATGGGAAGAAGGAAGGAGACCTGACTGGAGGGACCCAGGCGCAAGTTGCCTTGGCCTGTTTCATGCTGCTTGTGGATTGAAGTCCACTTTCTCCTTCTTTAGAAGTGTCTATGGATGATGTCTATTGTCTGAAAGTGGTTCACTGCAAGCAGTTTATGACATGAAGTCAGAAAATCTGTGTTCTGCACTCTCGTAAGGCCTTTCTTGCTTATTTTCAAGTCATGAAATCTGAATTTTTCAATCTTTCTGTATAGAACTTAGACAAATGCATTAAAAATATACATCTACCTTGAGCCCACAAATCCATTCCTAGATATCCATAATCAATGATACTGATAAAATTTAACTACAACAAAGTTATAGTGAATATGGTTGATCAGGGTGGCTTTATACTATACTGATTCTTAGATAAAAATAGAGAAAAACCTTATGTTTTACACTATATTGAGTTTTGTGTGGATGTATTCCAGATTATCAACTTTGCCAAAGTTTGGTTGCTGATTGTAACCTTATTGCATCGCTCATTTTAGCCAAGAGCACTAGTTGTCCCCAGAGACAATGTATTCCACCTTCCTTTAGGTAATAGGACTTTGCTCCCTAAAGTTTTAGAAGAGCTCTTGGCTTTGTTTGTTTCTGTTTGAGAGAGGATATCCCTCTGTCGCCCAGGCTGGAGTGCAGTGGCATGCTCATGGCTCACTGCAGCCTCGACCACCTAGGCTCAGGCGATTCTCCCACCCCAGTCGCCCTAGTAGCTGGGTCAACAGGCGCGCGCCACTACACCTGGCTAATTTTTTGTAGAGACAACGTCCCGCTATGTTACCTAGGCTAGTCTCAAACTCCTGGCCTCAGCCTCCCAAAGTACTGGGATTACAGGCTTGAGCCATCTCGCCTAGAAAAACTCTTGATCACTCAACTAGAAACTAACATTTCCCAGCATCCTTTGAAACCAAGTATGTCTACTTGTCCAATTTCTTTGCAATGGAATGTGAGTGGATGTGGAGTGTACAACTTCTGTGTCATTTCTACAAAAGAGAATTGTTTGCTTTCTACTTCCTCTTTCCTCCGTCCTGCATTCTAAAACTCAGAAGAAATACAAAATCAACACTCTAGGAGATGGTAGAGCAACAAAACAGAAGGCACCTAACCTCATATAGTCATATAGTAGACAAATCCACTTGCCCCAAACTCCCTTTCTTTTTTTTTTTTTTTTTGGAGTCTCGCTCTGTCGCCCAGGCTGGAGTGCAGTGGTGCGATCTCGGCTCACTACAAGCTCTGCCTCCCGGGTTCACGCCATTCTCCTGCCTCAGACTCCCGAGTAGCTGGAACTATAGGCGCCCACCACCACGCCCGGCTAATTTTTTGTATTTTTAGTAGAGACGGCATTTCACCATGTTAGCTGGTCTCGATCTCCTGACCTCCTGATCTGCCCGCCTCGGCCTGCCAAAGTGCTGGGATTACAGGCGTGAGCCACCGCGCCCGGCCCCAAACTCCCTTTCTATCTCTGGACTATTTTGTGTGAGAAAACTACACTTTTGTTTGAGAGAAGAAATTCTCTCTTGTTTGAACCATCGTATGTTTGGGGCCTCTACATTATAGTAGCTTATCCTGTATCGTAAGTACACTTGTGAAAGAAGTGATAGAAATTGATCATCACGTTTTTCTGACATGGAAAAATGAGGTTAAAATGAATTTATGATATATGTTCTGCACATTTTTCCTAGTTTGTATTTACTTATATTTTTGTTTCTGGTGGTTTTATGTGTAGAAATTGTTTTAATATCCTATTATGTAAGTATATTCAGAAATAAGGAATGATTATATTTTATCTATTACATTCCATGTTTATACATATGTATGTATAAATATTAGAATCCCATTGATCATGCTGTTTCTAATCTAATTTGCTATTATTTAAAGTATAAATAATGAAAAGTTTTCTTTATCATTAAATATCCCTTTATAGCATATTTTTATCTTTTTATGGAACTCGATATGAATATGTAATAACTTATTTAAGCCAAATAATCAATATTGGCATATTTTGTTTTTCCCATTGTTTTACTGTTATATGTTTTACTACCATGAATATCTTTAAGCATAAACCTTTTCACACATTTAGATATTTGTTGTAAAATAGAATGTAAATAGTGAAATAACTATGTCAAATAGTACGAATATTTCTAAAATTTCGAATAATTACTGTCAAATTGCCTTCTATAAAGAATGTACCAAATTACCTTCCCAGCTATAGTGTGAAAATTGTTTTAGATTTAACAATTTACTATGACAAGAAGAATATCTATTTGTTTTGCATTTAGTCAATAAAGTATAAATACATATGTAAATGTGCCCAAATTAGAAATTTATAGCTCAGTGAAGTTTCACAAAGTAAAACCATTGAACCAGCATTTAAAACAAAACAACAAAGAAAAATAGAACATTACCAACACTGTAAAATCCTCATTCCAGTGTTTACTAAAGACTGCTACTACCGAGAATTCTAACATCACAAATTAGTTTTGCCTGTGTTTAAACTCATATAAATGGAGTTATACATTAAATACTCTTTTCTTCTCTCTGACTTCTTTATATTAACATTATGCTTGTGAGGCCTATCTATATTGCTTGTAGTTGCAATCTGTACATTTTCATTGTTGAATAATATTCCACTGTGTAAATACATAATTTATTTATACATTTTCCTGATAAAAATATTTGGGTATTTGATAATTGTTGGCAATTTTTAAAATGCTATTACAGATATATGTGTAAATGCTGTTTGGTAGACCAGTGAACACATTATTAGTATAGGGATATCTAGAGCGAAATTGTTCAGTCTTAGAGTATACATATGTTGATTTTGACTATATTCTGCCAGTTTTCCAAATCAGTAGTACCAGTTCTAGTTGTACCACATTCTTGTAAAATACTTGGTGCTTTCTGTCTTTATTATTTTAGACAGTCTGGGTGGTGTTCAGTGACATCACATTTTGGCTGTAATTTGCATTTCTCTTAAAAAGTAATGAAGTTGAACAACTTTTCAAAAATTATTGAACATTTATTGTATTAAATGTTCTGTTTTGTGAAGTGTTGTTTTTAAAGATATTTTCCCATTTTTCCATTGTATTATCTTTCCTTTTCTTACTTATTTTTAAGAGTTCTTTATATAATGCATTATGGACATGAGTCATTTGTTAGATATATTTGTTGCAAATATCTTCTCCCAGTTTGCAGGTTGCTTTCTCATTGTTTTAATGGTGTTGTATGATAAACAATTTTTTTTTTTCTTTTTTGAGACAGAGTCTCGCTCTGTCGCCCAGGCTGGGGTTCAGTGGCACAAGCTCGGCTCATTGCAACCTCCACTTTCTGGGTTCAAGCGATTATCCTGCCTCAGCCTTCCGGGTAGCTGGGATTACAGGCATCCGCCATCATGCCTGTCTAATTTTTTTGTATTTTTGTAGAGACAGGGTTTCACCATGTTGGCCAGGCTGGTGTTGAACTCTTGACCTCAGGTGATCTGCCCGCCTCGGCCTCCCAAAGTGCTGGGATTACAGGCATGAGACACTGCGCCAGGCCTAGAAGTTTTTTGTTTGTTTGTTTTAATATGAATAAAGTGCAATCCATAATCTTTTTCCTTCATGCTTAGTGCTTTTTGTGTCCTGTTTAAGAAAACTGCTTACTCCAAAGTCATGAAGGTGATCCCCTGAGTTTTTTTACATTAGGATTACATTTTTACCTTTCCCATTTGGGTCTGCAATCCACTGAGGTTTTTTTTTTTTTTTTCGTTTTTGTTTTTAATGTATTATGTAAGGTGGAATCAATATACATCTTTTCCCCATATGGATATCCAACTAATCTTTTCAAAACCACTTTTGAAAAGAAAAATGCTTTCCCCCACTTCATTGAACTGTCATCTTTATCATAAATTAGGTGACTGTATAGGTAGGTATGTTTCACAGGTCCATATAAGATAGACACACACACACAAACACAGACACATTTTAATCTTCGAGACAATATCATACTCATAAAATTGTATTAAATTTTGATATCTAGTAGTGGACGTTTTGGAGCTTTCTTCACCTAAAAAGCTGTCTTAGCTATATTTGACTCTTTGTATTTTCTTTTTCTTTTTAGTTTAAACAGAGTCTCACTCTGTCGCCCAGGCTGGAGTGCAGTGGCGCAATCTCCGCTCACTGCAAACTCTGCTGCCCGGGTTCAAGCGATTCTCCTGCCTCAGCCCGCCAAATAACTGGGATTATAGAAGCCTGCCATCGCGCACAGCTAATTTTTGTATTTTTAGTAGAGCCAGGGTTTCACCGTGTTAGCCAGGATGGTCTGGATCTCCTGACCTCGTGATCCGCCCACCTCGGCCTCCCAAAGTGCTGGGATTACAGGCGTGAGCCACCACACCAGGCCCGGCTCTTTGTATTTTCATACACATATTTGGAGTCTGCTCATCAACAAAAAGTGACCTGTTGAGATTTTCATATGGATTGCACTGAATTTACAGATGAATTTGGGTATAATTGACATCCTTAAAATATTGAGTGTTTTCATCCATGATCATGGTAATCCCTATACTTAGTTATTCTTTAATGTTCTTGAAACTATTTTATAATTTTCAGTGTAGAGGTCTTGAAAGTATTTAATTAGATTTATTTCTATATATTTGATTTTTAGCAAAACTTATTGGGCTGTATTTTACCTACAATAAGATACACACCTTTTAACTGTATAGTTCAATGATTTCAACAAATGTATTTGTCAATGGAGTCACTACCCCATTAAGATACAGAATGTTTTCCTCAGCTGAGAGAGTTCCATTATGCCTCTTTGCAATCACAAAAACCTCAACTTTCAAGCCAGGCAAAAACTGATTTGATTCAACTTATATCAGTACAGATTAGTTTTGCCTGTTTTAGAACTTATATAAATGCAGTCATGCAGAAAACACTCAATTGTGGCTGGTATCTTTATAGATACAAATTTTTTTCATTTTTTTGAGATTCATCCATGTTATTGTTTGTATCAGTAGCTTGTCACTTTTTTATTGCTTAGCAGCATTAAAATGTATGAATACATCACAATTTGTTTATCAGTTCACTTGTTGGACATTTAGATTTTTATCAACTTTGGGGCTATCATAAAGGAAATTTCTATGAACATTCCTATGCAAATATTTTTGAGAAAATATGTTTTAAATTCTGTTGGGAAAATTCCGAAAAGTGGAATTTCTAGGAAATATGGTAAGTCTAACTTTTCAAGAAACTGCCACCAAGTCTCAGAGTGGTTGAACTTCTCACCAACAATCAATGAGAGTTTCTGCTGTTTAGTATTTTCAAAAGTGCTTGGGACTGTCAGACTTTAAGTTCAGCAATTATAATGGGTGTGCAGTGATTTTTCATCCTGGCTTTATTTTACATTTCCCTGATAGTTAATGAGGTTGAGCATCTTTTCATGAGCTCATTGGTAATTTGTGTGTGTAGTTTTGTGAAATGTTTATTCAGATCTTTTGATCATTTTTACTGCATTATTTGCCTTCTTATTTTATGTTTTCGAAGTTCTTTATATATGCTCTGAATTCAAAACCATTGTCAGATACAAATACTGTGAATATTTACTCCCAGCTTCTCACTTCATTTTCTTAACCATGTGTTTTAAATGGTAGAAGTTTTTAATTTGGATAAATCCAATTTCTTATTTTTTTCTTTTGTGATCTGTTCTTTTTGTGTCCTAAGGAATTGTTTTCTCAAAGATTGTAAAGTTTTTCTGTATGTTTTATTCTAGAAGTTTTCTAATTTGAGCTTTTACATTTAGGCCTAGGATCCATTTTGAATTAATTTGTGTATAGTATAAATAAAAGGCAAGGCTCCTTTTTTTCCTTTAAGAATTCTGTTATTTCAGCACCATTTGTTTAAAAGACTATACTTTCCATATAGAATTACTTTGACATCTTTGTCAAAAACTAATTAACAACATACGTATGGGTCTATTTCTGGAGTCTATTCTGTTCTATTGATCTACAGGTCTATGTTTACTACTACACTAACTTTATTATTACACCTTAAGTCTTGAAATAATATAATGTAACCCTCAAGATTTGTAGGATATTTAAAAAAATTATTTGTCTATTCTAGGTCCTTTGCATTTTCAAATAAATTTATGAGTACGTTTGTAATATTTATCTTGTAGCTGCAACCTTCTTAAAATCAATTCTTACTCCTATAGTAGGTTTACCGTAGATGTCTCTGGATTTCCTAAATACATGATTATTTGATCTTTAAATAAAGACATACTTATCATTTGAACCAGAAATTTGTGAAAAAGGCCTTTTTTTTCCTTTTAGTTATGAAAACCCAACAAGGCTCTGTAGCACTACAACTCACTAGCTCATTTCATAGAAGGGCCTCATGTGTCCAGGGGCCCCTCAAAAGGGGAGCCATCAGCTGCCCTGTCCTTTTCCAAGTCCTAAAAAAGCAGCTGCGTGTAGAGTCTATATTTATATAATGACTTAACAGGACAGGTGGTTGGGATATTTTGCCCAACTTTAATCCCGTCTTTCAAGTAAAAATAACTTTTTTTCCTTTTTAAAGAAGTATATTAATTTTTTGTTTCATACAAAAGAAATAATACAGAAAGGTATTAAGAATGAGAAAAGCCTACTCTCTTGTGCTCCTTTCCTGATACACCTCTTCCACTCATTTTAGTGGAGAGAAAACGGAGAATATTGGTAGGAGGACAGAAGGAGGTAGACAGGCAGAAGGAGGTGAATCCTGGGAGCCAAGGGCAGAGAGAGGCAAGTCCCCAGAGAAGTGGGAATGGCCAACAGCTCCCTGAGAAGATACCTTCCGTCCTTCCTGGGCAAGCAGGGGAAGTCTCAAGAATATACAGAGAAGGAAGAGTGGCAGAGCCCAGGCTGGGGATGTTAAAAGGGACTCCCGGTGAGGATGGGGGCGGGCCCGAAAGCACCACCTGACTCCGGGCTGCAGGAGGGGGCGTGGGACGGGGGCGGAGCCTCTGGCGATGACAACAGCCACACGTGATCGGCCAACACTGAGTCTTACCTCGTTGTGGCGTCAGAGCCGCCGTCGCTCGCTCCCTTCTCGGCAGTGGTACCTGTTCCCGGTGGCCCTGAGGACGTGCGGGCCAGGTACGGCCCCGAAAGTAGGAAGCGGAGGGGGAGCAGGTAAGGGACCCGGAGGGGGTCCCTGGGGTTGGTGTGGGGGAGCAGCCCCGGCCTGCGGATGCCCCATCCCCGGGCAGCCGCGCGGAGACGCAGCCGGTCCACGATGCAGCCCCGGGGCCCCGCCGCGGGACCGCGAGCCTTGCGTGAGCGGAGGAGTGCCCGGCCCCGCGGGAGCCGGCGATCCTGAGGCTACGACCTTTCGGAAGCACCTGCCTCCGTCACCAGCGCAAGCTTTTCCAACACCCCTGCTCCGCCCTTCTTGATGCAGAAAATGGTGGTCAGCTTGGGGGGCTGGGCGGCTGAGGCGGGGGGCGAGAGCGGCTAGGAGGGCCCGGGCCCGGCGTGGGGAAGGGGCCGGGTGGCGGCGGGTCCTCTCTAGCGTTCCGCTGCAGCAGCCCCCACTCTTCCCACCCCGGCCGTCTGCAGGTTTGCGGGGCCAAGTGTTGCGGCGACGCACCTCACGTCGAGAATCGGGAGGAGGAGACTGCAAGGATAGGCCCAGGTCGGTGCGAGGGACGGTGGTGGGGAGGGGGTCAGAACATGAAGAAAGCCCAGTCTGAGACCCCAATCCGTGCCTTCACCCCCACACTTCGCAATCCCCCACCCCCACCGCTTCTTCGTCCTCCATTTTGGTGCCTGCAGAGGCCTGGAGATGGATCTGCAGAGAAGATGGTGGGCTTTGCGGGAGAGAAGGGCACAGACTGGCTCCCCTCCTCCCCCGAGGGTACATGGGGCCTCTCTGGTGGAAAAAAAATGAAATTTAAAAAAGGCCTTTGAAATCCAGGGCTCTGAATTTTGAAAGGTGGGTAGTCGGGCCTCTGTCCTCGGTGCTGATCAGTTCACCAAGAATTGAGTCCATTTTCTCTCTGTCTCCTAGGAGTAATGGAGTCCAAAGAGGAACGAGCGTTAAACAATCTCATCGTGGAAAATGTCAACCAGGAAAATGATGTAAAAGATGAAAAGGAGCAAGTTGCTAATAAAGGGGAGCCCTTGGCCCTACCTTTGAATGTTAGTGAATACTGTGTGCCTAGAGGAAACCGTAGGCGGTTCCGCGTTAGGCAGCCCATCCTGCAGTATAGATGGGACATAATGCATAGGCTTGGAGAGCCACAGGCAAGGATGAGAGAGGAGAATATGGAAAGGATTGGGGAGGAGGTGAGACAGCTGATGGAAAAGCTGAGGGAAAAGCAGTTGAGTCATAGTCTGCGGGCAGTCAGTACTGATCCCCCTCACCATGACCATCACGATGAGTTTTGCCTTATGCCCTGAATCCTGATGGTTTCCCTGAAGTTAATAGGGAGACCCCTGCTTCCTAAACTTACACATTTGTGGTGTACCTTTGTCGTAAACGTTTTGATGTTACCTATTTCTTGTGGGTCTCCTATTACCAGCTTCTAAATGAATGTTGTTTTTGACCCAGTTTGTAAGTTTCTGTCAGCAGGGGAGTTTTACCTATTGCATGGAAAGATGCTCATTATATATTGTGAAGTTAATAAAACAGTTTTAAAAAGCATTCTCTGCATTCTTTTTTACTTTAAATCTTAAACATGCACCTAAACAGTCATATATATACATATATATATACACACACATATATATAGTAAATAGTGTTTATCTCTGTGGTAGAATTAAGAGGGAGTTTATTCTTGCTTACCCATAATTTCTTATTTTTCAAAATGGAACATGTATTACTGATAAAAAGCAATGTGACCACCTTATAAAAGCGATGTGAGCACTTACTAAACACTTGTGACAGAATCTCAATTTTAGCTTGCCTCTGGGTTCTCTTTTTAGAAATGTAAGAGACACATCTCTTTGAAGATCATAATATTTATCAGTAAGATGAAGACAATCACCTCCCAGGCTTGTTGTATGGACCAGATAAGGTAATGAGGTTGTGAGCTTTCTCCCAAGTTCTTGTTCTTACTGACATGCATGACCCAACACTTTAGATATTCCCTTCTGTTATTAGAGGAAATTTCCAAGGTGAGGTCTTCCCTATATTCACAAGTCCAGTGGACTAAGGAGTAGGTACTTTCATTCCTCTGCTGCTGTGCTCTATTCTCATCATCTCCCCTGGGTATTACTCTGCTAGGTTTTGCTCCCTACACTGGCTCCTACCAATGCAGATGTTCAGAAATCCTGAAAGTGAGAAAGTCCCACCAATTTCTCTGGAATTTCCAGTGGATTGAATCCTTGCTCTACTCTACAAAAGAGTGGACAAATCCCCTCTCCCTGCTTTGTTTCATGGAAAAACATTGTCTGTCTAGATCTTTCCTTACAGGTAGTTCTCTCCCAGGAAACCTCCTCCTCAGTATAGCAGACTATAAGATGTGTGAGGAAACATAGCCCACTTTCAATCTGAGATAGTCCCACCTCATACCAGCTCACATTTACCTGAAATCCATGAATGTACAGAATTTTGTTATCTATACAGAGTTGGACATCAGGAAATCACTTAGTGAATAAATGGATACACAAATGAGATCTTTATGAGAAGTCTACGGGAAGACAATTGGGGTTAAGTGTCCCAGCAGAACTAGGGAAATAAAATCCCCCTCAGTTTGTGCTAATTAGATGAAATACACACATTTTATGTATGAAGACAGTCTTATAAACTTAAAGTTAGGATTTCAGAACAGGGGTTGGCAAACAACCCATGGGCCAAATCTGGCCCACTGCCTATTATTTGGCCTATAAGAATGATTTTTACATTTTTTAAAGGTTGAAAAACTTGAGAATATTACACCAAAACTATGAAATTCAAGTTTTGGTGTCCATAAATTTTTATTGGAACAATGGTCTGCTTATTGATTTACATGTTATCTATGGCTGTTTTTGTACTACAGTGTCAGAGTTGAGTAGTTGTGAAAGAGATAGTATAGCTTGCTTACAATGACTACATATTTTTTTTCTGGTCCTAACAGAAAAAGTTTGCCACTCCTGTTCTAGAATATAACATTGCAATAGAATTTGTGAAACCAAAGGGGAAAAGTGGACAGGCAGGTGAAAATGTCACATAACATCACAAACCCCAGACATCATGAATCAGATGCCTAAGTAATTTCAAAGCTCTTTCTCCTCCTGCAGGCACTTAAGACACAAGACAGAAGATTATAGAGAGGCTAGAGTTGAAAGGTCAGGAAAATTGATGAACAGAGAGGCTTATGTCCTACCAGACTTCTTACTCTTGATTGTCAGTGTTAGCACCAGCTTCAATGGAAAAAAAAGTGTTCATAAGGAGAAATTAAGTTCATGTGTGAACTGATATCATACCCATGATAGAAGATGAGACACACATATGCCCAGAAAAATGCATATCTCTTCTATGTCTAGGCAGATTGAAGTTGCCCTGTCAGTTTCTCAGAGAAAGTTGGGTTTAAGATTCTACTCTATGAAGAGAGTCTTCTGCTAACCAGTTTCTCTTGGCTCTTAACACGGTGTTTGTGTCTGAAGGCGCAGCTGAGGCTGTAGCATGTGAGTGGTCAGGCTCCATATAAAATGCTCAAGCAACTACCAGTAACCAGCAGACAGTGAGCAAAAGGCAATAGAGAGCAGAGCATAACATTCCCTCAAGGGGAGCAGCTATAGCTAAGATTCTGAAGGCATTTGCCTATATATCATTTCTATAGGTTATATGGTGAGCCTCCTTTTCTCCTTTACTGTGGCCATTCTTCACAAAATGTGTAAATTCTTCCCATAAAAGCCTACAAATTCTGGCAAAGAGCAGACAGGGAGCTTAGAGAGTGTGCCTTGGTTCTCAAAGAAAAACGATGTTCAAAATGGATGTTTGAGATGTAGATATGGATTAGACCATTTGGGTTTAGCACATCATGTACATCTAGTAAATACTTGTTGAATGAATGAATGAAAAACTAAACAAGAGAAATATTCATTTAGTGCTATTCAGCAAATAGTAACAATTAATACATTTTTGGATCCTTACGTATTTCTAACAAAATTGAGATAATGTAGATAATATCTCATAACTTTCTAACAAAACAGTTACTGGTTTTTTTTTCTTAAAAAATTCAAGTCCATTGAAGGAAATGTAGAAAGTAAACTTAAAGGCTATTGTATGACCAAAGAAAGCACGGCAGGTTGAACATTCTAGTTCAGTGTAGGGCAAGGACACAGACACTGGACTCTTCCAGGAATTCCAGATAGCATAGGAAGTACACTTTGGTTAGAAGTAAAATAAAGCCTTCATGATTAACCATCATTTAAAACACTAATCCACATTTATGCTTTCAGTGAAAATGGAGTAACAGGGACTGGATTTACCTCCCTAACTGAAACAACTAAAACCTGGACAGAACATATGAAAACAACACTTTTCAGTCACTTATCATCTATCAGAGAGTGGAGGGCAAAGTTATCTGAGAGAGGGTAAATAAGTAACATGAGTCTTATGATTGTCTCTGACTTACTGGATATTAAAATTAAAATGTATGTTTTAGCACAAAAGCCAGAAGAGGGGGAAATAATAGCACAAAGGCCAGAAGAAGGGAAATGAAAGTACACAATTTTAAGGTTCTTATTCTATATATTAATGTCACTTGAAGGTAGATTCTGATACATTACAGATGTGTACTATAAACCTTAAATCAACCAGTAAAAAAGTTATAGCTAATAAGCCAACATATGAGGTAAAATGGAATCCTCAAAATAGTTGAAAGAAATTCAAAAAAAGAGAACAAAGAACAGACAGGACAAATGAAAACAAATAACAAGATGGTTGACTTAAATTCAAATATCAATAGTCACATTAATGTAAGTGGTTTAAACACCTCAGTCATAAAGCAGAGATGGTCAGATTGAATAGAAAAGAAACTCACCTCCATGTGTCCATGTGGTTTTCTCTCCTTGTGATAGTTTGCTGAGAATGATGGTTTCCAGCTTCATCCATGTCCCTGCAAAGGACAATAACTCATCCTTTTTTATGGCTGCATAGTATTCCATGGTGTATATGTGCCACATTTTCTTAATCCAGTCTATCACTGATGGACATTTTGATTGGCTCCAAGTCTTTGCTATTGTGAATAGTGCCACAATAAACATACATGTGCATGTGTCTTTATAGGGCTAGAGGAGGGATAGCATTAGGAGAAATACCTAATGTAGGTGACGGGTTGATGGGTGTAGCAAACCACGATAGCTCGTGTATACCTATGTCACAAAACTGCACATTCTGCACATGTACCCCAGAACTTAAAGTATAATAATAATTTAAAAAATAGTATGTGAAAAAAAAGAAACTCACAAATATATGCTGCCTATAGGAACCTTATTTTAAATTTAAAGATACAAATTGTTTACAAATAAAAGGATGGAAAAGATGAATAATTTTATTACAAATCAAAATGATGCTTGAATGACTGTATTGATATCAGATACAATAAATTTCAGACCCAAGAATAATACAAGAAATAAAGGAGGTCATTATATAATTTTAAGTGGCATATATATCAAGAGGACACAACAATTCTAAGCATTCTTATATTACAGTGCTTCAAAATACATGAAACAAAAACATAGAACTGCAAGGAGAAATAGACAAATTCACAGTTACAAGGATTTCAAAACCTTCTCTCAAAATTTGATAAAATGGAAAATCAGCAAGTATCTATAAGACTTGAACAACAGCATAGAACTTGCCACCAATAACAGCAGTTTATACATTTGTTTCACATGCACGTGGAACATTTACCAAGGTAGTCTACATTCAGAGCCATAAAATTAATCTCAATAATGTTAACAGGATTCAAATAATAAAACCTACGTGTTCTAAGCACAATGGAATTAAATGAGAAGCCAGTAACAGAAAGATCTCTGAAAAATCCTCAGATATTTAAATTAACACAAAATAACACATGTCTAAGGAACCCATGGCCCAAAGAAGAGATCAAAAGGGAAATTAGAAGGTACTCTGAACTGAGTGAAAGTGAAAACTCAACATATGATAATTTGCAGGATGTGGCAAAAGAAGTACATAGGGGGAAATTTATAGCACTAAATTCATATATTAGAATAAAAGAAATCCCTACAATTATTAAATAATGAAAGTTTTATTTAAAATCATCGTTCTAAAAAAACCTCTAGGTTGAGGTGGCTTTACTGGCAATTCTATCAAACATCTAAGGATGACATAACACAAATTCTATGCAAAATCTTCCAGAAAATTGAAGATGAGGAAATACTTTCCAAGTCACCCCATGAGGTTATAATTGACCAGACAACTAAACCAGATAATTATATTACAAAGAAATATAACTATAAGCCAATATCCCTCATGAACATATATGCAAAAATTCTCAACAAAATGTTAGTAAAATTGAATCCAATGATATATAAAAAACACAATACACCATGACCAAAAGTAGGTTTTATGCTAGGGAATCAAGGTAGGGTTGATATTAGAAAAAATTGATAATTTACCACATTAACGTAGTAAAAAAAATGTTATGATCATGTCAATGGATAATGAAAAAAACAGTTGCCAGAATTCCAATATTCATTACTGATTAAAATACTCAGTAGCCAGGTATAGATAAAATACCTCAACCCAATAAAATGCATCTACAAAAGCATACATAATGATGTGTACATAAAGACTAAATGCTTTCCCCCCAAGATGGGAAACAAGGGAAAAATGGACACTCCCACAAAATTGACTCCACATTGTATTAGAAGTTCTAGCCAGGGCAGTTAAGACAAGAAAAAGAAATAAAATTATTACCGATTGCAAAGGATGAAGTAAAACAATCTTTATTCATCGAAAACATAATTGCCTATGAAGAAACTCCTAAATAGTATACAAAAAGCTACTAGAGCTAATAATGTGAATTTAGAGAAGTTGCAGGATACAATCCACAATATACAAATTTAGTTGTACCTCTATATACTAGCAATGTATTAAGTTTTCTGAGACTTCCTCAACAAATTACCACAAACTTGGTGGCTTCAGAAAAACCTAGAAATTTATCATCTCATAGTTTTGCAGGCCAGAACTCCAAAGTCAAGGTGTCACCAGGGCCATGTTCTCTCTGATGGCTCTCAGAAAGAATTCTTCCTTACCCCTTCCAGCTTCTAGTGGCTCCAGGCATTTCTTTGTGGCAGCAAGACTCTCATCTCTGCTTCTCCTCTCTGTGTCTCTCTGTGTATTCTTTCTGTCTCTTATAAGGATCTACCCATTGGATTTAGGACCCACATTAATCTAGTATAATCTCATTTCAATCCTTAATTAATTACATCTGCAAATACCCTATTTCAAAATAAGGTCACATTCTCAGGTTCTGGGTGGATATGGATTTTGGGGGAAAATATTCAAAACATTACAAACAGTGAATAACCAGACTAAAATTTTTAAAAATATAATTTACAATAGCACTAAAAATATAAAATACTTTGGGATAAATTTGACAAAAGATGTACAAGGCCTACACACTGAAAAGTACCAAACATTGATGACATAAATTAAATCCTAGCAGTTTTTTATAAAAATTGACAACTTGATTCTAATGTTTATATTAAAAAGTCTAAAAGACTAAGAACAGTCAAAACAACTTTGAAAAGACAAACATTTTGGAGGACTTTCACTATTTTATTGTAAGATTATTATAAAAGTACAGTAATCAAAACACTTTGCATAGAGCATTGCAATCCTACAGTATTTATCAGCATAAATATAAACAACTTGATCAGTGGAATGGGATAGTGAGTGAAGAAATAGACCCACACATATATGCCAGTTGATTTTTTAAAAAAATAGAAACAAAGTCTCACTCTGTTGCCCAGGCTGGAGTGCAGTGATGCAATCATAGCTCACTGTAACCTTGAACTCCTGGGCTGAAGTTATACTCCAGCCTCATCCTCCAAAGTAGCTAGGATTACACGTACATGCCATCACAGCTGACTGATTTTTTTATTTTTGAAGAGATGGGGTTGCCCAGGCTGGTCTCAAACTCCCAGCCTCAAGTGATCCTCCTGGGTCAGCCTCCCAAAGTTCTGGAATTATAATCGTGTGCCATTTTGCTTGGCCCTCCAATTGATTTTTGACAAAGATTCCAAGGTAATTCCATGAGGAACAGACAATCTTTTCAACAATTGGTGTTGGAACAATTGGATAGCCATTTTCAATAACAGCAATACTTACAAGAACTTTATCTCACATCATATGGAAAAGTTGGGTCAAACTGTATAATAGACCTAAATTTAAGAAGTAAAACATAAAGCTTCTAGAAGAAAACAGGAGAAACTCTCAGTGATCTTTAGTTCATAGAAATTTTAAATTAGAACTCAAAAACACAGGCTCTAACAACAACAGATCAGATCAATGTGTCAGATTTTATCAAACCTTAATTTTTTTTTCTTTTCAAAAGATACTGTTGATTCTCTGAGAAGGATAGAGACAAATTGGTAGGAATCCCAAGGCCCCTCCCTACAACAATAAATAAAGACACACGGCCTGGTGCGGTGGCTCACGCCTGTAATCCCAGCACTTTGGGAGGCTGAGGCGAGTGGATTATGAGGTCAGGGGTTCGAGACCAGCCTGACCAACATGGTGAAACTCCGTCTCTACTAAAAAATACAAAAAATTAGCTGGGTGTGGTGGCAGGTGCCTGTAATCCCAGCTACTCAGGAGGCTGAGGCAGGAGAATTGCTTGAACTCAGAAGGCAGAGGTTGCAGTGAGCCGAGATCGTGCCACTGCACTCTAGCCTGGGCGACAGAGCAAGACGCCTTCTCAAAAAAAAAAAAAAAAAAAAAAAGACACACACACAACCAGAGTACAAGAGACTTGCTTGAAAGCCACATAGCTGAGAAGCTGCTGGTCCACAGTGAGACCTGAGCTGGACTAGAACTTATCGTACAGCAAAAACCTGACCTTCATGCTTCTAGTTCTGGACAAGATGGAGCAGCCCCATCCCTCCAAGGCCCTCCCTATTACAACTAAAAAAACCGTAGTCATAGCACAACAAACATGCATAGGAAGACTCTGAAAGGTAGGACGACTGAAAGGTAGGAAGAGGTAGACGGACTGCCTAAGGACCTTGGAACTTAAGGAACAACACAGCAGCAAGTTCCCTTGATTTCCTTATTGTCTCATATAATGAACAGGACTCTGGGAAAGCCTCCTATCAGGAGCATCCAACAGTCATGAACATGAAAAGCTTCAAGAAAAACCTGTTTCCTCTAGCCAAGTACAGAGAAAAAGGTTATTTAACAAAAAACATTTTTGGATATGTTTATGCTGTCAAGAAAAATCCCAAATGGTACAGTATAATTTCATTTATATAACATTCTTGAAATGACACCATTATAGAGATGGAGAGCAGTTTTGTGGTTGGCAAAAGTTAGCAGGAGAGAAGGAAGGGAAGGTGACTTTGGTTATAAAAGGGTAGGACCAGGAATGTCTGTGATGTATCTTGCCTGTAGTGGTGGTCATACAAATCAATACATGACAAAATTGCATAAAACTAAATATATACATACACATGCAAATGAATGCATGTAAAAGTGGTGAAATCCGAATAAGGTCAATGGATTGTAGCTATGTCAATTTTCTGGTTGTGATATTGCACTATAGCTATGCAAAAGTTACATCTGAGGGAAACTGGACAAATGGTACAGTGGCTATCTCTATATTATTCCTTTTTGTTTAGTAATAGCTTTATTAAGATATAATGCATATATTATAATATTTACCCATATAAGGTGTATAATTTAATACTTTTTGTATATTCACAGATATGTACAACCAACATCACAATAAGTTTTGAGACAGAGTCTTGCTCTGTTGCCCAGGCTGGAGTGCAGTGGGACAATTTCGGCTCACTGCAAACTCCGCCTCCTGGGTTCAAATGATTGCCCTGCCTCAGCCTCTCAAGTAGCTGGGACTACAGGCATGCGGCACCATGCCTGGCTAATTTTTTGTATTTTAGTAGAGACGGGGTTTAACCATGTTGGCCAGGATGGTCTGCGATCTCCTGACCTCATGATCTACCCGCCTCGGCCTCCCAAAGTGCTGGGATTACAGAGGTGAGCCACCGCGCCCGGTGATAAGTTTTAAAATATTTTCATCACATCAAAAATAAACCCCATGCTCTGTAGGTATGATCCCTACCTTTTCCAACCCTAAAGCCCTAACTGACCACTAATCTACTTTCTTTCTCTATGGATTTGTCAATTCTAGACATTATATATGCATGGAATCATACAATAAGTCAGTTTTTCATGGACTTATTCATCATTGGTATGTCTTTTTTTTTAGAGCTGAATATTCAGATCCTTTGCAACATATTTTGTTGGGTATTTTTAGTTTTGTTTTGCTTTTATATTGGTAAAATATACATAACGTAACTTTTACCATTTTAGCAATTTTTAAGTATATAGTTCAGTGGCATTAAGTACATTCATATTGTTGTGCAACTAAGTAGGAGGTGGGACTCAACTCTGGAGGCATGGCTCAGACACTGGACCAAATTGAAGATCAGTTAAAACAAAGACAGGGTGGAAGCAGCTTTCAATAAGACATGCTCACCAGTGTGCCATGTCAGTTTACCATTCTTATCACAACACCCAGAAGTTATCACCCTTTTCTACGGCAGTGACCCAATGACCCAGAAGTTACTACCCTTTCTCTATAAATTTCTGCATAATCCAGTCCTTAATTTGTATATATGTAAAAGTGGGTATAAATATGACTACAGAACTGCTTTTGGGCTGCTACTCTGGGCACACTGCCTACGGGGTAGCCCTGCTCCACAAGGAGCAGTTCCTCTGCTGCTGCTGTACACTGCTGCTTCAATAAAAGTTGCTGTCTGTATTAGTCAGCGTTCTCTAGAGGGACAGAACTAATGGGATATATATAGGACATCTGTAGGCCTTTGGAAGACCTTCACTAGTAATTTAACAGAATCAACACTCAGCCAGAAGTGGTAACATGATGCTGTGGATGGGAACAGGAGCATTAATTTTTCTCTCCTTTACCATAACATTTCTTTTCTATGGCTTTAGCCAGCCGCCTTCTCCTGGGAACCATCTCTTTTGTCCTTATTTGGTTTAGAGGCCACTCTAAGGTCCAACCGGACACCAAGCTGTCATTGTTAATCTTGTTTGCTCTTCCAATTACCCTGATCCAGTGTGGGTGAGAACAAAACTCTATAGTAAATATTTCAAAAAGTATAGCATCAGAGAATCATCTTCATGGTTGCTAGATTTGTCATCAATATCCCCAGGATAGAGAGTTCCATCTTCTGGCCTATCCAGAAAATCTCACAGCCATGTCCCCAGACCTCCTAACTAACCATAGTGATCCCAAAGTGCCCAAATCCCTACTTGTTAAATAGAACTCTCCCCCCACTTAATGGGTTCCACCTGAATTACCCCCACCACTATTACCTGGACCTGGGAAGTTGATTATCTATATCTCCAGTGCAGTAATGATTCTATCTTTTGCACTCACTGTTGTGTTAATGACAAAAAAGCAGAAGTCTCTCTACAATGATCTGATCCAACTCTAGTTGCCATGTTCTTAAGGCTGCAGCAAGGTAATGGGATTCCACTTGTGAACAAGGAAACCATATATGGTGCCTTCTCCTGATCAGAACATACAGGGGGAAAAAAACCAAAACAAAACAAAACAAAACACAACCGCCTAATCTGGGAAGGCGGGAGTACTGCCCCCTTTTGGAAAACAAAGATTGTTCAACCATCCCCATTAGAACAGGGGAAAAATACCTCTATAGACCTAACTTGGCAGCAAGAATAAACATCACACCCCATAGAGCCTCTGTGTCCCAACTGGGCTTATTGTTTGTGGTCATAAATGGGGAAAAGTCACACTTCATAACTAGTACTGACTCTCCAGGGAGTCATCTGTTCTTTTAGGAATAGCTTTCCCTTATATATAAACAACTTAAAACAGAGGTAAATGTACTTTGGCCCCCCTTACCCCTCCAGGGGTCACAGTCTATAACCCCATAACACCCAAGAACACCAGAAGTAAATGAGCAATTGGATTAAGTCTGGTGGGAATTGGGGCAGCAGTAGGACTAGCAGCACTGTGGGGCAGATTTGCTTACCGCAAGTCAATTCTAAAGAACTTGACTCAAGCCCTAGAATCCTCAGCCACCAACAGAGATCGGACACTAAAGAGAATTGAAGAGTCCCTAGACTCTTTGGCAAATGTAATTCTCAATAACAGACTAGCATTAGATTATTTACTAGTTGAACAAGATGGTGTCTGTACAGTTATTAATAACCTGCTGCACGTATTAACAACTCTGGACAAGTCGACATTAACATTCAAAAGATATACGAGCAAGCCACTTGGTTACATAGATATAACCAGGGCACTGACCCCAAATATATTTGGTAGACTATCAAAAATGCCTTCCCAAGTTTCACCTGGTTTTACCTCTCCTAAGACCTTTGATAGCTATCATGTTGTTACTAATTTTTGGCTGTTGCTTGTTCAATCTCTGTGTAAAGTTTGTGTCTTCTAGATTACAACAGTTCCAGATAGAAACAATGCTGGCACGAGGCTTCCAATTCATTCCATCTACTGACCTAGAGAATAAAAGTGTCCTGCCTCTGTGCTCCTTGGATCAGGGATCTAGAAATTTTTACTCCTCCAGCGCTAGGCAAGGTATATGCCCATAAACTCAGCAGGAAGCAGTTACAGAAGATAGGCCTCCGTCCTTCTGCAGCCCCTTTAAGATTAAGAAGGAATATCTAATCTCTGAGGGAAGAATGAGGTAGGAGGCAAGACTCAACTCCAGAGGTGGGGCTCAGACACAAGACCAAATTGAGGACTAGCTAAAACAGGGACAATAGAAGCAGCTTTCCATAAGACATGCCAACCAGTGTGCCATGTCAGTTTACCATTGCCATGGCAACACCCGGAAGTTGCTGTCCCTTTTCATGGCAATGACCTGATGGCTCGGATATTACCACACTTTTTCTAGAAATTTTTGCATATCCACTCCATAATTTGTACATATTTAAAAGTGGGTATAAATATGACTACAGAACTGCCTTTGACCTGCTACTCTGGGCACACTGCCTATCAGGTAGTGCTGCTCCACAAGGAGCAGTACCTCTTCTGCTGCTGTACATTGCTACTTCAATAAAAGTTGCTAATACCACCTGCTTACCCTTGAATTTTTTTCCTGGGTAAAACCAAGAACCCTCCTGGTCTAAGCCCCAATTTGGGGATTGCCTGCCCTGCATCACAATTATCACCACTATGTATCTCCAGAAGTTTTTCATCATCCCAAACTGAGCCCAGGATAGAACAATCCTACTCCCTGAATATTAAGGGAACTAAAAATCTTAACACCACAAGAACTGGTTCTGATGCAGATCAAGAGTGATAGCTGGAAGATGTTCTCTGTTAGTTCCTGCTACTTGGATTCCTGGCCTTACTGGGTCTAGTTCTTCAGATTACCCCTCCATTCTGTGAGCTAACTCAAGTCCTTCCCATCATTTCACTTTTCTCCCTATATTATCCTGATGATTTGATTTTCTATATCTTCCTACACTGCACGTTAAGGACAAAGATCATTTTATTTTGGAAATGTTTTTGGTTTCTGAAAAATAAAAAACAACTTCCTTTAAGCTGTACCTAATACATAGGGGCTATTTTGAGAAGTAAATGAGAAAATGCAGCGTGGTTACATAATCATATTTTATAATGTGGAAATGATCATTTTCTGTGAAAAAAAAATCAAAGCTTTAGGCAGGATGACCAACAAGCAGGCTATTATGGGACTACAGAAGATAAGTATATGATGGTGACCTAAACCTGGGGAGACATAGTAAGAATGGAGAAAAGTGTATTGAAGAGATATTAAGAAGGAGTTGATAGTAGGCTTTGGCAATTGATTGGATGTTGGGAGTAAAATAGAGTAAGGGATCATGCCCAGTTTTCTAGATTTTGACAGCAGAATGGATGCTTGTGCCATTCACTGGTAGAGCAAATGTAAGATAAGGGAACATGCTGGAGGCTGGGAAAGAAGAGATTTTTTAAAAGGGATATGATGAAGCCAATTTTGGACCTTTTGATGTTGAAGTACCCTTGTGACAGCCACAAGAGGTCCAACAGAGAACTGGATAACTGTCTGGGGTCCTGGAGAAAGAAGTATGGGCTGGAGATAAGGGGTTGGAAGTCCTCATTGCTAGAATGATAGTTAAAAACTACAGAAGTGGGTGAGATCAGTCAACGAAGATGGAGGCTGAGAATTCCAACATTTAGGGAAACAATATAGCTCATGTGCTAAGAGCAAGAGTTCAATCTGTCAGATGTAGCCAGGTCCAAACCCCTTCTCTGTCCTTTACTAACCCTGTGATCCCAGGCAAATCTTTCAAAGTATTTGTGCCCATTTTTCTAATCTGTGACAAAAAGATAGTTATTGACCATACATTATATGGTACTGTTCAGGATTCCATGAAAATATTTATTTATAGAAAAGATTACAGAGTAAGGGTTTCATAACTTGTAGTTCTAGTGAGCCATAAACATTTCTTATGTTAGCATGAAGACTGCTATAGGTTAACTAATCAATAAAAGCATTAAGTTTTTATGAGAGCATGTTCAACACTGAATGCTATTCCTTTGTAATTGTTTCACTGAGCTCACCAAGGCGGGGGAACCACAGGGACTCTGAGACCAAACCTGACATGTTTTATTAATAAAATGTGTATTTGTCTGGATTTCCCCTTGTGTTGTGTATACACTGACAGTTTTTAGACGGCTAGCACATATTTTTCTAAGATGATGAATGAATACATTTGTGCACTGTTTAGATATATTTCGCAGTAACTGTGCGTGACCTTCAATGTCAAAAGAAAATGAAAATGACAGAGTAGAAAACTCCAAGGGCCTGTCCCTTCATGGAAACACTGGGAACAAAAACAATAAGAATAAATTTTACCAGGACTCTGGAAAATAGTCAAAGGTTTATCGCAATCAAGCAAATGTTGAATCAAGAATATGGCAACTTAACCATGATAGAAGAGCTTTGTGACATTTTAATTTAGCTCTGCCTCAGCCCACTTGCTAGTGCAGTAGTGGTCTTGAAAATAGGGCCCTACATTTCTAATGTGGATACCTGGATTTAGAGGTAACAAAGCAGACTTTGTTCCCAAGGATTTTTTAAAATGAGAAAGAAATCAGGACATTCCAAAGAAACAAAACCTGAGGGAGTTCATTAACACTATATCAACACTACAAGAAAATGCTAAAGAGACTCTTTCAGGTTGAAATGAAAGGACATGGGCAAATATAAAAATCAGTGTTATTAAAAAAAAAATCAGTGTTATTGTAATTTTGGTATGGAATTGCTCTTTTTTTCTATATGACTTAAAAGACAAATGTATAAAACAATAATTAGAAAAAAATAGAAGACCTGAATAGACCTGCAATATGTAGAGAGATTGAATCAGTAATTATGAATTCAGCAAAATTACAGGATAAAATGTAAATATACAAAATACGTTGTGTTTCTATAAACCAGCAATGAACAACCTAAAAAGGAAATTTAAAAGCACCTTCACTTATGAAAACATCAAAAACAATAAAATACTCAGGAATAAATTTAGCCAAGGAGGTGTAAGACTTATATACTGTAAACTATAAAAGATTCTTGAAAGATATTTAAAAGATCCTAAATAAATGGGAAGACAACCCATATTTATGAGTTAGTAGACCTAATATTAAAATGGCAATGCTTTCCAAATCAATCAACAAATTCAATGTAATTCCTGTCAAAATCCCAATGCCCACCTTTTTTTTTTTTTTTGCAGAAACAGAAAAGAAAGAAAATATAAATATAAGGTAGAAAATAAATAGAAACTAGAGTGGAAAAGCCAGTACTAGAATTAATATGGAATCACAAGTATTTGTGTGTGTGTGTGCTTACAACATAGATTCTGAATTAACTTTAACATTTGGTAAAATGCATCAGTTGACAGAACTTCATGGACTTAGTACTGGTGTTCAAAAGACGGTTATTCCTGGGGATCCCACTAAATTTAAACATGGCATTCCTTATAATCTTATGAAAGTAACTAAATATAAGATAGTGAAAAATAGGTATGCGTCATTTTAACTATGGCCTTGCCAAAATTTTCCATACTAGGCCAGCATTAGGTGCTGTTGCTCACACCTGTAATCCCAGCAATTTGAGAAACTGAGATGGGAAGATTACCTGAGGCCAGGAGTTCAAGACCAGCCTGGGCAACATAGCAAGACTCCATCTTCACATAAAATAAGAAATTAGCTGGGCATAGTGGCACATGCCTGTAGTCCCAGCTACTCAGGAGGCTGAGGTAGGAGCTTGAGCCCAGGAGGTTGAGGCTGCAGTGAGCCTTGATTGTGCCACTGCGCTCAGCCTGGGTGACAGAGTGAGACTCTCCCTCAAAAAAATTCCCATAGTAATAAAATCCATTGTCCTAATATATCCCATAGTGGACATAGATATTCTGAAACAATGAATAATACATTAAATTTAAATTAAATCTTTTGTATTTACAAAGTGACTTGATAAAATGGGACCCCATGCACTCCTCGGTCAAAATAGCTAAGATGGTCCAATATAAATTAAAACGTGGCCTTCAAGGATTAAAACTTATTGTATAAGACATAATTAGTGGGTAATTATCTCCACTGCTTCTCCATTTGTAACCCAATCTTGCCTGTTCTTAAACCTAAAGAAAAATGAGTGGTACCCCATGGTGATTACTATAACCCTAATGCTGTGGTCCTATCCATTAAGGCCCCCAAATCCAATAGTCGATATTATTAAAACTACTAACTCCATCTAATCAGCAGGCAGTAAATATTTTGCCATTATAGCTTTGACTAGTATGTTCTATTCAGTGACTGTTTCAGTAGCCTCTCAGCTGCAGTTTGCCTTCCCTTTCAAAGAGATATGATACACCTTTATTAAGCTTCTCATGAGGTAACTCAATAGCTTTGTCATTGTGCACAATTTTTATGGACAAGATCTTATCTGCACCCAGCTTTCTCCAGGAATACAGCCATGGCATTACATTGATAACATCTTCCTAGGAGATTCATTTGACATACTCATTAAGGACATACAAGTCCAACATCCTTAAGTTATTTTGGGGTTTTGGAAGCAACATATTCCTCATTTGCAAATTTTACTTAATCTCACTGATGCTGCCACTTACAAATCAGCCCAATCTAAATGAGATATTCTCTAACAGAAGGCTCTAAAATTTGTCCAGATTGAAATCAACAGACACTTCCATTAATGCCCTCAGAGACTCCTTCACTGGAAAGATTTCACCAACTTCAAATTCTTCTCATGCCTCCTGGTATCTCTGAACTACCTGTAATGGCCATAAATTGCCCATAGCCTTCTGATATGAAAAACTGCCTTTCTCAGCTCTGTGCTAGACACTATGAGAGTAAAAATTGCTGGGCATATACCAGGCTTCTCTGAAAACAGAGGCTCTCATAGACCCTGAGCCTGTGATCTTTTGTACCCAGTTGCTCAATATGCCCTGGATAATGGACACAGCACATCACAAGCTTGGCACAGTGATGGAGGCCTCCTTGATACAGGACAGAGCCAAACCTGGGTCCTCTGATATATTCCACCTGCAGGAGGGGATGGTATTCCCTGTCCTCAGTCCCTTGCCAGATGCCATGTTCATGGAGGTCACCCCTCTCCAAACCCCTTAGCTACCTGGCAACCCCCTTAGGATTAACTGAATGAAAAACAATGGGAGTTAATAGACTACAGGGGAGGCGTTGCCACTATCATAAGTTATGGAGATCAGTGGAATGGGTCTGCTTTTCATCCCTTAGCCAGGAATTTCCTGACAAAGAATGTGAACCAAGGATCAGCACAATTGGTGAAACTACAGGCAGTCATATTAGCACTGGATGCCCTGGTTAGCAAATGATCAGGACATTTCTACAAACTCTTGGGCCATTGCCCAAGAGGTTTTCCCTTAAAGGTAAAGAACTTTGGGAATCTCTAGCCTCATAGACACATCAAAATCCCACATGTCTCTACATATACTAAGGCCACAATACAAGGTCTCACCAGGGCACTCCTTATCTTCTTTGGAGTTTCAGACATTTCTGATAGTAACCAAAGTACACATTTCGTATCTCAAAATACATAATGCTGGGCTCTTGGAAAAGGCATTCAATAGAACTTTTGACTCCCTGATGGGTCCCAGCTAGCCAGTTTTATCAGAAGAGATCTAATGGTTTCCACAAACAACTCACTTTAAAACTCCAGTCTGGTATATGGACCACTAAGTGGGTTTTGCTGTTACTCCAGGCCTTAATCTCTCCTAATTTAAGGTCTTTGGCCATCTCACACCTCACAACATTAAAAAAAGAAAACCTTTTCATCACCCTTTCGTGTATTCAAAGAGGGATATGTGTCACCTCCATGCTTATGAAAACTCATTATATATGTGCGGCCCTTTAATATTGTCTCCTCCTATCTTTATGGATTTTTAATCCTGCACCATCCCATAAGTGCTGGAGGCCAGGTCAAGGGTGCATACTCTCCTAAGATCTGTTAACCATAGATTGTCCCGTAGGTCAGGCCCTTGCCCATCTTATATGAGAACCATTTGTGACTAAACTACTACCACCCAAAAACCATTATTAACATTTGGGTTATAAGGCATGGATAATTAATCTGAGATCTACCTCTGCTCCCAACCAGAAAATTAAAATTAGTGCTCAAGAGCTAACAACAAACATTGCTCAAGAGTCCCACAGACAGTGTGGACTACCAAGAAAGGAGGTAGAAAACTCCTCTTACCAAATGAAAATCACATTTGGAGAGGGTAATGGAATCAACACCAAATCTCATAATGGCAAAACCAGACAACCCCTCCTTGATAATAATGCACGTGAGGGGAGGAGAGAATCAACATCAAGAAACAAAAGTCTGTCATATACAGCTACACACCATTTTATTGGATATTGATCTTATTACTATTGGTCTGGATGCTTTTGATGGTTTGCAGTCCAGAGGCCAAAACCTGAAAATAATTCATCGTTTCAACTAAACCTGGCAAATACTGAGGCCCACATGCCATCAAGATTGGCTAATAGAAGCCCTACAGCCCAAACACCTCACTGACTTTTCCTTCACCAACTGAACTGACAACTGAGGCAAAGATTCCACAGTCATTGGTTAAATGGTAGGGACTGACTACAGACTAGTGCTGAAATTCCAACCCTGGCCGAAGATATTTTAATTGGCAAACAACCTGACACCATATTAACAACATGCTCCCAAATCAAGCCATATGATTTAAAGTCTTTTTACAGCAGAAACTCTCTCATCAACCATCTGGGCAAAACCTTGGACTGTTGGGAGCTTTGAGATTTAGCCATCCTCAATTAGGGCTTTATTTGTGTCAGTCAAATTCTAGGACTTTACTCCAATTACAACAGTATTTTGGATACTGAATCACTTTTGCTACTTGTGCATCCACAAAGCCCCCTGACTTACAAAATACCTGCAAGATCTCAAGTTAGCAAACTAACCTTACAACTTAAGGAACTAGAAAAAAAAAAGAACAATCTAAAGTCAAAGTTAGCATAAAGAAGGAAATAAGATTAGAGCAGATATAAATAAAATAGATTAGAAAAACAATAGAGAAAATAAACCAAACCAAGAGTTACTTCTTAGAAAAGATCAAGAAAATTGACAATGTGTAGATAGGTTGACTAAGAAAAAGAAGATTCAAATTACTAAAATCAGAATTGAAGGTGGAGCATTACTGTTGAATTTATAGAAATGATAAGAATAATAAGAGTACTATGAATAATTGTACACCAAAAAATTGGATAACCTGGATGAAATGAAAAAATTCCTAGAAATGCAAAGCCTACCAAGAATAAATCATAAAGAAATAGAAAATGTGAATAGATCTATAACTAGTACAGATACTGAATCAGTAATCAAAAACCTTCCAACAAGGAAGATTTGGACCAAAGGCTTCACTGGTAAATTCTACCAAACATTTGAAGAATAATTAACACCAATCCCTCTCAAATGCTTCCAAAAAATTGAAGAAGAAGGAATACTTCCTAATTCACCCTATCAGGCTAGCATTACCCTGATATCAAAGCCTGGTGAAGGCAAAACGAGAAAAGAAAAATACATACCAATATCCCATGTGAATATTGATGCAACAATACTCAACAAAATACTAGTAAATCAAATTAAGTAGCATATTAAAAGGATTACACACTATGACAACGTGGGCTTTATTCTGTGGTTCAAGGATTGTTCAACATATGAAAACCAATTGATGTAATATATCACATTAACAGAATGAAGAAAAAACACATAATCATCTAAATTCATGCAGGATAAGCATTTGGCAAAATTCAACACACGTTCTTGATTTAAAAAAATCAACATAGTAGGTGATGTAGTTGGTTTGTTTGACCCCAATGAATCTCATGTTGAAATTTGATTTCAAGTGTTGTTGGAGGTGGGATCTAATAGGAATATTTTAATACTGTTAGGATGTAAATACTACTCAAAATGATATACAGATTCAGTGCAATCCTTACCAGAAATCAAATACTTTTTTAAGAAATAGAATAATATTTCCTAAAATTAATATAGAATCAATCTAAAAGAGCGTGAATAATCAAAATAATCTTGAAAAAGAACAAAGTTGGAAGTCTTACACTTCCTGAATTCAAAAATTACTACAAAGCTACTGTATTTGTCTGCTTGGGCTACCATAGCAAAATACCATGGACTGGGTGGCCTAAACAACAGAAATTTATTTTATTACAGTTCTGAAGACTGGAAGTCCAACATCAAGGTGCAAGCAAACTTGGTGTTTGGTGAGGGTTCTCGCTTTGTCCTGTAGATGGCTGCCTTCTTGCTGTGTGCTCACAGGACCTCCTCTTTGTGTGCATGCTGGATGGGGCTGGGGGGAGGAGAGAGGATATGTGAGAATGCTTTCATGCTTCTTCTTATAAGGGCACTAATTCTATAGGATCAAGGCCCCACCCTTATGACCTAATTTCCAATTAATTGCCTTCTTACTCCAAATACAGCCACAATGGGGATTAGAGCTTCAATATATGAATTCTGGGTGAACATAAACATTCAGTCCATAAGACTTGCAGTAATCAAAACAGTGTGGGTGGTACTGGCAGAAAGACAAACATAAAGACCAATGGAGTAGAACTGAGAGGACAGAAATTAACCCTCACATATATGGTCAAATGATTTTTGACAAAGGTGCTAAGACCATTCAATGAGGAAAGGGCAGTCTCTTCAACAAACGGTGGTTTAAAAAAAAAAAACCTCTAAATATCCACATGCAAAAACATGAAGTTGGACCATTGCCTTTCACCATATACAAAAAATAACTCAAAATGGATCAAAGACCTAAATGTAAGAGCTAAAAGTGTAGAAATCTTTAAAGGAAATACAGGAAGAAAACTTCATGGCATTAAATTTGGCAATGATTTCTTGGATATGCCACCCAAAACGCAGGCAGCAACAAAAAATAGATAAATCAGACTTCTCTAAAATTAAAAACATTTGTGCATTAAAAGACGCTATCAACATGGCATAAAGGCAATGCACAAAATAAAAGAAAATATTTACAAATCTTATATCTGATAAAGGGTTAATATCCAGAATATATTAAGAACTCCTCCAACTAAATAACAACAAAAAGCAGGTAATCTAATTTAAAAATGAGCAAAGAAAATCATACTGAATGAGCAAAAGCTGGAACTATTCTCTTTGAGTACTGGACTAAGATAAGTATGCCTACTTTCACCACTCCTATTCAACATAATACTGGAAGTCCTAGCCAGAGCAATCAGGCAGGAGAAAGAAATAAAAGGTATCCGAATAGGAAAAGAAGAAGTCAAACTATCTCTTTTGCCATCTATACGATGCTATACATAGAAAACCCAAAAGACTCTGCCAAAAGGCTCCTGGAACTGACAAATGAATTCAGTGAAGTTTTAAAATTTTTGTAGAGATGGTGTCTTGCTATGTTGCTCAGGCTGGTCTTGAACTCCTGGCCTCAAGTGATCCTCCTGCCTTGGCCTCCCAAAGTGCTGGGAATATGGCAGGAGCACCGGGCCTCCCCCATCCAACTTTTTTTTTTTTGATCCAAACAAAAATTTTATTTATTTTTATTTTTTTTTTAATTACACTTTAAGTTTTAGGGTACATGTGCACAACGTGCAGGTTTGTTACATATATATATACATGTGCCATGTTGGTGTGCTGCACCCATTAACTCGTCATTTAACATTAGGTGTATCTCCTAATGCTATCCCTCTCCCCTCCCCCCACCCCACAACAGGCCCCAGTGTGTGATGTTCCCCTTCCTGTGTCCATGTGTTATCATTGTTCAATTCCCACCTATGAGTGAGAACATGCAGTGTTTGGTTTTTTGTCCTTGCGATAGTTTCCTCAGAATGAGGGTTTCCAGCTTCATCCATGTCCCTACAAAGGACTTGAACTCATCATTTTTTATGGCTGCATAGTATTCCATGGTGTATATGTGCCACGTTTTCTTAATCTAGTCTATCATTGTTGGACATTTGGGATGGTTCCAAGTCTTTGCTATTGTGAATAGTGCCGCAATAAACAAAAGTGTGCATGTGTCTTTATAGCAGCATGATTTATAATCCTTTGGGTATATACCCAGCAATGGGATTGCTGGGTCGAATGGTATTTCTAGTTCTAGATCCCTGAGGAATCACCACACTGACCTTCACAATGGTTGAACTAGTTTACAGTCCCACCAACAGTGTAAAAGTGTTCCTATTTCTCCACATCCTCTCCAGCAGCTGTTGTTTCCTGACTTTTTAATGATTGCCATTCTAACTGGTGTGAGATGGTATCTCATTGTGGTTTTGATTTGCATTTCTCTGATGGCCAGTGATGATGAGCATTTTTTCATGTGTCTTTTCGCTGCATAAATGTCTTCTTTTGAGAAGTGTCTGTTCATGTCCTTCTCCCACTTTTTGATGGGGTTGTCTGTTTTTTTCTTGTAAATTTGTTTGAGTTCATTGTAGATTCTGGATAGTAGCCCTTTGTCAGATGAGTGGGTTGCAAAAATTTTCTCCCATTCTGTAGGTTGCCTGTTCACTCTGATGGTAGTTTCTTTTGCTGTGCAGAAGCTCTTTAGTTTAATTAGATCCCATTTGTCAATTTTGGCTTTTGTTGCCATTGCTTTTGGTGTTTTAGACATGAAGTCCTTGCCCATGCCTATGTCCTGAACGGTATTGCTTAGGTTTTCTTCTAGGGTTTTTATGGTTTTAGGTCTAACATGTAAGTCTTTAATCCATTGTGAATTAATTTTAGTATAAGGTGTAAGGAAGGGATCTAGTTTCAGCTTTCTACATATGGCTAGCCAGTTTTCCCAGCACCATTTATTAAATAGGGAATTGTTTCCCCATTTCTTGTTTTTGTCAGGTTTGTCAAAGATTGGATAGTTGTAGATATGTGACATTATTTCTGAGGGCTCTGCTCTGTTCCATTGGTCTATATCTCTGTTTTGGTACCAGTACCATGCTGTTTTGGTTACTGTAGCCTTGTGGTATAGTTTGAAGTCAGGTAGCGTGATGCCTCCAGCTTTGTTCTTTTGGCTTAGGATTGACTTGGCGATGCAGGCTCTTTTTTGGTTCCATATGAACTTTAAAGTAGTTTTTTCCAATTCTGTGAAGAAAGTCATTGGTAGCTTGATGGGGATGGCATTGAATCTGTAAATTACCTTGGGCAGTATGGCCATTTTCATGATATTGATTCTTCCTACCCATGAGCATGGAATGTTCTTCCATTTGTTTGTATCCTCTTTTATTTCATTGAGCAGTGGTTTGTAGTTCTCCTTGAAGAGGTCCTTCAGGTCCCTTGTAAGTTGAATTCCTAGGTATTTTATTCTCTTTGAAGCAATTGTGAATGGGAGTTCACTCATGATTTGGCTCTCTGTTTGTCTGTTATTGGTGTATAAGAATGCTTGTGATTTTTGTACATTGATTTTGTATCCTGAGACTTTGCTGAAGTTGCTTATCAGCTTAAGGAGATTTTGGGCTGAGACAATGGGGTTTTCTAGATATACAATCATGTCGTCTGCAAACAGGGACAATTTGACTTCCTCTTTCCTAATCGAATACCTTTTATTTCTTTCTCCTGCCTGATTGCCCTGGCCAGAACTTCCAACACTATTTTGAATATGAGTGGTGAGAGAGGGCATCCCTGTCTTGTGCCAGTTTTCAAAGGGAATGCTTCCAGTTTTTGCCCATTCAGTATGATATTGGCTGTGGGTTTGTCATAAATAGCTCTTATTATCTTGAGATACGTCCCATCAATACCTAATTTATTGAGAGTTTTTAGCATGAAGGGCTGTTGAATTTTGTCAAAGGCTTTTTCTGCCTCTATTGAGATAATCATGTGGTTTTTGTCATTGGTTCTGTTTATATGCTGGATTACATTTATTGATTTGTGTATGTTGAACCAGCCTTGCATCCCAGGGATGAAGCCCACTTGTTCATGGTGGACAAGCTTTTTGATGTGCCACTGGATGCAGTTTGCCAGTATTTTATTGAGGATTTTTGCGTCGATGATCATCAGGGATATTGGTCTAAAATTCTCTTTTTTTGTTGTGTCTCTGCCAGGCTTTGGTATCAGGATGATGCTGGCCTCATAAAATGAGTTAGGGAGGATTCCCTCTTTTTCTATTGATTGGAATAGTTTCAGAAGGAATGGTACCAGCTCCTCCTTGTACCTCTGGTAGAATTCGGCTGTGAATCCATGTGGTCCTGGACTTTTTTTGGTTGGTAAGGTATTAATTATTGCCTCAATTTCAGAGCCTGTTATTGGTCTAGTCAGAGATTCAACTTCTTCCTGGTTTAGTCTTGGGAGAGTGTATGTGTCGAGGAATTTATCCATTTCTTCCAGATTTTCTAGTTTATTTGCATAGAGGTGTTTATAGTATTCTCTGATGGTAGTTTGTATTTCTGTGGGATCGGTGGTGATATCCCCTTTATCATTTTTTATTGCATCTATTTGATTCTTCTCTCTTTTCTTCATTAATCTTGCTAGCGGTCTATCAATTTTGTTGATCTTGTCAAAAAACCAGCTCCTGGATTCATTGATTTTTTGAAGGGTTTTTTGTGTCTCTATTTCCTTCTGTTCTGCTCTGATCTCAGTTATTTCTTGCCTTCTGCTAGCTTTTGAATGTGTTTGCTCTTGCTTCTCTAGTTCTTTTAATTGTGATGTTAGGGTGTCAATTTTAGATCTTTCCTGCTTTCTCTTGTGGGCATTCAGTGCTATAAATTTCCCTCTACACGCTGCTTTGAATGTGTCCCAGAGATTCTGGTACGTTGTGTCTTTGTTCTCGTTGGTTTCAAAGAACATCTTTATTTCTGCCTTCATTTCCTTATGTACCCAGTAGTCATTCAGGAGCAGGTTGTTCAGTTTCCATGTAGCTAACCAGTTTTGAGTGAGTTTCTTAATCCTGAGTTCTAGTTTGATTGCACTGTGGTCTGAGAGACAGTTTGCTGTAATTTCTGTTCTTTTCCATTTGCTGAGGAGTGCTTTACCTCCAACTATGTGGTCAATTTTGGAATAGGTGTGGTGTGGTGCTGAAAAAATGTATATTCTGTTGATTTGGGGTGGAGAGTTCTGTAGATGTCTATTAGGTCCGCTTGGTGCAGAGCTGAGTTCAATTCCTGGATATCCTTGTTAACTTTCTGTCTCGTTGATCTGTCTAATGTTGACAGGGGGTGTTAAAGTCTCCCATTATTATTGTGTGAGAGTCTAAGTCTCTTTGTAGGTCACTAAGGACTTGCTTTATGAATCTGGGTGCTCCTGTATTGGGTGCATGTATATTTAGGATAGTTAGCTCTTCTTGTTGAATTGATCCCTTTACCATTATGTAATGGCCTTCTTTGTCTCTTTTGATCTTTGTTGGTTTAAAGTCTGTTTTATCAGAGACTAGGATTGCAACCCCTGCCTTTTTTTGTTTTCCATTTGCTTGTTAGATATTCCCCCATCCCTTTATTTTGAGCCTCTGTGTGTCTCTGCACGTGAGATGGGTTTCCTGAACACACCACACCAATGGGTCTTGACTCTTTATCCAATTTGCCAGTCTGTGTCTTTTACTGGGAGCATTTAGCCCATTTACATTTAAGGTTAGTATTGTTATGTGTGAATTTGATCCTGTCATTATGATGTTAGGTGGTTATTTTGCTTGTTAGTTGATGCAGTTTCTTCCTAGCCTCAATGGCCTTTACAATTTGGCATGTTTTTGTAGTGGCTGGTACCGGTTGTTCCTTTCCATGTTTAGTGCTTCCTTCAGGAGCTCTTGTAGGGCAGACCTGGTGGTGACAAAATCTCTCAGCATTTGCTTGTCTGTAAAGTATTTTATTTCTCCTTCACTTATGAAGCTTAGTTTGGCTGGATATGAAATTCTGGCTTGAAAATTCTTTTCTTTAAGAATGTTGAATGTTGGCCCTGACTCTCTTCTGGCTTGTAGAGTTTCTGCCGAGAGATCAGCTGTTAGTCTGATGGGCTTCCCTTTGTGGGTAACCCGACCTTTCTCTCTGGTTGCCCTTAACATTTTTTCCTTCATTTCAACTTTGGTGAATCTGATAATTATGTGTCTTGGAGTTGCTCTTCTCCAGGAGTATCTTTGTGGCATCCTCTGTATTTCCTGAATTTGAATGTTGGCCTGCCTTGCTAGATTGGGGAAGTTCTCCTGGATAATATCCTGCAGAGTGTTTTCCAACTTGGTTCCATTCTCCCCGTCACTTTCAGGTACACCAATCAGACATAGATTTGGTCTTTTCACATAGTCCCATATTTCTTGGAGGCTATGTTCATTTCTTTTTATTCTTTTTTCTCTAAACTTCTCTTCTTGCTTCATTTCATTCATTTGATCTTCCATCACTGATACCCTTTCTTCCAGTTGATCGAATTGGCTACTGAGGCTTGTGCATTCATCACGTATTTCTTGTGCCGTGGTTTTCAGCTCCATCAGGTCCTTTAAGGACTCCTCTGCATTGGTTATTCTAGTTAGCCATTCGTCTAATCTTTTTTCAAGGTTTTTAACTTCTTTGCCATGGGTTCAAACTTCCTCCTTTAGCTCGGAGTAGTTTGATCATCTGAAGCCTTCTCTGAACTCGTCAAAGTCATGCTCCATCCAGCTTTGTTCCGTTGTTGGTGAGGAGCTGCGTTCCTTTGGAGGAGGAGAGGCGCTCTGATTTTTAAATTTTTCAGTTTTTCTGCTCTGTTTTTTCCCCATCTTTGTGGTTTTATCTACCTTTGGTCTTTGATGATGGTGACGTACAGATGGGGTTTTGGTGTGGATGTCCTTTCTGTTTGTTAGTTTTCCTTCTAAAAGTCAGGACCCTCAGCTGCAGGTCTGTTGGAGTTTGCCAGAGGTCCACTCCAGACCCTGTTTGCCTGGGTATCAGCCGCGGAGGCTGCAGAACAGTGGATATTGGTGAACAGCAAATGTTGCTGCCCGAACATTCCTCTGGAAGTTTTGTCTCAGAGGAGTACCCGGCAGTGTGAGATGTCAGTCCGCGCCTGCTGGGGGGTGCCTCCCAGTTAGGCTACTCAAAGGTCAGGGACCCACTTGAGGAGGCAGTCTGTCCGTTCTCAGGTCTCAAGCTGCGTGCTGGGAGAACCCCCTACTCTCTTCAAAGCTGTCAGACACGGACATTTAAGTCTTCAGAGGTTTCTGCTGCCTTTTGTTTTTCTATGCCCTGCCCCCAGAGGTGGAGTCTACAGAGGCAGGCAGGCCTCCTTGTGCTGCGGTGGGCTCCACCCAGTTCGAGCTTCCTGGCTGCTTTGTTTACCTACTCAAGCCTTGGCAATGGCGGGTGCCCCTCCCCCAGCCTCGCTGCCACCTTGCAGTTCGATCTCAGACTGCTGTGCTAGCAATGAGTGAGGCTCCGTGGGCATAGGATACTCCAAGCCAGGCACGGGATATAATCTCCTGGTGTGCCATTTGCTAAGGCCATCGGAAAAGCGCAGTATTAGGGTTGGAGTGACCCGATTTTCCAGGTGCTGTCTGTCACCCCTTTCCTTGGCTAGGAAAGGGAATTCCCTGACCCCTTGTGCTTCCCTGGTGAGGCGATGCCTCGCCCTGCTTTGGCTCAGGCTCGGTGCACTGCACCCACTATCCTGCACCCACTATCTGACAATCCCCAGTGAGATGCACCCAGTACCTCAGTTGGAAATGCAGAAATCATTTGTCTTCTGCGTCGCTCATGCTGGGAGCTGTAGACTGGAGCTGTTCCTATTCGGCCATCTTGGCTCCACCCCTCCGCCATCCAACTTTCTATCACTATATTTTGCCCTACATTTTCAACCATGATCATCTATGCCTTTTATTTGGTTACAAACAATATCACTAACCTTTACATATATTTTACTAAACTATTAGTTCATATCCTCCAACAACATTACTGGCCCTGTCACCTTGACCTAATTAATACACCAAAATATTATTATAATAAAATATATATAATTTATGTTTAAAGCCCACTTTACAATGCCACTAAAGATGTTGTTAGGGATCCTGAAAATTTCAGATCTATTTTCTTGCCTAATGGCATATAAATAGGAAACTTGGTTATGACTGGCTGACAAAACTTCTTATACTTCCACATATTTTCCTCCTGTTTACTTTCATAATAAAATGTTTTTTATGCTGTTTAGGGCAACTTTTGCCCTAGTCTCTGAATATCTCCTCTACACTTCAGGCCACTCAAATGCCCTAAATAATCGAGCTCAAAATGGATGTCAAGACATCAAGGAGTAAATTGTAATGTATTTTTTATATTAATGCTGTCGTGGCCTATTGTTGAGGCCCTGGTTAGAGGCCTGTCAGTTCCCCTTCTTGGGCTGCTGATCAACTCCACACTCTATCCACTTCACTTATCAGGTGTTCACGCTTTGGGCCGCTTCAGACCAGCCCTATCCACCTAGGGGCCAGGTATAGACAGCTAGGGACAGCCCTTATACCCTGGAGCCTGAGAAATTATTCAAGTTAGCCATTACTCAGGGAGCCAGTGAAACCTAGCTAGTCCCACCCCACTTGCCATAAGTAAGCTGCTCCTTACAGCTCCAATTTGCTGTTACCCAGATGCAACCCCCTGTGTGGTCTTGCCTGGTAGCCTTCTCTAGTTTGGAGCCATAAGTAACAAAAGTTCTTCCTTTCATTTTTCCAAGTGACCGTGTGTTGTGTCCTGCCATCAAAATAATCTTAAAATCTTATAAAACAACCCTAAATTACACCATATAAAAATTAACTCAAAATGAATCAAAAACCTAAATGCAAGAGCTAAAACTATGAAACCCTTAGAAGAAAGCAAAGGGGTAAATCTTCATGACCTTGGATTTGGCAATAAATTTTTAGATATGACACCAAAACCATGAACAACAAAAGAAAAATAGATGAATTGGACTTCTTCAAAATGAAAAACTTTTGTGCATAAAAGGACACTATTAAGAAAGTGAAAGAGAACCTATAGAATGGGAGGAAATATTTACAAACCATATATCAAATAAGGAACTAATATCCAGAATATATAAGAACTATTATAACTCAACAACAAAAAGCCAAACAACCTAATTAAAAAATGGGTAAGGATATGCAGAAGATTGAGACTGGATCCCTGCTTCCTTACAACATATACAAAAATCAACTCAAGATGGATTAAAGACTTAAATGTAAAACCCAAAACTATAAAAACCCTGGAAGACAACCTAGACAACACCATCCTGGACATAGAAATGGGCACAGGTTTCATGACAAAGACACCAAAAGCAATTGCATCAAGAGCAAAAATTGACAAATGAGATTTAATTAAACATAGGAGCTTGTGTATGGCAAAAGAAACTATCAGCAGAATAAACAGACAACCTACAGAATGGCAGAAAATATTTGCAAACTATGCATCTGACAAAGGTCTAATATCGAGCAAGTATAAGGGACTTAAACAAATTTGCAAGAGGAAAAACAACCCCATTAAAAAGTGGGCAAAGGACATGAACAGACACTTCAAAAGAAGACATACATGCAAGCTCAATATCACTGTGGAAAGCAGTGTGTCGATTCCCCTAAGAGTTAAAAACAGAACTACCATTTGACCCAGCAATTCCATTACTGGGTATACACCCAGAGGAATGTAAATCATTCTACCATAAAGGCATATGCACACGAATGTTCACTGCAGCACTATTCACAATAGCAAAGACATGGAATCAACCTAAATGTCCATCAATGACAGATTGGATAAAGAAAATATAGTACATATACATCACGGAATACTATGCAACCATAAAAAAGAACAAGATCATGTATTTTGCAGGAATATGGATGGAGCTGGAGGCTATTATCCTCAGCAAACTAATGCAGGAACAGAAAACCAAATACCAGATGTTCTCACTTACAAGTGGGAGCTAAATGATGAGAACTCCTGAACACAAAGAAGGGAACAATAGATATTGGGACCTACTTGAGGGTGGAGGATGGGAGGAGGATGAGGATTAAAAAACTACATATTAGGTACTATGATTATTATTTGGCTGATGAAATAAAGTTTATACCAAGCCCCTGTGACATGCAATTTACCTATGAAACAAACCTGCACATGTGTCCCCAAACCTAACATAAAAGTTAAAAAATAAAAAATAAAAATTGGCAAAGCACTTGAATAGATATTTCTCCAAAGGAAATATACGAATATCCAACAAACCCAAGAAAAGATACTCAACATCATGGGTCATTAAGAAAATGCAAATCAAAACCACTTCTCTCCCACTAGGATGATAAACATAAAAAATAGAAATTAACAATTGTTTGCAAGGATATGGTAAAATTGGAGTCTTGCTGATAGGAATGCAAAATGTTGCAGTTACTGTGGAACACAGTTTGGCGGTTTCTCAAAAATTTAAACATAGAATTACCATATGACCCAATGATTACACTCCTAGCTATATATGCAAGAGAAGTAAAGACATACACCCACACAAAAACTTATACATAATTGTTTATGGTAGCATTATTTATAACAGCCAAAAGGCAAAAACAATCCAAATATCTATCAACATATAAATAGATAAACAGTGTGGTATGCACATAAAATGAAATATTAATTCATAAAAAGGAATGAAGTATTGCACATGCTACAATGTAGATGAACCTTGAAAACATTATGCTAAGTGAAAGAAGCCAGACACAAAAGGTCACATATTGTACAATTCCATTTATGGGAAATATCTAGAATAGGTAAGTTCATAAAGATGGAAAGCAGATAAGTCATTGCTAGGGACTAGGGGGAAAAGGGAATTGAGAATGACTGCTTAATGGGTATGGGGTCTCTTTTCAGATTGATGAAACTGTTTTGGAACTAAATAGAGGGGATGGTTACACAATATTTTGAGTGTACTATACATGTCACTGAACTGTACACTTTAAAATGGTTAATTCTATGTTATGTGAATTTCTCTTTTAAATAGAGAATAAAGATAGCACGATTTGAAAAAAAATGTATACAGAAGTATATTCTTTGGGTCAATGGCCTTCATCTTTTTAATATTACATACCCCTTTGAACATCTAATGAGAGCAACGGACCCTATTCTCAGCAAATGTGCACATACAATAAAAATGTATATATCCAGCCTGGGTGCGGCAGCTCATGCCTGTAATCCCAGTGCTTCGGGAGGCTGAGGCAGGGGGCTCACTTGAGGTCAAGAATTGGAGACCAACCTGGGCAATGTAGGGGGACACTGTCTGTACAAAAATTTAAAGAAATTAGCTGGGAGTTGTGGCGTGCACCAGTAGTCCCAGTTACTCAGAAGGCTGAGGTGAGAAGATCCCTTTAGCCCAGGAGTTGAAGGCTACAGTGAACTATAAATGCACCACTGGACTCTAGCCTGGACAACAGAGTGAAACCACGACCACACACACACACACACACAAGTTTGAACATAATTTTAGGGGATTCATAGTTTAATAATGCCTGAACCCAAGGAATAGATGAGCTCTCTTTAACATGGCTCAGCTGCTATTTGTGTCTTCCCCTTCTTATCTCTTTGTCAAGTAGCTTCTTCTTCTTTCTGTCCTTTATGGTTTCCCCTTTTTCATGATGTCAACTTGCTTATATAAAATAAAATCATACATCCACACAAAAACTTATACGTGATTGTATATGGCAGCATTATTTACAACAGCTAAAAGATGAAAATGCCTAAATATTCATCAACATATGATGGATAAACAGAATGGGGTGTGCAAATAGAACAAAACATTATTCAGGCTCCTAGGGTACAGATCTTCTTCTCACAAGAGTGTGCATACTCCACTACTTCCTAAACATATGCAATTTTACATGCCCTTTCAGGTGGCCCACAGACTTCATCAATTGGGAATACTTGGTCTAGGTCAATATGGACAGCACGGCAGAACTCCTTAGACACTGGCCTAAATTTGCTGAGACAGTCATAGGTTAGTATGGACTGGCAGGCAGCAATCCTGCAGCAAGGTTAGGCTCCCTCTGGGTTCCCTGAAGATACAGAGTTTGGGGGTGAGAGGCCCGCCAGACTGCACTTTTTAGGCTAGGCGGGAGGTAACAGACAGGGTCTAGGGAGGCTTCCACTCAGGCACTGTGAATAAGGGCAGAGAGCAGGCAGGTTGCAGGGGACTCTACCCCAGCAATCACTTCAGGCCTCATGAACACCCTCAGCTGCAAGGGTCTAGAAGAGATCTGTTCTAGTTTTCTAGAGGCATGAACAATGCTCCACTCTGTGCTGGGGCTGGGTTATCCCTGTGGGAATTAGGGGGAGGGAGGAGGGAAGGAGCCAAAGGCATTTACTCATATCACCACCTTGGTCACCTGTCCAGGTATATTCTTGGACAGATGACTCTTGAGCAACAGAGTCATGTGCCTGGGGATGAGAAATGCAGGGGATGAGAAATTCTAGAATATGAGGGGGTGGAGAAGAACACCTTCCCCTGATCTTGGCAGGGCAGGGAGGATAGGACCATTTCTGCATCCTTCACATCTCCTGCAGCCTTGGTCTCACAGCTCTTCCCTTCCCCTAGAGCTAAACATTTGAATGAAAATAGCCATGAGCCAAATTTTTTAATGAGACATTTTTGAATTTTCTGTCAACCATCAGATTCCAGCAAGTCTATTTAGCACTCAGTAATCGTTTGGGAACATTAAATGTGTGTGTGTGTGTGTGTGTGTGTTAAATAGAACGTGAGAGAACCAGCTATTTATGAAAAATTTCTAATGTATATTTTGCTTGTTGCCAATTGAATTCCTTGTGTATATGGCAAAAGTTAATATTATGAACCTAATTTGGTCTCTCTTCTGAGTAGAAAATTTTGAAATCTTTTAAGTTTTTCTCTCTCTTAAACACTTTCTCATAAATGAAATAGCTTTATTTAATTTTGTGCTTATAAGAATAACCCATGCTGAGGAGAGTGAATTAAATAAGATCAAAAAAATTTAAAAAAATAAAAACCCTATTTTAACTACTTGTGTCCCTACTTGACAATCCACCTTGTACCCATTATGAGAAGGTCTGGTTCACAGGCAGAATGAACATCAGTGGCTGCGTGTAGAATTAGATCGAGTAGGTGCCTTCGGATAAAAGGAGAGAAAGAAAAAAAATTCCTCTGAGATGTACCAATGGCCAATAGCTCTAGAAGAAGGTGCGGTCCCTCCCTGATAACCACGGAAGAATAAATACATACTACACAGAGAAAGGGCCACATTTGACCTCTGGGATTAGCAAAGACCAAAATGAGTGACAGGGCCCCGTGCTGTGGGGCGAGAGAGAGAGCTAAGCCGGGGTTGGGGGTGCTGAGGACGCTCAGACGGACAGACTAGTGAAGGGAAGAAGTGGGCTGGCTCCTGACGCACTTTCTGCGGGTGGGAGGAGAACTAGGGACCCGAGCCCACTGGTGACGTTTTTCTCACGTGATCTGAAGCCGACGTGTGCAGAAGTCCCTCTCCTCCAGGTACCAGATCCCTGTTTCCGTGGAGGAAGGCGGACTTCAGACTGAGGGACAGAGAAGGCAACTGCCCTACAGCCCTGCAGGTCGGTACAAGCCGGGGACCCCTGAGGTAGGGATGGTAATGCACATAGGCTACAGAGGATCGGATCTGCTTTCTAGATACCGCCCTGTTCCACCCCCATTCATTTTGGCGCAGAAATTTTTTTTGTGTTGGGCAAGAGGTATGGGTACCAGCTTTTATTTCCCTGGAGAAGTGCAGGCTTCTGGCAGAAGGAAATGTGAGAAAGAGTCATTTCCCCGAGATGGCTACGAACCCATCCACAGCCTGTGGATCCCTGTGGTTGGGATGGCAGAGGGCAAAGACCAGAGCGGGTCCAGGACTGGATTCTCTCCACTCCTTTCCCGATGCTCACTCATTTGGTGCAAGAAATGGAGGGCTTGGTGCGGGGCGGGGAGGGGGGAGGGGGGCGGAACTCGAGAGAGGTCAAGGGTTGAGAATTGGGTACCAGTTGGGAACTCCTAGGAAGCCGGCGACCGGGCGATGTCTGATGGAGGAGGAGGAGGACCAGGGAAGAGAACAGCGACGAAACGGCGAGAAAACGGCCTGATCCCTGCAAGGCAGCGGGAGGCGGGCGCAGTCAGTGACCCCAGGCTGCGGAGGGCGGACCCTGCAACGGGTCCAGGCCTGAGTTCCCTGTGTCTTTTCTCCATCCTCCCTCCATTTTGGAGCCGGAAACGGTGGGCTAAGGGGGTCAGGGGAAGGAGGTGCTGTAGAAAAAGGGAGACAGAGGTTTGATCTGGGGATCAGCTCCCTATCCAGGAGGAGTGGCTTCTGAAGTAGGAGGATTGAGATGAGGTAGCAGCAAGACCAAAAATGTTACCGGGTTTGGAAATAATTTGTCTCTTGCATTGCAGAAAAATGTGGGCTTTCTGTGTATGTGGGGAGGGAGGAGGTGGCAGGAGTGTTTTGGACATTTCTGCCCTGCCCCCTATCTCTGTCATCACCATTTTCAGAGAAGTGGTGGGCTCTGCTATTTGGCTACCCTAGGGTGAGGGATTTGGAATGTAGAGATCTGAGTGCATCAGAACACTCTGTCTTCAGAACATCCTTGTCTCTAACCCTACTCATTTTCGTGCCAGAAAAGTGAGATAAAAATTTGGGAGGAAGATTCAGAAACATAGAAACGCTTTGGAAATAATCTTTCTCGCCTATTTCCCACAAGTAGAACAATGGAGGCTCTTAAGAAAGAGCTGCGCGCGGAGGGGGAATCAGAGAATGCAAGGGAAAGGGCGAGGAGGTGATAGGAGCTCGGAAAGTTTTGACAAATAAGGTCCCAAAGAACCAGTGTCCAAGTTACCAGTCATTCACTTTCTCAATTTCTCATTCACCCACCTGTTTCTTGTCTTTCTGCAGGTCTTCAAGTCTGTAGTTGTGGGCACTAACCCAGACAAGAAAAGGAAAGACCTGCAGTATCGGTGCAGGTCAGTGGGAGAGGGCTACTGCACCAGGACCCTTGGGAGTAGGAGTAACTTAAGCCAGAGCAGAAGTTGGGGAGGCCACTGCCTGCCACCCCTCCTCCAATCCTCCCTCTTGCAGTTTCGGGATACATGACTGCTGTCAAGACCCTAAGGGGATATGGTGATCTATGGCTGGTGAGGATAGAGGGGAGAATAAGAAAGTAAGAGAATGGAGGTGTAGCATCTGTGATGCCCCCTGAGGACATAAGGGTAGCCCTGAAATCTGAGAACTGGCTATGGTTCTGTTCTGTCTGCAGTTTTATAAGTCTTACAACTGCATGCAAGGGGAAAAAGAAGAAAACTGCCCAGGATTTCTGCAGGTCCGTGTAAATTGGAACTACCCAGTTAAAATTGGTATGGGTAGGCATAGCCAAGGCCAGAGCAAAGTTTAAGGGCCAATATGCTCCTACGCATTTCTCAGCACATCCTCCTTAAATGTAGGGAGAAGCACCTGTGGAAGTTTCTGTAAGGTTGGCTCGTGTGAACATGTGTAAAGTGAAAAGGAAAGGAAGGAATGTAAGGGTGGGAGTGCACCTGGAAGATGGGATAGGGCCAGGAAAACCCTAAGTTAAGAAAGACAAGTACTATAACGACCTGTGTTCAACCCCCAAAGCCCTCAGTGTCCTGTGTCTTCTTTTTGTCTCCTAGGAAAGGCAAAGAAGGGAACATCTCAACATGGAAAAGCTCTACAAAGAAAATGAAGGAAAGCCAGAGAATGAAAGAAACCTAGAAAGTGAGGGAAAGCCAGAGGATGAGGGAAGTACAGAAGATGAAGGAAAGTCAGACGAGGAAGAAAAGCCGGACATGGAGGGGAAGACAGAATGCGAGGGAAAGCGAGAGGATGAGGGAGAGCCAGGTGATGAGGGACAACTGGAAGATGAGGGAAGCCAGGAAAAGCAGGGCAAGTCCGAAGGTGAGGGCAAGCCACAAAGTGAGGGCAAGCCAGCCTCCCAGGCAAAGCCAGAGAGCCAGCCGCGGGCCGCCGAAAAGCGCCCGGCTGAAGATTATGTGCCCCGGAAAGCAAAAAGAAAAACGGACAGGGGGACGGACGATTCCCCCAAGGACTCTCAGGAGGACTTACAAGAAAGGCATCTGAGCAGTGAGGAGATGATGAGAGAATGTGGAGATGTGTCAAGGGCTCAGGAGGAGCTAAGGAAAAAACAGAAAATGGGTGGTTTTCATTGGATGCAAAGAGATGTACAGGATCCATTCGCCCCAAGGGGCCAACGGGGTGTGAGGGGAGTGAGGGGCGGAGGTAGGGGCCAGAAAGACTTAGAAGATGTCCCATATGTTTAATGTCTTTGGCCTTTAATTCTGATTTCTCTGATGGGAATATTGCCAGTCCTGCTTTTCCTGGCAGGCATTTGCCGGCCTATGTGCTTTAACCTTAAGCTGATACTTTCCTTTAGGTGTCACTCTTGTTACCAGCAGACTTTTGACCCAACTACAGTGCTCTGTCTTTTAGTAGAGGATTTTCACCCATGTGCATGGAATAAATGTTCATGGTACATTGTAAAATAACAATAAAAAAGAGTTTTCAGAACCATGTATACAGTATCAGCCCATTTCTGAAAAAAAATGTTTACATAATATATCCATACATGGGGGACACTATGCAATTGAGTACATCAAAGAGAAATCATGAATTTCTTTGTGTGGTGGGACTGGAAATTATTCTTTTTCTCATCTGTACTTCTTTTAAATCTAAAAAGCACAGGCTATTTTTGTTTTAAAGGAAGTAATAAAAGGTAAACAAAATAGGAAAATAGTAAATACTAGGCAATCAAAAGAACTATTCATTGATCATATTAAGGCAGTGGAGACAAAATTCTTGTTAGAACACAAAATGATAGATAAAACTCACATTACCCCTGGGACTTGAAGTTGGAGGAATCAACCTGGCAGTTACTACAGATTCATTGCTATAAGAGACAGCCTTGTGTGAAATGGGGCTGAAACTTACCTCCCAGGGCTGTGGAGTAGATCAGATGTGACGCTTGTGTCTGTGACCTATGTTAGGCTGGCTCCTGCCCTCTCCCCTGCACTAACAGTACCAAGTCAGACAGTTGGTGAGGGTATGGAGTGTTGCGGAGGGAGGTCTCACCTGTGCCTAAAAATAGGTACAGGAAGCTGAGAGACAGTTGCCACTTTCCCCTGGGTAATGCCACATCTGTTGGGCATTGTGCCCCCTCTCCAGGGTCCTGCACCCTCTAAGGCGCCAGTTGTTGCTGGTGGGCTAGAGTCTTCAAGGTAACCAAGCCCTTTAGATTCACCTGAAGTCCCTGGTGAATTGAATCCCCAATAGGTTCCCTTCTGAACTGTGGAGAATGTCCGTCTTCTCTCTTTATAGTTATGTTAATACTGACATGAAATGTGGGAAAAATGCTTCATAAAATCTTAACTAATATATTTGTCAGGCATTATAATTACCCCACTAGACTTGCCCTTTAAAGCAAAGAGTTTATCTTACTCATTTTGTTACTCCATAGAACATAATAGAAGCTTAAAAAGTAACTACATTAATTATTGAGTCAGAAGGCCTCCGTTCTTGGCCCAGTTCTGCCCCTGATTGAATACATAGCCTTGAAACTGTAATGTTATTCTTTAGCTACTGAAACTTGCCACTTCAAAAGGAACACAGCGGGAGATGGATTATATCAAAATTCATTGCTAAATGATTTTAACATTGGATATAGTAGTGTTTTTCAAAGTTTGCTACTTACTAGCAGACCTCCTGCATCGAAATCACCTAACTATCTTGTTGAAAATGCAGGATCCTGGCTCCCACCTCAGACCCAATGCGTCAGAATCGCTTCTGATTTGTCTCCACCATGTGTGTGTGTGTGTTTGTGTGTGCGTGTCTGCATGCATCTTTTGCTTTTAGCTCCTTTTCATTTTTATCAAATGAATACACACACAAATTTTTAAAATCCTATAGTACAAGAGTTTTTTTTAATTATTAAAACCTGCAGTTTTCCTTGCCATTCCACATTCCCACTCCCCAGAGGCTACTACCATAGGCAACTACCATAAACATTTTCATTTTATTCTGGCATTTACCTCCATCTTTCTGAATAATATGTATATGTTGCCATTTCCTTTTTAACAGCTTTATTAAAAGGTAATTCACATGCCATAAAATTCACCCTTTTACAGTATACAATTCAGTGGTGTTTAGTATATTAGCAGACTTCTGAAGTCATTATCACTATCTGGTTCCAGGATATTTTCATCACCTTCAGAAGAAATCCCATATCCATTAGCACATAATGTCATGCCCACTCCCCTGTTCTCCTAGCATCTGGCAAGCACTGACCTCCTTTCTGTCTCTACGGATTTGCCTATCCTGGACATTTCGTATTAATTGAATAATACAATATGTGGCCTCTTGTGTCTTGCTTCTTTCACTTGCCATAATATTTTCAAGGTTCATTCATGTTGTAACAGATATCATTACTAAACATTTGTGTACATATTTTGTGTGTAGATATGTTTTTGATTCTCTTGTGTATACACCTAGGAGTGGAATTGCGAAGTAATGATAACTCTATGTTTAAATTTTGAGGAACTTCCAAAACTGTTTTCCAAAGCAACTATGGTATTTGACAATCCCACCAGCAGTGTAGGAAGTTTCCAATTTCTCCATATCCTCAACAACACTCGTTATTGCCTGTATTTTTGATTAAAGCCATCCTAGTGGATATGAAGTGGCTTCATATTGTGGTTTTAATTGGCATTTTTCTAATTGCTAATGATGTTCATCATCTTTTCATGTGCTTATTGGCCATTTGCATCTCTTTGGAGAAATACGTATTCAGATCTTTTGTCCCTTTCTAAATTGGACTGTTTTCTTATTGATGAGTTGTGAGAGTTCTTTGTTTATTCTGAACATAAGTCCCTTATCATATATATGATTTGCAACTGCTATTTCTTGACTTGTTTATTTTAGTCAGTAAGATTTTCTGATATGATAATGGAGTAATTCTTTCTTACCATCATAACCCCCATTGTCTATTGCCTACCCCCAATATAGCTTTACCACATACAATGTTTATTTTAGCAAGCATCCCAGTGACTCTGTTGCTTAACTTTGAGGACCATTTGTGTTTGTCAGGTTAGGCTAAGCTTATGCTGAGGTAGCTAAGAGTCCCAAAACCTCAGTGGCTTAACACAACAAAGGTTTCTCAAACTTCATGAAGGTTGGGGATAGAGAAGCCCTGCTCCTCATAGTCTGTCAGGGATCCATTGCAGCAAAGAAAGAGAGTGTATGAGGATCTCACAGTCACTTTTCTACACTGCGGTCTAGAAGTGACAAAAATCACCACTATTCATAGCCCAGTTCTTCATATTTCTAGCTCCTTTAATTCTGACAAGATTTCTCAGAGAGCTGTTATTTATGCCCTCTATATACGTGATTGATTTCTGAGAGAGCTGTTATTTATGCCCTCTATATAGATGATTGAACTGAGGCTCAAAGAGGAAAATGATTTATTCGATGTTCCATACCAACAAAGAGAAGAGCCCAGATTGAAATCCAGGTTTATCTGGCTCTAATGCAATAATTCTTAACTAGTTTCCTTTCCTTTACTTTTTTTTTTTTTTTTTTTTTTTTTTTTTTTTTTTTTTTTTTTTTTTTTTTAGACGGTGTCTTGTTCTGTCACCCAGGCTGGAGTGGAGCGGTGCAATCTCGGCTCACTACAACCTCCGCCTCCTGGGTTCAAGCAATTCTCCTGCCTTAGCCTCCTGAGTAGCTGGGATTACAGACACATGCCACTGTGCCTGGCTAATTTTTGTATTTTTGGTAAAGACGGGGTTTCATCATGTTGGCCAGGCTGGTCTTGAACTCCTGACCTCAAGTGATCCACCCACCTCGGCCTCCCGAACTGTTGTGATTTCAGGCGTGAGCCACTGCGCCCGGCCAGTTTCCTTTCCTAAACCAAGGATTTCATTTTCATTTTCACTTTATTGTCCAACCAGTCCTTTAGGATGTCAAAAAAGTGATCATGTTTCCTTGGATGACAAACCTAAAGAACAAGGCTCACAATGGCATTGCTGCCTCCATCATCAATGCCTTAGAAAGGCATTTTCACACCAATTCACAGCTTGACTATACTGGCCCCGAAATTGTAAACTGTTTCTGTAGTGAATGTGGGTATTCAGACAAATGGTAACATCCCTTTTATTTTGAATTGTAGGAACGCATGCTCCTACAGGCAAGGTCTTTTTGCTTGGGGTTCCTTAAATTTTGGGGCCTGAGTTGATTCAAACATCAGAAGCATTGTTCCAAGGAAACACAGAACTGAAATCACCACATAAACACCAAAACAGGTCTAGGCACAGTCAAGGCTCTTCTGAGAGTCTGAGCAAAATAGGTTGGGATTATTTTTCCAACTACATACCTACCCAAACTGTTCTAGGGGCTGTTTCTCTGCACTCTGAGAGAATAGTTCAACCCTCCTACCTTAACCCCAAATTATTTGGTCAAATTCAGATTGCAGCTGGCTGTGACAAGGACAAATGCTTTAAATTTTTTATGCTGTGAAGTTTTATATCCATTCCTACAAAAGTCTCCTACATACCCCAAAAGGAAAGAGGACAGGGAAAAAATGCGAAGCTTTATGACAGAAAAATGAAAGCAGTTCTTAACACTGGAGACTATTGAATCTATTGCCAGTTCTTTCAAGCCAATAGGAAATGGCCAATGATGCTAAGCACAACCATGTAATAGAGGATACGAACCTTACTTCTCCCTAATTTCTCTCCCAAACCTAGGAAATGTTTTTGGGATAAGGAGAAAAATGTTCCTAAGAATAGACTCCAACTGCCTGTCTGCTACAAGCTCCTAGAGCAAAAGGGTATATGTTGTTTATGGGAACCAAAGGGAACCTTAAATTGAATATACTATATAAGTTGTAAAATGAACAAGACAATTGCCAGTTTCAGCTCCAAATGGAGAGCTGAAAACAATATAACTTACACATTTACAATAGGGGAAAAAGTTGGATAAACTGCAATATAACATTTTTTCTTAAAACCACCAGAGAACTCAGGTCACAGGGCAAACAATTATCCTCAAATCTAGAGAAAGACACTTGGGGAGAGAAATAGTAGTAACCAAGCATTTCCTTACCTGAAATATATACCATCAAATGCCACGTAGGTCGGTTAAAAAAAAATTGAGCTAGAAATTGTCAATGGATTTCTGAAGACTGAGTGAGGACCAGCATGAGAGTATGTGAAGTCTCTGAGGGTCACAGACATAAAGGAACTTGCACCCTCCTTCAGGCTTAACTCTAGAAACTCCACTAGATGTTCCCAGGGAAGATCAGTGGGAATCCATAAAAGCTTGCCCTATAGTGCCAGCTAAGAGAGGGAAATAGCAGTCCCTTGCTGACATTTCAACTAGATCCATCTCTCTTAGTAAACAAAAGTCTTAATCTGCAGGAAGAAGGACAACAAAACCCATATCATGAAGTTACTGGTGGAAATCCACTGCAGCTGAGGAAAGCAAACAGGAAAACAAAAGCTATATGAAGGGGAGGGTGCAGGCATGTGTGCTAGGTCCAGCATTTACATGTGGAAGAGAAGCATGAACACATGTGAAGTCTACACCACCAAAACTCAGGCTCTCAGTGCTTACCAAAGATGAAGACATGATCAGAACATCAGAGAATGCCCTTTCTGCTCCCCAGCACCATGCTAACAAATACTGAGTAAAAATATACTGAATGACAGCAAGGGACATATCCTTCCTAGGGAGCAGTAGAAAGGGAAAATGCAAAGCCAGGTGAAAAGAACTAGATATATATGGTAAACAAACTGTCAAACTCAGCAAACTCAGCCTAACTTCTGAGTAGATTTAAGCAAACCTTCTCCCTAAAACACAGCAGAAGGAAAGATATAGACATACCCAAGCATAAAATCTGTTTACCTCAGTGATTACTGCCTTACACATAACCCACCTTTCAAGTACAAATTATGAAAAATACAAAAAGGCAAGAAAATAAAACATTCTGAACAGATAAATCAATCATCAGAACTAGAATCGGATACGACACAGATTTTGGAACAATAAGACCAATAATTTAAAATAGCTATGATTGATGATCCACTGCCATGGCAACATGAGATCTGAGGATATACTCCTCGGTGAAACTGGTGAAAGAATATAACTATTTAAACTCTTTGGAAATGGTCCTAAGGGCAAATAAAGAAACATTTCTTCAAGAATATCTACTAAACTTAATAAGAACAATGAAATCTGTGGCATTTGAACCAAGATTCTCTTCTTGTCTTCTCACTTCCAATTCAGCATGATGAAAATGCTCCAGAAGGGTTCAGCCAAAAACACAGGTCTCACTCTCTCCAACCAGCTCATACTTGGAGGGTCACAGTATTTTCCCCAGACAGACATAAGTTCTCATCCTGCCTTGAGCTATCTATTGCAGAAGCTAAATCCTGGAAGAGTGCGGCGGAGAGGTGAGGGCTTCCTTCTGCCCAGGCCCCACTCATTAGAAGGTGGCTTTACTTCCAGCATAACGTGCTGAGAATACTGGGGCATCAATTGCCTGGGAGGGGCAAGCTAAGAAGACATGAAGGTAATGCCCACTCACAGTCAAGTGCCCAGCTCCTAAAGCAGAAGTTCTATTCAGAGAGAATTGTGCCACCATTCCCATCCCCAGCTCCAGAGCCTTGTGTAAGAGTTTTTGGCCAGGGAGAGAGTCACGCTTTAAAACTCAGAGCTCTAAATCTCTTTCCAAAAGAACTGATTTCATTTGTCACACAGTGTGGAGAAACTGAAGGCTAAGGTGCTATAAAAATGGAGGTTGTAGTGAAAAGCAATTAAGAGGAAGTTGGTAGATTCATGAGAGATGTAAGCTAAATGTTAGACCAGCTAGTTTACCAGAGAGAACCAGGGAAAGACACAGCTAAGTAGAGTGCTCTTGGAGTCAAAGCAAATCTCAAACACTCACCTCAAAAACTATCTCTGCAGGCCGGGCACTGTGGCTTATGCCTGTAATCCCAGCACTTTGGGAGGCCGAGGCGGGCAGATCACTTGAGGCCAGGAGTTCAAGACCAGCCTGGCCAACATAGCTAAACCCTGTCTCTACTAAAAATACAAAAATTAGCCAGGTGTCGTAGCACACACCTGTAATCCCAGCTACAGGGAAGGCTGAGGCACAAGAATTGCTTGAACCCGGGAGGCGGAGATTTCAGTGAGCCGAAATCGCACCATTGCACTCCAGCCTGGGCGACAGAGCAAGACTGTTTAAAAAAAAAAAATGCTATCTCTGCAAAGAAGTCCAAATTTAATACCATGAACCTGTGGAGCATTCTATGCCCTCGTGCATTGTCGAAAACAATAGAGCAATCAACCAGCAATTCGTGTAGCTCAACAGCCAGGTGTGTCCAGGGAAAGAGGTGGTGAAAGACAAAATTGCAAAAACCCAGATTGACTGTGGACAAACTCAAGGCTGTGCCCTATGAAGAGTGATGTAAGAGGCTTTACACAGCAGGGGTGTGGGGGAAAATATATTCTATAAATACATACTTGCTTTCTTTTCTTTTTTCATCTTCCATACAAGACAAAATTATATAAAGTAATAATGATGACAATGGTTGGATTTATAACATTTATACATTATAACATTTATAGACATAATATGAAAACAATAATATCACAAAAAGTGGGAAATGGGAATAGAGCTATATAGAAGTGAGGTTTCTATATCTCACTAGAATTAATTAGTATCAATCTGAAGTAGATTCTCATAAGTTAATATGTATATGCCAAATCCTAGGGAAGCCACTAAAAAAAATTCCAAAAAATATAATGAAAAAATTATTAAATAAATTAAAATGCTTCCTCAAAACATATTCACTTAATGCAAGAAAAAAGCAAAAGAGGAACAAGAAAGACAGAAGATATATGACAGACAAAAGGTAAGTTGGGAGACATAAATCCAATTGTATCAATAATAACATTAAATGTGAAGGATTAAACAATTCAAACAAGAGGCAGAGATTGTCAGACTGGATTTTTAAAAAGATCCAACTATATGCTGTCTACAGAAGACAGACTTTGGATTTAAAGACACAAGTAGGTTGAAAATAAAAGGATATATACACACACACACACACATATATATACACACACACACACATATATATACACACACACACACATACGTACATACTGTAAACAACAAAAATAAAGCTGGAGTAGATACACTATTATCTGACAAAATGGAATTTAAAATAAAAAATATTACTAGAGGTAAAGCATGGTATTTTATAGTGATAAGATGTATTTCATCAGAAATACGATGCAATCCATCAGAAAGATGCAAAAGTATTACACATATATGCAATTAGCAACTGTGTCCCAAAATGAATGAAGCAAAAAGTGACAGAATTTACAGAAAAAATTGACAATTTATCCTTAATAATTGGAGAGTTCAATATTCTACTTTGAATAATGAATAGAAAAACTAAGCACAAGATTAAAAATAAAATTTGAACACTGAAAAAATACTGTAAGCTAACTATATCAATAGAATAAAAACAATCCACACTGTTCTCCAAAAATGCAGAAAATAGTTCAACAAAATCCAACACCTGATTGCAACAACCATGCAACAAATTATGAATAGAAGAAAAGTTTCTCAATTTGATTAAGGGCATCTAAAAAATCCCACTACTAATATCATACTTAGTGGTGAAACATTGGATGTTTCCCCCTAAAATATGGAAAAAGACAAGAATATCTGCTCTTACGACTTTTCAACATCATACTGGAGGTTCTAGACAGGGCAATTAGGCAAGAAATGGAAAGAAAAAGCAATCAGATAGGAAAAGAAGAAGAAAACATTTCTATTTGGAGGTAACATGATCTTGTATTAATATTTAGAAAACAGTAAGGAATAAACTAATAAACTATTAAAATTAATATACACGTTTAGCATGTTGTAGCATACAAAGTCAACACACAGAAACCAATTGTGTTTGTATATGGAATCAATAATTGGACTGAAAATGCAATTAAGAATACAATTCAATTTACCATAGCACCAAAAAGAATGAAATACTTAGGTATAAAATTCATAAAAGAAGTGCAAAATTTGTAACCTGAAAACTACAAAACACTGTTGAAAGAAATTAAAGATCTAAATAAAAGGAAAGGCAACTTATGTTTAAGGATGGGAAGACTTAATATTTTTAAAATACTAATACTTTCCATTGATCTACAGATTACATTCTATTCCATTGATCTAAGTGTCCATCCTTATGCCAGTACTGCATTGTCTTGATTATTGTGCTTTGTAGTAAGTTTGAAATCAGAAGTGTGACTCCTTCCAACTTTGCTGCTTTGTTTCTTCTTGTTTTGTTTATTTTGAAAACTTTTTGATATTCAGGGTTCCTTGCAATGGCATATGAATTTTAGAATTAGCATGTCAAATTCTTTAAAAAAAATTCCAGCTGGGATTCTGATAGGGACTGCATTGAACCTATAGATCCATAAATTTAGTGTATTCCTTATTATTATCTATATACAAGACCATATAATTTCCAAACAGACATCATTTTTCTCCTTTCTTTCCCATCTGGAATTTTTTTAATTTCCCACTACTTTTATTTAGTACAGTAGTAGAAGTCCTAGTCCATGAAGTAAGGCAAGAAAAAACAAATAAAAAACATACAAATGGGAAAAGAAGAAATAAAACTGGGTTCACAGACATGATTATCTATGCAGAAAATCCTAAAGAATTCTTGAAAGAGTCTAGAACTCTTAGGTGAGTTTAGCAAGGTTACAGGATATAAGGTCAACCTGTCAATTTTATCCCTATATACAAAAAATGAAAAATTAGAATTTAAAAAATTTTAAATGCCATTTACAATAGCACCAAAAAATGGATCACTTAAGCGTAAATCTAACTGAGTGTGTGAAGGACCTGTTTACTGAAAACAATAAAACACTGATAAAAAGAAATTAAAGAAGACATTTTAAGATGGAAACATTCTGTGTTTATAGATTGGAGGAGTCAGCATTATTAAGAAGTCAGTAATTCTCAATTTGGTGTATATCCCAATGAAAATCAGAGCAAGCATTTAAAAAAATTTTTAATTTTTATTTATTTTATTTTATTGTATTTTACTTTAAATTCCGGGATACATGTGCAGAAGGTGCAGGTATTTTACATAGGTATACATGTGCCATGGTGGTCTGCACCACCTATCAACATACTTCATTTAGGTTTTCAAGCCCCGCATGCGTTAGCTATTTGCCCTAATGATCTCCCTCCTCTTGCCCCCACCCTACAATTGGCCCCAGTGTGTGTTGTTCCCCTCCCTGTGTCCATGTGTTCTAGTTGTTCAACTCCCACTTATGAGTGAGAGCATGTGGTGTTTGGTTTTCTGTTCCTGTGTTAGTTTGCTGAGGATGATGGCTTCCAGCTTCATCCATGTCCCTGCAAAGGACATGATTTCATTCTTTTTTATGGCTGCATAGTATTCCATGGTGTATATGCACCACATTTTCTTTATCCAGTCTATCACGGTGAGTAGTTGGGTTGGTTCCATGTATTTGCTATTGTAAATAGTGCTGCAATGAACATACGTGTGCATGTGTCTTTATAGTAGAATGATTTATATTTCTTTGGGTATATACTCAGTAATGGAATTAGAGCAAGCATTTTTGTAGATATCAACAAGCTAGTTGCAAAATTGAAATGAAATGTCAAAGGAAATAGAATAACCAAAACATACAGAAAAAGAAGGACAAAATTGGAGGACACACACTAACCAATTTCAATACTTTTTATAAAGCTACATTAAGCAAGATGGTTTGGTAACAGAAAAATAGTAGGTACATAGATCAATGAAACAAGACAGCTCAGAAATAAACCCACACAAATATAGTCTACTAATGTTTGACAAATGCACAAGGGTAATTCAAGGGAGAAAGAATTGTCTTTTCAACAAATGACACTGAAACAACTAAACATCTATCTGCAAAAAATGAACCTTATCTCATACATAATATCTTGCACAAAAATTAAATCAAATATATCAAAGACCTAAATGTAAAATGTAAAATTATAACATGTCTAGAAGAAAATATTGGAGAAAATCTATATGATCTTAGGTGTGGTGATTAGTTTTTAGATATAATACCAAAAGCTAACAACTTTAAAAACTGGATATCATGAAAATTAAGAACTTTTGCTTCATGAAAGACACTGTTATGAGAATGAAAATACAAGCCACCCACTAGAAGAAAATATTTGCACATCACATATCTGATAAAAGATTTTTATCCAGAAGAAATAAATGACTCTTAAAACCCAATAATAGAAAAGCAAACCCCAAAAAAGGCTACGGGAAGTAAAGATATGAACAGAGACTTCATTAAAGTATATATTCAGACAACAGATATGCACGTGAAAAGATGCTTAGCATCATGAGTAATGAGGGAAATACATATTAAAACCACAAACAGATCTGTAAACAGATACTGTAAACTTAGGATGGTATAAAGTGAACAAACAAATGAAAATCCCCAAATGAAAAAATAACAAATTCTAGCGAGGCTGTGGAACAAAAGAAATTCTCATTCATTGCTCTTTGGAATGCAAAATGTTACAGCCAGTTTAAAGATCATTTTGACAATTTGTTATAAAGTTAAACATACAATTGCCACACAATCCAGCAATGACACTTCAAGGTATTTACCCAAGTGAAATTAAAATATATGTTCATACAAAAACCTGTACAGAAATGTTCATAGCAGTTTTATTCATAATTTCTCCAAACTGGAAATATCCCAGGTGTTCTACAGCTGGTGAAAATATAAACAAATTGTGGTACATCTGTACAATGGAATACTATTCAGTAATGAAGAGGAACAAACTACTGATTCAAGTATGCATCTCAAATGGATATTGCTAAGTGAAAGAAGCCAGACTCAAAAGGATGTGTATTGTACAATTTCATTTACATGACATTATGAAAAGGCTAATTTATAGGGATGCAAAACAGAGGCTGCCAGGGGTAGAGATGGGAAGATGGGCTGACTACAAAAGCACCACACAAGGGAAATTTCAGGATACTAAAACTCTTCTGTATAGATACTATGGTGGTAGATGCATGACTTTGTGAATGTGTTGAATTCCACAGAACCACCGAAACATGAAAGGTGACTTTGCTTTATGTCAATTAAAAATGTAGGGGGAACCCAAAATGGAAAGCATACTGTGGCACATGAATCTCACTGTATCACAGATGTATGACATAACTTCACTGAAAAGGGTGTGGGAAAAAGGGGCTGACCTAATTTGCTTTGGAAACCACTGTTTTGACTGCATACTGTAAAGCTCAAGAAAAAACTACATAAATGTTGTATTCTGGTTGGGAAGTTTATTTCTCATGGGGTACATGATAGCCATTTTAAACTACTGTATACACTAGAATTAAATAAGTAAATAAATGATAGACAAGAAGAACCAGGTTTCTCACTGCCAGAGATAGAAGGTAAAAATAAGCAAGAGATGAGAAAGCTAGATGAATACTTGTGGTAATGGATTAGAGTCAATGTGTCAGTATGAGCTTATATATGTGTATATATAATTAATATATATGCAAGTATGTGTGTATAAACAGTTTAGTATACATATACACATGTATCTACTTGTTCTATCTATCAACTGAGAAGCCCTAGAATCAATGACACCCTAATAGTAACCAGCACAATCAACGCCCAGATCTTAATTACTAAATATGATTATCCAATTAAAGTAACCAAGACTCCCTGGAGAAATGGCTGATCAAAGGGCTGGGAAAAGGAAGATAAAAGATGAACCTGGTACATCTTGTAGTACCAGAAAGCAAGGAGACAGAAAAAGGATGAAAGAAAGCCCACCTGAAAGAGCTCCCAATGGCCAAGGCTCGAACAATTTGAACAGCAATAGCAATAACAAATGATAGTATTGGATTATAGCCTAAAGAATGTTTAAAAATCCTTGAGTCATACTGACAGAAACAAATAATTGTATCAATAAATACATAGGGTGGGGGAGAATGGGAAAGTCTTCTTACGGGGTAATTTGAAATATTAAATGTAAAAGGAATGAGGGATATTTTAAAAAATCACCATCAGCACATCATAGTAGTTAGTAATTGCTACAGGTAAAATTCATAGTATATTTGCATAGTCTTAAATTATTTGCCCCCAAGTATTTATTGATTACTGTAGTTGTTTTCAAGCATATATTCACAAATTCACTGACACTCCTCTCTCTAGGAGGTAGAGTTTAATTCCCCACCTTTTTAGTATGGGCTACATTTAGAAACCAGCTTCTAACAAATAAGAGTATGAAAAGGGAAAAGTAGTAACTTTACAAGTGGAGAAACCCAGAAGAGAACCTTAACCAAATGACCAAAGTTAACATCACCAGTGATAATTCGTTCTAATATCATATAATCCTGACATTAGAAGACAAGGGCACTTTACCTCTGTAGCATTCTTTCTCAAAATCAAAAATCCCAATCTAATCATAAGAAAACATCAGAAAACCCAAACTGAGGAACATTTTACAAAATACCTCACTCTTAAAATGTGTCAAGGTAATGAAAAACAAGGGAAGACCAAGAAACTGGCACAGGGTAGACTAAATAGACATGTTAGCTAAATGCAACATTGTTTCCTGAATTGAATCCTGGAACAGAAAAAGGACATTAGTAGAAAACCTGGTGAATGAATCGTTTTTATTTAATAGCAGTGCACAAATGGTAACTTCTTAGTTTTTATAAATGTATCATAATTACTAGGCAAAGTTGGGTGTAAGGTATATGGAAACTGCGGCATTCCTTATAGCTAAAGTTATTTCAAAATGAAACGTTTAAAAAATAGACCAGACTTCTTTTTCCTTCTCTTTGGATGCCTTTGGTACAGACTGAATCTTAAGAACTCAAAATAAAGCTCTTAATGAATGAAAGTGACCTAATAGTTGAGGAAATAAGTGAACGTGTCATTAAAGAAATTTATTATCTAGTGAGAAAGGGGGGTTTGACAGATCACAATTGACAGCAATTTCTAGAAAAACATGAAACAATTCCATATTTATATCAAAAATTGGAACTATTTACTAAACTAGTTGCATACATAGATATGTATGTGTTATATGTATATATGCATGGAACTATTCTCTAAATAGTGTTCTGCCACTTTTTTCACTAAAAATATAGCTTTAATACAATTTCACGTCACTATGTGTGCATAATTTTACTCCTTTTTGTATCTGAAAAATTTCCACACTATAATTTATTTAACAATTCCCATATTAATGGAAATTTTAATTGTTTCCACCAACTTGACATTTCCACATTGGAATGATTTACAAAGTTGAACCAGATATAGTTTTTGTCCTTGTAGCACTTGGAGACTAGAGAGGGATACAAAGTAGAAAGCCAACAAAACAGGGTGAAAGTGTTAGGATGGGTAAATACCGAGACTAAAGAATCATGTAGCACTGGCAACTAATGCAGAATCAAGAGGTCAGATAAAGCTTTCTTTGCATGATAAACTGAATTTTTAAAAGCACCTGATCTGCAGCAACAGCACACTCTCCCCCACAACTGTGCTTCTGCCACAGGAAAGAGTTGCCCAGCCAGCTGAGATGTGCTTCTCCACCAACCCAGCATGATCCTCTACATAGATGCAGACCTCAAGCCTTAAGAAAAGCAATCTCAAAAATCTTGCTGAGGTGGATCTTGAGGATGCTGTTACATATTAAAAGTCTAAGCAGTCAGGCATGATGGTCAGGCCTGTGATTCCAGCACTTTGGGAGGCCGAGCGTGAGGATGTCTTGAGCCCAGCAGGTTAAGGCTGCAGCGAGTTGTTATCATGCCACTGCATTCCAGCTTGGGCAACAGTGTGAAACTCTGTCTCAGAAAAATAAGTCCAAGTAAACCCACTCAGGGACATTTGAAATGGCAGTAGTTATGACACAGCACTTTAGATTCATAGCAATTCATAAGCATTATGTTCTGGATAACTAGAAACTTCTCGTCACAATCATCTACACTGTATGCAGCATTTAGCTGTGAGTTCAGGCAGTGTACGGAATCATGTGGAAAAGATCATAAGTATCATACAAGCTGTGCTTCAAGTTATATTCACTTACCTAAATGTGGCCAGTGACTATTCTGGATATTTTGCAGAATATCCAGATACGTTGTGAAATGTATTGTTGCCAAACTTGAAAAACATACCATTATGTCAGGGAATGTGGTGACGGAGGATGGCAGAAGAGTTTCTTCTTTCTGGAGCACAAACAATCTAAGTAGATATAAGCCCAGGCTCTGTGTGTACCAGTTGCACCAAAACATTGGTGGACTACCCTTGGTTGTGCAAAGTGATGGAATGTGCTGAATCTGCTTTCATTCTGAAGGGGCAAATCATCTCAGATGGAGGCTGCTGGAGTGCACACCTTAGGATCTGGTGGCTAAAACTTTGGATCTGGGGAAGACTTTGCTATGTAAGGAGTGATGCTTTCAAGCCGTACAGATCATGCTAAAGAAGTGATAGATAAGAATGGTCAGCTCAAGTTCTATGGGATGACCTTTGAAAGAGCAATGAAAAAAAATGCAGGAGGAGTTGCTAAATATAGAGTATCAGAACACAAGACTATGGAAGGAACATAGAAAACAATATTCGGGATACTATAGTCTTATATAAGAGCTTTCTGGATACTCAAATGGTAAAATGCTGACTGCTTTCTCCTCCTCTCACATAACCTGAAGGACTTTGGACTTTGGAACTATCTCTAGTGCTCTCTTGGTGCACAAAAACAGGACATTGATTGGCTCAGAGGCCCAGGGTTTCTACTCTCCAGAATTCATATCCTTATTGTTAAAATTAATGTGTACACCTTTTTCTTTCCTTTTTAAAAAGATAGTTTTTACTTCAGTAGAATGCTATTTTCAAAAATTTACTTATATTTAAAATCTACTCTGATTGACTTAATTTCAAAGGTAGCTGAGTGTTATATTGACACACTGAAATTGCCCCGGAACAAGGATGAAGGTGAAGGCCTGTATCACCTGGCTCTTTGTCAGGTGTGTACCAGTGAGCTAACTAATCTCTACTGTGAGTATTTAGGAAGACAAGGTCAATAACCTTTGCAAATAGCTCCATAAACATGGTATTAATATTGCTGTGGCTATATGTAAAGCAGAATAAGTTAAGGAGAGTACAATAAAACTTCTGCTTCAATTTTGTGCAAGCAAAATGAAGTTTGTCTGTGAGCCAAATGGCAAACAGCTCTTTCTGAGACCCTGAGATTTCTGAGAGACCCACTGTTTAACATTACTAGAGCCACTAAAGAAGCCTTGCTCCCTACCCTCAACTCACATCTGACCATCTTCCTGGTTAGATACCCTCCACCCCCAACACACACACACACACACACACACACACACACGGAAAGGTACAAGGTAACCTTTGTTAAGGGTTACACGAAGGGTGCAGATTTCATGTGCAGCAATGACAGAGGAGGGAGAGATCACTTCCAGCTTCAGAGGCTGGGTGATTAGGTCTTGACCTCTAAGAATGAGCAGCACCAGGATCTAGGAGGAAGAGGAGGGCAATCAGGAACAAGATAATGACGAACAAGGACAAAGAGAGAAGTATAAGGCATGCTTGGGCACAGTGACTAAGGGTTGTTTATTATTATTAGTTTTTAATTTTTAATTTGATCTCACTGCTTCTGTAGACAATGAAGTAAGGGTTTATTTTGGATGGGGCAGAGAAGGAGATGATGAGGCTAGAAACATGTCCTGAGGTTCAATTCTGATGGAGGCTGAATGTCAAGATACGGAGTATAGGATTTACTTGGTGAGTGGTGCGGTTACCATCCAGGGTCACTGAGCAGGAGAATGACCGTTGAAAGCAGGGACAAGGTAATGTGTAAGGTGGATTAAAGGGAGAGAGGGAGGCGCTGGAGGCAGGAAGTCCAGAAGTGAAGCAATGGCCTAAATCTGTACATGAATGTTTACAGCAGTTCTTTTCATAATTGCTTAGAGCTGGGAACAACTCAAATGTCCTTCAGCAGGTGAATGAATAAGCAAACTGTGGAATAGCTAAATAACAGAATACTACTCAGCAAAAAAGAGAATAAACTATTGATACATGCAACAACTCAAATGGATGTCCAGGGCATTATGCTGAGTGAAAGAAGCCAGTCCCAAAAGAAGCCAGTGCACAAAAATTGAAAAATGAAATCATTTACATAATATTCTGAATAAGACAAAAGTGTAGTAATGGGGAATATATTAGTGGTTGCCAGAGTTTAGGGAAGGCAGTCAAATAGGACTACAAGAGACAGCATGCAGGAGTTTCTGGGGGTGATTGAACTGTATTCTGATTGCAGTGGTGGTTAAACAAATCTATACATTGGTTAAACTTCATAGAAGTGTACACACACACAAAGTCCATTTTGCTGCTGATAATTTTTCTTTTAAAAGATCAGAGTTGTTCCTCACTAAATGGTTACATTTAAAAGAGTGGAAACATTTGGTGATAGGCAATGATTAAATCTTTATAATTTGCTAGTTATATTTATATTAAAAGCTCTCTCTCAAACAATAGAACATTTATCCCTCAAGTGTGGAAGAAATTTGTTATGCTTCAACTATAAATCATTAAGTCCAAAAAATATTTATTTTTTCCAACCCTTCTTTTCTCTTCTCTGGTGGGTGTTCTTGTTGGCTAAGGTATCCTGCTGTGACCACCCTAGACAAAAGACCCCCTCTGCCTTCTTCTGACTCTCCAGCTGGCTCCATTGGCCAGAATGCCACTCCAGGCACCACCATCCTTCCAAGTACCAGTGGATTCTGAGTTGCAGGGATATCAGTTTCCTGCTTAATATTATTTTTTACAGCAATGTTGTTCTCTTTGCTTTCTAATCATAACAATTACGCATGTCAATAGTTCTTTTAATGGGACACAGTGGATGATACCAGACTATCTCAAGAGTGCCATGAATGAAAATGCCATGCAAAGAAGCCTCAAGCCTGATGGTGAGATACAGAGAATTCTCTTTTCTGAGTGTTTCATGAGTATATGAGTTATTTCCCAACAACAAAATGTTTTCCAAGAAACATACTACTTTGAGTTCCAAAAGAATTTTACTCAGTGGAAAGCAGGCTTTTCTGTGGACTTATCTGATTAACAAGATACTGAATCCTATAGAGGAAATGGGGAGGAAGTCTGTCTGAAGCCTCCAAGTGAAACCTTAGTGGATGCCACCAGTGGTCATCAATGAAAAAGATCAGACATCCAACACTTGATAACTTGAGTTCTGCCAGAAATAGAAAGAGTAGTAGATTACCTATACAAAATTGCTAACAAGAGAAAACTGGGCCTCCTTCCACACATTAATTTGGGAGTCAATTTTTAAAGTGCTGTTTGGTAAGATTTTAAAAAATTCTAACACATCAATATGTTGTGAATATTGTCATTTCATTTCCAGCCATTAGAAAACTTTTCCAAAGTCTTACACATTGATATAACTAATTTGTCCTTCATATTAAGTGTTACATATTGCTTATGAGGCATCCGTTTTCTGATACCATTTTTAAAAGTATGCTGATTGCTGAAAACATAGAACACAACAGAAAACTATTCAAGAGGATTAGTCAAATCCTCCACTTTCAACCTTAGATTCTTTTCCAGCCCCCTCTTCCCGATCTACCACCTTTGCCCATTTCAATGCTGGATAGGATTCCAGGGGAAATGGTGGACTGTAGGGGTCTTGGAGGAGGGGAGGTGGGAGTATTGGGAGCAGAAGAAAGAGATGATTCCTCAAAGAAGGAGAAATGGTCGATTACCCCTAAAAGGCTGATCCTCCTGGTAATCTGAGAAAGGCGAATAAATACTCCAGGGCGAAGATAACAGTTTATTGTCTCCGATTGGCAAATACGAAAAAAGATTGACAGTATCAAGTGGAGGGAACGCAGCGGGCGGGCTGCAGTGTTAATGGGAGGGGTAACTGGGGACTCGAGCTCAGTGATGACGCGACTCTCACGTGACCAGGAGTCGACGTGTGCAGAAGTCCTTATAGTCCAGGGCCTGTTTCCCTGTAGCAGCTCCTTATTGCTGGAGAAGGAGAAAAGTGCCCAAGATCCTTTCAGGTTAGTATAAACGTGGGCGCTGACTTGGAGACCCTGGGGTCGAGGAGGCCGAGAGCAGAAAGCAAGTGGGGCCGGCACTGCTTTCCCCACTTCTGTTCCGCCAAACTCCCATTTTGTGCAGGAAATTTGGGGCTGTTTGGTGGGGGATGGCGGGTGGAGAGAGAGAAGGGTAGCTAATTAAGGGTCCTGAGAGAGAGACATAGAAACTGTTTGGAAGAAACTTGCTTTTCCTACTCCCTGCTTGCAGAAAAACGGTGGGCACGGAGGAGGGCGGGGTTGCCATAAAAGGAGGGCGAGGATGAGGACATGGGAAACTTTACACCAACATGGCCTAGAATCATGAAAGGGACCCGTGATCCAGGTACTAGTCTGCTCACCAAACACTCCCATCTGTCTGCAGGATATTTGGCTTTTTGGGCGCGACACAAATCGAGGTGAGGGAAGAGAGAGGAAAATCCCCTGAATCCCTGCAGGTCAGTTTTTGTAAAGGTGCAATTGCTTCAGGTCTCTTTGGGTGGGGGTGGAAGTGTGAGTGACACCAAAGCACATCCTGGGGTCGCAGCAGCCCCTCCCCATCCGGATTAAGTGCCAGAGGCCGGTGCCGAGCCTGCAGCGGAAATGAGGCGGGGGAGGAGGAGGCTTAAGAGACGCTGAAGGGGGAGGGGAGGCCAGAGACTGGACCAGCCGTCTCAGGTGAGAGGCTGGAGGTTGAGAGGGCTTGGGAAAGTCTGAAGGGCGGGAGTGTTGGAGACCAGAGGCGGGAGAAGGGTTAATTGCTTCCGTACTGCTCCCATTTCAGTATTAGGAGAGGCTTGTAGCAGAGCCTGCTGGGAAGATGGTGGGCAGGAGCAGGAGGAGAAAGATGGAGCTGGAACGAAAGGGGGCGGGAAGGGAGGTGGAGTCAGGGGAGTTCTGAGCCTGAGGATCCAGCTTTCTCTAGTTGGAAAACTTTTGACAATTAGGGTACTGAGTCAAAAAAGGCCAGTCGCTATGGGACCCCATATTCTGACTGCTGGTCTGTTTGCCTGGAATCTAGTAGTTTTGTTTCCTTGTTTTCTAGGATTAATTTATTCAAAAAGGAAATAAAAAATACTCAATATGCAAAAGTCTTGTGAAGAAAATGAGGGAAAACCACAGAACATGCCAAAGGCCGAGGAAGATCGCCCTTTGGAGGATGTACCACAGGAGGCAGAAGGAAATCCTCAACCTTCCGAAGAAGGTGTAAGCCAGGAAGCAGAAGGAAACCCCAGAGGAGGGCCGAATCAGCCTGGCCAGGGATTTAAAGAGGACACACCCGTTAGGCATTTGGACCCTGAAGAAATGATAAGAGGAGTAGATGAGCTTGAAAGGCTTAGGGAAGAGATAAGAAGAGTAAGAAACAAGTTTGTGATGATGCATTGGAAGCAAAGACATTCACGCAGCCGTCCTTATCCTGTGTGCTTTAGGCCTTGAATTCATTTTTGCCTAATATTAAAATCTGGCCCCAGCTTTCTTTCTGTTAGCATTTTCTGATGTATCTTTGACCTCCATTTTACTTTTAATCATCTGATGAAATTTTGTTTTAGGTAGTTTCCTTGGTACCAGCATCTCATTGGATTTTGACCCATTTTCCAGGTCTATTTTTCAATTGGAAACTTTCACACATTTGCATGGGAATATGTTCATTCCATGTTGTAAAGTAAAACACAACAGGTTATGGCAAAGCAGCATATTTAATATCAGCTCACATATGTAGGATAAAATTCCAAACTTTGTGTGTGTGCGTGTGTGTATACATACATCCATATAACATATATCACAAACTTAACCAAGCTTATTTCTGTGTGGTGTGAAATTTTATTTGTTTTCTTCTTTTTGTTCTTTTTGCTTATATGTACTTTTTAATGAACACGTGTCTCACACACAAAAAGAATTAAGGATTTTTTTTACAAGTAAGAGTCAAATAATTTGCAACCAGCTTATGAGGGCAATGGGGGCACCTAAACTCTTGATGAAAGAACTTTAAAAAGAAATGTAAACCTCAAATTACCTCTGGATCTCTTAGCCAGAGGAATAAACTGGCAATTATTACAGATACACACGTTTAAGACTCAGTCTTTTCATGGGGAAAATATTTGCTTCACAGGGCTGCAGTGGGGAAGAAATGAGGCAGTAACAGCTGTGCTCAGTGAGATCTTGTTCCCATCTGTGCATACGGAATCCCAACCCACTATAGAAGCACCAATATTTAAGGGAGGGCCTGGCATGATGCAACTTGTACTCAGGATCAAGTCCAGTAGGCAGAGGTGGGGGCTTCCCTATCAGTCCTCTGCTATTGAACCCTGTCTCTTCCCCTGGGTCCTGCCATGCCTGCCCAACACTGCTGCCTCTTCTGCTGAGTGCTGTGCTCCCTGCTGGCCCCACTACTGCTGATGCACTGCAGTCCTTGAGGGCCAAAACCCCACCGAGTTCCCTGGAGTCCTCAGTAGGTTGAACTTTCACTGTCTTCTAAAGCTTCTCTCTGCTTTATAGTGACACTTAACACAGGTGGGACTTCTCTAGGGTTGCTTGGGCCACAAGGTCTTTCAGAGCCCTTAGCAAAATAACCCTTCTGTTTTCAATCACAAGACGCTTCTTCTCCATAGGAGTCAGATGTGATGACTCCATTTGGGATTTGTACTGGGGTATAAGTTTGAGTCAAAGACATGTTGTAATCACAGTTTTTGCTCTAAGTCTAAGGAATGAGGTTTTGTCCTCGTGGGATGATCTCTTCCTGAAGGCTCCTGGGCAGGCCTGACTTACTGGTTCAGAAGACTGCTGGGGAACATATATAAATTGCACAAAGTGATGCAGGGAACAGATCTAAGGAACAGTCCCCTTAATTCCATCTCTTCTGTTGACCTGTGGTTAAAAAAACTTTCAAAGTCAGTAAGAACCTTGTAAATGTACTTGAAGTAGAATGCTACTATATAAATGTTAGAGATTATATTTCCCCTGTAGAACAAGCAAAGACTGTCTCTTCCTCTTGGTATCCCACATATGAATACTTGTATGTGTTTAACTGGCACATTGTGTTTTAATATTTAATTGATTTTTTGATTGCTACTAAGAGCTAGTAGGTTTGTCCAAATTAGGTTACTCGCTGAATAATCTACAAGTCTTTATTTCTCTAGAGTTATGACAAGCAATTCCAAGAAGAAACAGGGCAGAGAATTGATTGTACTCTAAATGTTTTATTGTAAAAGTATCTCACATAATCATCTGCATCAGAATCTGCTGGGGAGCATCTTGAAAATGCTGATGTCTGGGCCCCACATAAGGCCCACTGACCCACATTCTGGAGGTAGACTGTAAAATTATAGCTTGCAAACTCCTCCAGGTGATAATGATATGGACTGAAGAATGAGAACCACTAGTAATACAGTATGCTTTTCATTATTACAAATATTAACTATAAAATAATTGGCAGGAAATCTTGGTGAATGCTTACTGACATTCAGGAAATAGAAGGCCTATACAAGCATTTATTGTTTTAAGTATGAATTTTTAAAGGAAAAGATGGACACATCTATACATAAAATTTAAAAGGTTCGTGTTAACAAAGACAAGATAAAAAGCTAGGGGGAGGAATGTAACATAAGATGCCTTTTTATTGACTGAACACCATGTTTAGCCATGCATTGCCTCCTTCCAATATGAGTAAAATGTATCAGAAATAAATTCAAAATTCTCTTTTAGTAATCATCTCAAAAAATAATTGAGCCAACCCTGCGCCCTTGGCTTTCTTCTGTTTCTATTTTTTCACTGTATGATGTCATTTGCAGGGAATCTTCATGTCTCCAGACCATTCTTCAAGGTGATGGCAGCCTGATAGGCGCTAGTCAAACTAGAATTCTAGCTGGAGTGAGATAAAGTTCCAGGTTCACCGGAACCAGTTTTACGAGAAAGGATAAATCCTCCGCACAGCCCCCAGAGGGTGGTGCTCAGACAGGATGTTAAAGGGTTGGCCCAAGCAACTCTTCTGACTTTGTCCCTCCACTCCAGTCTGCAGCAGGTACTAGGCTCTCCTAAGGCTAATGGCCAGGCTATCCTGGACATACACATGTGGAGGAGGATGACTGTCCTATTTCAGGTCAGAGCACTTTGCCTTTCCCTCCTTTTCCCTTTCTCTTCTGGGGAACATTTTGTAGGGGAAAAGAAAAAGCTCCATAACTTCCCAGTTGAAAACATTGGTTGGGATAATCTTTGAGCAAGCAAATGTCTGAACAGGTCTGAACAGGTCTGACCAGGTAACTTGGGGTTGAAGCAGAAGGGGCTGACCCTTCTCTCAGAGTTCGGTGAAGTAGCCCACAAGACAACTGGGGCAAAAACAGAGTTAGACAGCACACAAAACCTCACCCATCCCTCTCCCACCCACCTTGCACAGACTCCCAGAAGGGCCTCGATGTGCCCTGGCCTGTTTGGTTGGTTCTGCAAGGACTTTAGCTCTGTGTCTTCCTGGTGCAGTGCATCTGATGCCTGAGCCAGCCCAGGCCCTGAAGCACAGGAGACCCCAGGTAAAGGGAACTTGCAAAGACATGTGGTCTTATAACTCAGGAGAAAACGGGTGTCCCCTCCTATCTGAAAACCCACATGCACTGCAGGCCCAGCTCACGACTTAGGGGTCAGGACAGTCAAACTGAATTGGTGTGAAGATGCCTTTTTAAGGCGTTGATCATGCAGAAAGTAATCCAACTATGAGCCTTGCTCTTTAGGTCTGTCATCTGAGGAAACATTACCAAATTTCTGACAGCCTAAAGGATTGTTTGAACAATAAGACAAAGATGAATTTCAAATCCTTGGGTTTAGGAAGGAAAAAAGTGATTTAAGTATATGGCCGTAGTGTCGGATAAACCTGGGTTCCAATTTGGGCTCTTCTCCTTATTGGTATGTGACCTTGTATAAATTATTTATCCTCTTTCTTGGAGGATAACTACCTTCTGAGAGACCTGGCCATTCATGTAGCCCCCAGACATAAGACTCTTAGGTCAAACAGAAAATGTCCTCTCTACCACCATCATTGCTGTCAACAGCATCATCATCATCATCATCATCATCATCATCAAGGGATGGTGTTCAGTGAATATTCAATGGATTCTGGTTGGGGACAGGTCACATAATGAGAAGATTTGACATAATCAGTTACTTTGCCCTGGAAGTCCGTCATCTAAAAGGGTGGACCCAATATAATAGCAAAAGAATTGGATTTCCTGCTCATAAGAAGTGTGAGGTCAAATTGGTTCATTCATTTATAAAATGAGTATGACCATATATAACCTACAAGACCGTATTGTGAGAAGTAAATGCAGAAAACTGTATGAAATGCCTGGCATATAATAGGCCTTCAGAGAATGTTAGATCCGCAGTCATCATTATCTCAGCGTCATCGTCATCATCATTGTCATCAGATGATATTAACATAATACTCAAATAGGAACTGAAAAAGTCTGTGCTTTCTTGACCCCATGCCAACCTTCTAAAGCAAAAGCCTAATCTCATTCCTTTCATCCAATCTTCTTTCTTGCATAAAAGAAGCAACTTTTATATAAGCTAAATATAATAATGGTCATTCATTTGGAATTGAAAAACAATAATTGAATTCTATAAATATTTACATTATTTATGCACTCCGATGCTGTTTCTTTATTGTAGGATGAGAAAAAAAATTCCCTCCACATTTCCATTTTATTTAGTTACCTGCCAGAAAAATTTCAAATCATGAGGAAAAATCTTAACTATCATGAATTGCAAAATATAATATAGAAATATATCATTAACATGGAAAAAACCTGCTTCAGAACACACAGACACAGACACACACACACACAGTTTAAGGATAAATATCAAAATACTTGAAGTGGATATTTCTAGGTGACATTATTATAGGAAATTTATAGTTTCATCTTCATCCTCTGTATTTCCAGTTTTATTTTTTTCAGTGAGCGTGTGGAGCTTTTATAATTAGAAAAATAGTCATAAAGTTGAAAACAGTATAATTCCGTTTCTCCTTTTGCTTTAGCTGATATAGGGGCTGTTAGCTCTTCCAATTCGTCATTTGCTACCTGTTTCATCTTACTTCTAAGAATAACCTGGTAAAGTGTCAGATTTCTGTGGGTCCTGGCTAAGAAGCTTCCCCTCTCTATACTATCTGCTTGCCACTTTCCCTTGTCAACTAAATTTATGCTGCAGTTCTGTCTTTGGTCACATGGTGGCAATTCATAACTACTTTCTAAATATTCTCCAATAAAGTTATGTTAATTTTCAAAAATATACAGTAGTAATAAACATAAATTTCAAAGACCATTATGAAACTGATTTCCAGCACTACTTTAAAAATATGTAAGTGTAGAGAAATAATGGAAGGCTATGCCTTTGGTTGCATTTTCTTGAGGCTCCCAAGTTCACATTTCATTTATTTACTCATTCAACAAATATTTACTGGAAGCCTACAATGTGTAAAACTGTGCTAGCCAAAATCCATTCATGCATCATAGACTTTTCTCCTTAAACCTCTATATTCGACAGACTGCTCAAATTGACCACTTGGACCAAGATAAATATTATCCAACCACATGGACATGACCCTGCATGGACACATACTCATCACTTTTTGCCAATCTATCCCATAAAACTGGAGGTTCACCATGTAAAGTGGAGGCAGTATGAAAAGGCAGGGAAAGCCTGGGATTGAATGTCAGGAAAATCTGTTGAAATAGCCATTTTCTTACTTCAGAACTCTAGTAATTGATCAACAGGATTCTTGGTGACCCAGAAAGTAGATTAATACCATGGCTTATTACACATGGTTTTAAAATACAAGACATACCTATATTATCTAGGATTGAGAGTAAAAATCTCTATTATGCATTTCACAACCATTGATGTAGATGATTTTCAAGGCCTGCTTCTTGTATTTTTGACATTTATTGAGCTCCTGCTAACTGCTTTGGCCTTTGACTAGGTCTTGAAACATAGTGTACAAAACAAAGTTTCTGCCTTCATGATGCTTATATTCCGATTTACACTCTTTTAAAAAATGAGGTAAAATTCACATACAGGGAAATGCACAGATCTTAAGTGTGCAATTATATACAATTAACTGTGTAAAATAGAATATTTCTATCACTCCAGAAAGTTTCCTGTCCCTCTTCCCAGCCACCTCTCCTCCAATAACCACTTAGGTTATTTCTACAAATTTTTCTGTTGTAGAACTTCAGATAATTGGAATCATACAGTATATATTCGTGTCCAGCATCTTTCACTCAATATAAGGTTTTTAAGATTCGTCCTTATAATTGTATGTATTAGTTGTTTATTCTTTTTAAAAATTATTGCTGCATAGTATTGCATAGTGTGAACATACAAAAATTTGGTATATCTATTCAGATGTTATTGGACATATGAGTTGTACCCATTTTTGCCCATTATAAATATAACCACTATGAACATTCTTGTGTAAGCCTGTTTGTGAATATATGTTCTCATTTCTCTTGGGAAATACTTAGGAGTGGAATTTCTGCATTATAGAAAAGGTAAAGATTTAATTTGATATGAAATTGCTAAACAGTTTTCCAAAGTGGTTGTACCATTTTATATTACCAATGTATGAGAATTTCAGTTGTTCAACATCCTCAGCAAAATGTCAATGTCATGAAAGAAAGATGGATAGAGAACTGTTCTAGATTAAAAGACATACCAACTACATGTAATGTTTGAATAAGGATTGTAAGTTAGATAATGGTATTATATCAATTTTAAATTTTATGAATGTGATCATTGTATTGTTATTGTTTAGGAGAGTGTCCTTGTTGTCAGGAGATAAAATGCTGGAGTATTATGATGATGTCTACATCATCTACAGTTGGTTTTCAAATAGTTCAGCAATGTTAAATACATATATATATATTATATATATATATAGAGAGAGAGAGATAAAGCAATTGGCAAAATATTAACTGGTGAAGGCAATCTAGATGAAGAAATTGAAAGTATATTTCAATTTACTTTATTATCCTTGAAACATTCTGTAGGTCTGAATTGTTTTCAAAACAAAACTTTGATGAGGATGGAGGCAATGATATCTGTCAGCCTTCCAGAAGAAAAGGTGGCTGAATGAGAACAAGCATAAGATTGACAAATTTGGTTATGTGCAATCATGAAATGATAGTTTGCTCTAACACCTTTATAGAGTAACAAAAAGAGAGAGACAGCAGGCTGCTATCTGCTTCTGGTGGTAGTTTAAGAAATCATTCTATAGGCCGGCTTGTTGAAACAGACCACCCCATGTCATCAAGACTTTTTGTAAGAATTAAAATAGCAGTATTTATATATCATGGATATGATCTGACTCCTGTGGGAAGAAGAGAGTTGGGGACCTTGAGAACATCTTAATATCAATTTAGGTAGACTGGAAGCAACCATAAAGAGTTATGACAAAAAAGATAATGTTCTAGTAAGAAAAACATAGTTTATTGTATCAGACTTTGATGTGGAAAGACAATGTGTGAGCTGCTTTGCCAGCAATGAGAACATATATTGATTTATTGGTCACAGGGACCAAGGCTGGCCTTGTCCCATTCAACCACCATCTATTATGGGATGAAAACAGTGATCTGCAACTCCAGAACAAGTGTTCAGAAAGAGAGTGGAAGGAAACTTAAGAATGATAGGAATGGAGTATCAGGTGGTGTGAGGATGTAGGAAGGATGGGAATAGAGCAAAACTCCAAAGTAAAAGTAACATAATTTGTATTTACACAAGGGCCAGAGGTGAAACTGGATTCAGACTAAAAATGTATCAGGGATATAGTATAGTAATCCCTCAGGACATAAAGTTGTTTCCCAAGAGCTATATTTTTCCTCCAGTCTTCTAAATATTCCACAAGTGGAGTTCATATCCAAAAACAGCTCATGTAAGAATACATGAAAGTATTCTCTACAAGTCACCTTCTTTTTGTCTTAGAGAAGTCTGCTTTTGCAGAATGAGGATTTCCCAAAGAAATACCAATTTCATAGGGTTGTTTTAAGGATTATTGAATGTGATATCTTTTTATATGGTATTCTGGAGTCATCCTTTAATGTGATGGGGCAATACTTCAGGTAGGGAGACCAGGAAGAAGCTGTTGCAGTAGTTTATGGGAGGTAAAAACGACAGATCTTGGTGGTTGATTGGATGTGAACATTAAGAAAGTATGGCGTGGGGAACTAGTTGAATCTTGGTGTCATTAATATAGATAGAGACCCAAGGTGAGATTTGAGGTGCAGTGAGAGAACTGAAAGAGAAGATTATATTTAGTTCAAAGTGAGATATTTGCATGTCAAAGTTCAAAATAAGTTGGATAAAATATTATGGAGCTCAAAAGAGAGATATATGCTGGAGATACAGATTTGGGAGTCAACACTTACATGATAGTGAAAACCGTAAGATCATTTGAACATTGTGGTAGGCTAATGATGTCCCCCAAAGATATCCATGTCCTAATCCTTGGACTAGGTTAATTTTATCTTATGTGGTAAAAGGGACTTTGCAGATGTGATTAAGTTAAAGATCTTGAGATGGGGAGATTATTCTGGTGGGCCCTAAATACAATCACAAGTGTCCCTTATAAGAGAGAGGCAGAGGGAGATTTCACTTCAGAAGTCAAAAAACCAATACGATAATGGAAGCCCAGAACTTATAGTAGTGAAACCACAAGCCAAAAAATGCTAGCAGTCAACCAAAACTGGAAGAAGAAAGGTACAGAAGGAACCAGCCCTGCCAAAACCTCGAATTTAGCCTTGTAAGACTCAATTTACAGTTCTGTCCTCCAGAACTGTAAAATAATAAATTTCTGTTGTTTTAAGCCACCAATTTTATGGTCATTTGTTACAGCAGCAATAGAAACCTAATACAAACATCTTGAGAAAGAAGAAAAGGTCTATGAAAGAATACCTGAAGGATACTGATATTTCAGTTGGGTTACAATATAGTTTATTGGCTACGACCACAAGCGGTGGTGTCAGAGAGATCTGTATTCAAATTCAACACTATACTCACTAGCTATGTGACTTTGTACAAGTTATTTAAATGATATATTGAGTTTTTCTATCTGTAAAATTGGGACTATAATAGCATATACCTCAAGGGGCTTTTGTCAGGATTAAAGGCTAATATCCAATTAATGCACTTGGTACATAGCAAATGATTCATAAGTGGTTATTTTGGAGATGCAAGTGTGTTAGCATGATTTACAGCTGATAATCATTGTGTAGTTAATAAATGTTTTTAATGTGGGGATAAACCAACACTGAATGCTTTTCTTTTAGATAAGTTGTATTGAATTATCCATATCAGTTCATCAATGTAAGAGACTACATGAAGGTTTGGGACCAAAGCCTGCATTGTTAAAAAATAATGCATCTGGGCTGGGTGCAGTGGCTCACGCCTGTAATCCCAGCACTTTGGGAGGCTGAGGCAGGTGGATCATGAGGTCAAGAGTTCAAGACCATCCTGGCCAACATGTTGAAACCCCGTCTCTACTAAAAATGCAAAAATTAGCTGGGCATGGCGCTCCTGTAGTCCCAGCTACTCGGGAGGCTGAAGTAGGATAATCGCTTGAGCCGGGAGGCAGAGGTTGCAATGAGCCAAGATCGTGCCACTGCACTCCAGCCTGGTGACAGAGCATCTCAAAACAAACGAACAAACTAACAAATAAATAAAAATATAAATAAAAATAATGCATCTGGCCAGGCATGGTGGCTCATGCATGTAATCTCAGCACTTTGGGAGGCCAAGACGGGTAGATCATTTGTGGTCAGGAGTTCGAGACCAGCCTGGCCAGCATAGCGAAACCCCGTCTCTACTAAAAAAAAAAAAAAAAAAAAAAAAAAAAATTAGCCGGGTGGCACATGCCTGTAATCCCAGCTACCTGAGAGGCTAAGGCAGGAGAATCACTTAAGCCCGGGAGGTGGAGGTTGCCAGAGCCGAGATCACGTTCACTGCACTCCAGCATGGGTGATAGAGGGAGACTCTGTCTCAAATAAATAAATAAATAAATAAATAAAGCATCTACATGGACTGCGCTCTCTCTCTCTCTCTCTCTCTCTCTGTGTGTGTGTGTGTGTTGCATTTATACTTTTGGGACCAAACAGGCCAAAATGCAGGTTGTTGAGGATTTGAGACAGTAGTAAAATCTTTTTCTACTTTGATAGTTACTTTATGTCTGTGACAATAATGCCACATTCTCTATTCAGGTCTTTCTCCTTTCTCCCCTCCTTACAATTTTCAGGTGACATTTACATTGAAATGGTTACATGGTTACATTAATGATAAATTACCTCTTCCTAAGAGCATAAACTTGAACTGCTTTTCAAAACTCTTGCTTCTAACTAAAGTTTCTAAAGTAAAATATAGAACAATGACCAAGAAATGTGAAAGGAGTAATGCAAAAATTGAATCTGGAGCTAGTGGAATGTTAAATAAAGGCCTTAAGAAAAACCTTTTCTCCTCCCAAATGAAAATAGCTTTATTATATTTATGATTTTTAAAGAAACTATGCAGGAAAATATTGAGAATTACTGAAAATTACACTATAGATCCCTGACACTGTGCATGACAAAAACAAGGAAGTTGGTGGGCACAGGTGGCTTGGGGTGGGGTGAGGAGGAAGAGTGGTGACAGGAGGGACAGGTAACAAGAAACAAGGCCTGGTGGGGTAGGGTGTAGGAGGATTGGTCGGATAGGGGGTGCAGACCTTCATTAATAACCAGAGAAGGGCAAACACTAACCTTCATCGGTGATGCCATTTGTGGCCCCTCAAGATTGGCGAAGACCAGAGTGACAGGGTGGTGTGCACTGAGGCACTGTTCACAGAGGGGTGGAGGTGGGTCTCTCTGTGTGTATGGTGGGAGTGTGGTGGTGGTTTCTGTTGCACTGCCTGCCAGCCTAGAGGTGAATGTGAGGGTTGGGAGATTAAACTCTGCCATTAGTCGAGACCTTCATGTGACCAGGAGCCAAGGTGTGAGTAAATTCCTCTTATTCAGGTCTTTTTTATTTTTGCAGCACTCCCCTTTTCTGTTGAGACAGGCTAGTGTCTGGCCCAGAGGATGAGGGGGAGAAAGACACTTTCCCAGAATGGAGCAGGTCTGTGTGAGCAACTGGACTTGGAGCTGTGCATCAGTGGTGGTGGTGTAAGGGGGTATATGTGAAAGGCAAGGAAGGCAAAAACTGAAGCAGGTACAGGTCTGTTTGCTTTGACACCTCTTCAATATTTTGAAACAGAAATGATATGCCTTGGGATGGAGGGAAGGGCTGGAGAAAGAGGGTCAGGAGGGAACACATAGACCTGGGGGTAGCTTGTAAATAATTCACTTCTTTTACACCCTGCCTGCAAGGGAGTGCTGCATAAGCACCAAGATGAGGAGTATTGAGATGAAGGGGGAAGGATGTAAAAGAAATGGTGGTTATGTAGAGGGTGCAGATGTGGACAAATGGAGACTAAGAAATCATTGAAACTATTTCCCTTAATCCAATGTGGTAGGCATTTTAGAGCAGGAGATGGGGATGAAACAGGGATGGGAAGAGGAGCTTTGAGGCTTGAAGGGATTTGGTGTCCAGTCTTCAAAGAGGCCCTTGTCTAGTATACTAGTCCATCCACCAAGCACTTCAGTACCACTATCTTTCTTCTCTCTGCAGGTCCAAATGCCTATTAGGCTCAAGAAAGGAAAGAGGAAGACGAAACTGACTGGGATTTGGGCAGGTCACTATGTGCCATGCTCTGGACTAGAACCTCTGAGGGTTGGGGGTGAAAGGATGGAAATGGTCCAGGCCAGAACATAACTAGGAGGAGACACTGCTCCTACTTATGTTTCATTCAGTCCAGGGAGAGGCTGGTAGAATGGTCTAAAGGAAAAATTGTTGAGAGAGACTGAGAGAATATATATGTACTCTTTAGGTATGGGAGAAGGGCAAGAACCTGGAGGGAATAGAGGAATGAATTAGAGGAAAGGCGAGACCTTTGCACTCATCCCCCTGATTCGGGAAAACACACGGGTACTGGAATGAACAGCACACATTCAGTATTTCCTCCCTTTTTTCTCCAAGGAGTAATTGCAGTCAAAGAGGAAAAGGGAAAAACAACTTTCGACATGGAAAATTCCCACCAGGAAAATGAAGAAAGTGTTCATAACGTAGAGGAAGAGCTACATTTGGAAGAAATGGAAGGCCAGGAAGCTAGAGGAAATAATCACCAGGAACAAGCACCACCTACCCAGGAAGATGGAGATGGCTTGCCCCATAGGCATGTCAATAACAATGAAGGGAGAGGGAGGAAGAGGATGAGGAGGAGGAAGGAGATGGGGAGGAGGAGAAAGAGGAGGAGAAAGAGGAGGAGAAGAAAAGTGTCCAGAAGAGATTTTTAAAAATTAAGAAATAAATTTAGAGTAATGCATTGGATGAAAAGACAGTCCAGGAAGTGGCCTTATCCAATTCAGTGCTTTTTGTCTTGAATTATTTTTTCTTATATTTTTAGGGCTTCACTTTTATTTTAGGTTGCATTTTCTAGTCTTACTTTCGCTCATTTTTGTGTTTTTAACCTTTTGATGATATTGGTTTTAGATGTTCTTGTTGTCACCAGTATCTCATTAGATTTTGTTTTATGGTTTCATATGCAAGTCTGCATTTTAATACTGGATTTTTTCCATTTGCATAGAAAAAGTTCATGTGTGTACACAGAAGTACACAGACACATACACATATATATGATATCCCGATTTAAAATAGGTATATTTATATGTTACATGTGTGCATAGAAAAATTTGGATAAGATGTACACGAAAAGCTTAATAATATTGGTTTCTCTCTAAGGGGCAGATTTATGGAAAATTTTTTATTTTGAATATCTGTATTCTTTCATTTTTTCAAAAGAATATGTTTAACTTGGCCGGGCGCGGTGGCTTACACCTGTAATCCCAGCACTTTGGGAGGCCGAGGAGGAGCACGAGGTCAGGAGATCCAGACCATCCTGGCTAACACGGTGAAACCTCGTCTCTACTAAAAATACAAAAAAATTAACCAGGCGTGGTGGCGGGTGCCTGTAGTCCCAGCTGCTGGGGAGGCTGAGGCAGGAGAATAGCGTGAACCTGGGAGGTGGAGCTTGCAGTGAGCCGAGATCGCGCCACTGCACTCCCGCCTGGGTGACAGAGCGAGACTCCGTCTCAAAAAAAAAAAAAAAAAGAGTATGTTTAACTTGTGTCACAAAATTAATAAAGAGTCTAAAAAGAAAAAAAGTAACAGGTCAGCTGGCTTATAAAGGCAATAGAGAACACTTTAATAAATACTTGAAAAAAACTTTAAAAAGGATAAATTTCAAGTGATGTTTGAATCTCTAGGCTAGAAGTACAAACCAGGTAATTTTGCACATACATTTACTTCACAATCCGTCTTTTATGTACTGTATGGGGAAAATATTCCACAGGATTGCTGAGTAGATCAAGTGAAGTAATGAGTCTGAAATTAGTGTGAGCTGTTTGATTAGCTCCCTTCTCCCAACCCCAGTACATGCATAGCCTCAATTCCCTTCAGATTTCCTTCAGTTATTAGTGGGGATAGAATTCAAGATATATGCTTAGGAACAAGTTCAGACAGCAGAGATGAGTAACCAGTTTTTCATTCCTCTGGTACTATATACAACCCAACCCCACCTCCCAATTTACTTAAGGAACTGCCATGTGCTGCTTGGCAATGTTGCATATGTATTGGACTCTTCAAGATGACACAAATCTTACTGATTTATCTGGAGTCTCTGGTGGGCCAAAGAAGTAAGGAATGTATTTCTTTCCACTTTGACAATGTATTTACCCAGATAGATACTGCCCCAATGTTTCTTGGGACTTGATGTATTACCAAAAAAAAAAAAAAAATCATTTTAACATACAGGCCCCTCCTTTCCATGATGAATGCATTGGGGGTAGGTGAGTAGGGAAGATGATACAGATACATTTGAGCAACAGACACCATGCTGTAGTAAGGATTGCTCCTACCCTGCCACTCTGACATACATAGCCTTATTTGCCTGTTTCCTTCAGTTGAAATCATCTCATATATACATACGTATGTGTGTGTGTGTGTGTGTGTGTGTGTGTGTGTGTGTACTCTTACATTTTAAGAACTACTAGCCTAAAATAGTGCCTGGTAATTGGTAGGCACTCATTAAGTTTGTTGAATAAATGAATAAAATAAATTAATTTTAACAACAGCCCATTGGAATATGTTAGAATTACTTTTTACAAATAAAGGCAGCTGGAGGACAAAGAAGTTAAGTGAATTGTGCTAGACAATAATTGAACCCAAGTTGCCTAAATCTAAAGTCACACTTCTTAACAACTATGTCCTGTTGCACCCTCAGTGCCAAATCAGTGGCTTTTACAATTAGAATATTAGAAAAGGTTTTAGTACACACCAGTATTTGATTTCTTTTTTACAATTAACATATTCAAATTTTCTTTTTTGCCATAATCATGTGTTAATATTATAATCTGAAAATGCCATACCAAATATTACAAATGCCTTAAAAATAATACCATAATGCATGTTAAACTACAAATAAACAATGCAATGCAGTATTTACAACATGTATTACAGATTTGGGCTAATAACCTTACTATTTCGGCAGCTTTTACAACTAAAGAGTAAAATGGACAAGGGATATGAGTAGGACATTTAAATAAGGGAAACATAAAGGGCCAGTAAACAAACAGAAACTCTGACAATGGAAGAAATGCAAATGGAAACAAACAAAATTCTTCCTTTGCCTCTTAAATCAGAAAGAATTTAAAAAACTGATAAGATTCTGTGCTTGTCTGGGTGTCAGTAAACAGAATTATTGTATGCTGCTGGTGAGAGTTTTGCATTCCCACCAGCAATAAATCAGAGCTCCTCTTGTTCCACATCCTCACCAGCATTTGCAATCATGGAAGATTGTTTTTATTTGATCCATTCTTATAGGTCTGTGCTGATAACTAATTGTAGTTTTAATATGAATTTCCCTAATGACTAACAATATTAAACATGTTTTCATTTCTGTTTATTTGCAATCTGTATGTCTTTTTTGGTTAAAGTGACTGTTCAGATATTTTGACAATTTTTTAATTGGTTTGTTTTATGTTGGTTAAGTTTTATGAGTTTTTTACATATCCAGGACACAAGTCGTTTATAAAATATGTAATCTGCAAACACTTTTGCCAGTGTGGCTTATCTTTTCACTCTCTTAACAGTGTCATTTTTTTCCTTTTTTTTTCTTTTTTCATTTTATATATTTTTTCAAATTCATTTTTTATTTTTTATTTTTTTATTTTATTATTATTATACTTTAAGTTTTAAGGTACATGTACACAATGTGCAGGTTAATTACATATGTATACATGTGCCATGCTGGTGTGCTGCACCCATTAACTCGTCATTTAACATTAGGTATATCTCCTAAAGCTATCCCTCCCCCCTCCCCCCACCCCACAACAGTCCCCAGAGTGTGATGTTCCCCTTCCTGTGTCCATGTGTTCTCATTGTTCAATTCCCACCTATGAGTGAGAATATGCGGTGTTTGGTTTTTTGTTCTTGCGATAGTTTACTGAGAATGATGATTTTCAATTTCATCCATGTCCCTACAAAGGACATGAACTCATCATTTTTTATGGCTGCATAGTATTCCATGGTGTATATGTGCCACATTTTCTTAATCCAGTCTCTCATTGTTGGACATTTGGGTTGGTTCCAATTAACAGTGTCATTTATAAAACAAAAGCTTTTAATTTTCCTAAAGTCCAAATTGTCTTTGTTTTTCTTTTATGGATAATGCTTTTGGTGTTATACCTGAACAATCATTGTCAAAGCCAAGATCACACAGTTTTTCTACATTTTCTTCTAGAAGTTACAACACTGTTTATGTTTTACATTTACAGTTTCTGTTTTTAATTTATACTTAATACATTTACATTTCAATATATGATGCATTTTTAGTAAATTTTTCTATAAGCTGTGAGGCATGTATTGAAGTTTGTATTTTGGACATGCATCTAGTTGTTTCATTTGATTCCTTCTTTTCAAACCTGTATTTCTTGGGATTTTCTACATAGACAATCATGTCAACTGCAAATAAAAAAATTTACTTTTACTTTCCAATTTGTCTGCCTTTTATTTCTTTTTCTTCCTTTGTTGCACTGGATGAGACTTCTGTTATGATGTCAAATAACAGTGCTCAGAACAGATACCTTTGCCGTGTTTCCAGTCATGGGGGAAAGAATTTGGTCTCTTACCATTAAATATTATGTTAGCTTGAGGATTTTTTTGTAGAAGCATCTCACCAGGTTGAAGAAGTTTACTTCTACTCATAGTTTGCTGAGAGTTTTTATCATTAATAAAAGTTGAATTTTATCAAAAGACTTCTTTGCATCGATGACTATGCTCATGTGGTTTTTCTTCTTTAGACTAGATTGTATTGATTGATTTTCAACTATTGAACCGGCCTTCATTCCTGGGATAAATCCCACTTGGTTGTGGTAAATTATTTCTTTTATATATTGACAAATTCAGTCTGGTAATATGAGGGATGTGGTGGTTAATACTGAGTATCAACTTGATTGGATTGAAGGATGCAAAGTATTGTTTCTGGGTGTGTCTGTGAGGGTACTGCCAAAGGATATTAACATTTGAGTCAGTGGACTAGGAGAGGCAGACCCACCCTCAATCTGGGTGGACACTATTTAATCAGCTGCCAGTGCATATAGGATAAAAGCAGGCAGAGGAATGTGGAAGGACTAGACTAGCTAAGTCTTCTGGCCTCCATCTTTCTCCCATGCTGAATGCTTCCTGCCCTCGAACACTGGACTCCAAGTTCTTCAGCTTTTGGACTCTTGGACCTACACCAGTGGTTTGCCAGGGGCTCTTGGGCCTTAGGCCACAGACTGAAAGCTGCACTGTTGGCTTCCCTACTTTTAAGGGTTTGGGACTCGGGCTGGCTTCCTTGCTCCTCAGCTTGCAGAAGGCCTATTGTGGGACTTCTTGTGATCTTGTGAGTCAATACTCAATAAACTCCCTTGGCCTGGTGTGGCGGCTCAGACCTGTAATCTCAGCACTTTGGGAGGCCGAGGTGGACGGATCACGAGGTCAGGAGTTCGAGACAAGCCTGGCCAACATGGTGTAACCCTGTTTCTACTAAAAATACAAAAATTAGCCGGGTGTAGTGGCATGCACCTGTAATCCCAGCTACTCGGGAGGCTGAGGCAGAAGAATCGCTTGAACCCGGGAGGTGGAGGTTTCAGTGAGCCAAGATCGTGCCACTGCACTCCAGCCTGGGCAACAGAATGAGACTCTGTCTCAAAAAATAATAATAAATGAATAAATAATAAACTCCCTTTCATATATACCTATATCCTGTTAGTCCTGTCCCTCTAGAGAACCCTAACTAATACAAGGGATATTTGTCTTAGTTTTCTTTATTTGCACTATTATTTGTCTTGACTGGTGTCAGGGTAATGTTAGGGCTGTAAAATCAGTTGGGAAGTATTTCCTCTTCTTCTGTATTGGTTTTATATTGCTGTCATAAGAAATTACTACAAGCTTAACATCTTAAACAATATACATATATTATCTTACAATTATCTAGGTCAGAACAACATAGGTCTCACCAGGAAGAGACCAAGATGTCTCATTTCTTTCTGGGGGCTCTAGGGAAACATCTATTCCTTCCTCATTGAAGTTGTTGGCAAAATTCAAATCCTTCTGTTTGTAGAACTGAGATCTCTGTTTTCTTGGGCAAATCAACAACATAGATGTTGTAAATATCTGACAGACTTTAAAGCTAAGCGCCATTCCCAGTTTCCAAAGGTGGGTACTTCAAATACTGATCTTCTTCTCCAATACATCTTCTAGTTCATATTTACTTTTCAGATACCTCAAATATCTACACCACACATTCTGTCTGGTTTTCATAGCTGTGTTCACTGCTAGAGAAAGTTGAAATGTGTTTATTCCATGATACCTAGAACCAGAACTTCGCTGTACAAATTTTTATATTTACTGGTTTTTTTTTTATTTTGGAGGAAAAAAATAACAAACTTATAAAAAATTGCAGGGACAGTACAGAAAATTTTTTCCCTGAATTATTTGAAGGTAAGTTGCCAGCCTGATGTCCCATCTATCCTATGAGAGGCAGAATTTTAAGATAATCCCTATGACTTTCACCTCCTGGGGTTACTCCTATCATTATGTTACATGACACAGCAAAAAGGAAATTATCTGGGTAGGCCTAATCTAAGCCCCTAAGCTCTTTAAAAGGAGAAAGTTTTATCTGGCTGATGGCAGAAAGGGAAGTCAGAGAGATTTGAATCATGATAAGGGTTGAATGCATCTCCATTGCTGGCCTTGAAGGTGGAGGGGGCCACATGCAAGGACCAGAAAGAAGCCTCTAGGAGCTGAGAGCAGCTGCCTGTCAAAAACCAGCAAAGAAATGGAGCCATCAGTTCTACAACTGCAAGGAACTGAGTTCTGCAAACAACCTGAATGATCTTAGAAGGGGATTCTTCTCCTGGCCCTCCAGATAATAGCCCAAGACAGCCAACAACTTGATTTCAGTCTTGGGAGACCCTAAGCAGAAAACCAGCCGAGGCTACCCAGAATACTGACTTGCAGAACTATGAGTTAATAAATGAGTGTTGTTTCAAGCTGCTTAGTGTGTTGTAATATGTTACCTGCGATAGAAACTAAATATAATCCCAAATGTCTTTAGTGCATATTTCCCCCAAAGAGACATTTTCCTATATAACTGCAATATGATGATCAAAATTTTAAAAATTAACATTGATATATTATTGCCATCTAAACTTAGAACCCAATAAATTTTCACGTTATTCCAGCAATGTTCTTTATAGCAAAAGGATCCAGTTCACAATCACCTGTTGCATTTAATTGGTGACTCTTTATTATCCTTTCATATAGAGTATGTCCTTAGGCTTTTGTTGACTTTCATGATCTTACAGTTGTTATTTTCTAGAATGTCCCTTATTTTGGATTTGCTTCCTATTTCCTCTTGAATGGATTCAAGTTATGCATCTTTGGCAGGACTATTACCAAAGTGATGTTGTAGTATTCTCTTTTTTTTTTTTTTGAGACGGAGTCTCGCTCAGTGGCCCAGGCTGGAGTGCAGTGGCATGATCTCTGCTCACTGCAAGCTCTGCCTCCCAGGTTCACGCCATTCTCCTGCCTCAGCCTCCCGAGTAGCTGGAACTACAGGAGCCAGTGACCACACCCGGCTAATTTTTTGTATTTTTGTTAGAGATGGGGTTTCACCGTGTTAGCCAGGATGGTCTCTATCTGCTGATCTCGTGATCCGCCTGCCTCAGCCTCCCAAAGTGCTGGGATTACAGGAGTGAGCCACCGCGCCTGGCCTGTAGTATTCTCTTTCTGTCCTATCAGGTGGCACAGAATTTTGGTTTGTCCCATTACTTATAATATCCTCATTGACCATTTGTTTAAGATAGTGATTTCCAGGCCATTTCGGTACTCGTTTTTCCATGGTAATTATTAATATTTTATGGTGAGGAATTTTGAAATTATGTAAATATTTATTGTGTATTTATATATGTATATTTATTTATATACTGACTTATGTTTTCTTTTTTTGATTCAACAAGCTATACTGTGTTCTATATTTCTTTATTTTGATGCTCACAGTGTCTCCTACTTGACTTGTAGAAGCTTCTTCAGGCTTGCTTCCACGTCCTTTTGGTATGCCTCCATCATTTCTTTAGCACTTTGCTTTCTGGCACAGCAAGATGTTCCAGATTCATTGTGTTATTTTCCTGTCCCATCCAACAATTCTCCAAGGATTCCTTGTTCCTTTTATTTAATAATGGCATTTTGAAAGCAAGATATGAACAATTAGTTGTGCTTATTGCTATTGGGGTGTTGTGACTCCCAGGCCCTCTAAGTGGAAGGAATCAGGCAATATTTGTATATACACAGAGAGACACACACACAAATTCTCACACTCATATACATTCACACATTTACATCTATATTTCTGTATCTGTATCCATTGAAGCCATGACTTCACACTGATACCTAACTCCAATACAATACCACCAGGTTCATTCTAGTTTTCTCCCTTTCTATATTTGTAACTGTCTTCTATGACAATGAGAACCTTGGATCCCATTACCTTTACTTGACCAATCCCCCTATATGTAAACAATCTCCCATTTCCTGCACTCCTCCTTCCCTGCTTGGAAGCTCCGCTTGACATCCTCCCAACTGTGGATTACAGTCCCTGTTTTCCAACCCACTTTGTAAACCTGTTCTGGCTGAGACGTAGTGCAACAGACTTCCTCCCTACCCAACTCCTACCATACAGGTACCTTCCTCACACTGTTAGCAGCATGGACATGCTTCTTAACCTGCTCAGACTCTGAAACCCCGCTCCAGTCTGCCACACACTTCCTCCACATGGACACACTCTTCAACCAGATAAAACTCCAATATCTCTCACTTGGCTGTCTCCTGTCTGGGAAGCCCTCATCATAATTTTTAGGCTCTGACTCCCTGCGATGAGCTGCTCTCCCAGCATGAATGCCTTCCTCACCCTGCTCAGGCAAACACAGCTCCCTCCTCTCATCTGATAAAGACACTTACCTTGACCTTCCCCATCTGACAGTGTTGGGACTGAATTGTTGAGGAAGGGAAGGGAAGGGCTGAGGACAAAAAAAAAAACAAACATTTAGTTCTGTTTTATGACTGAACTATGTAACTACATTACCAAACTAAAAGATATAAGCAGCATTGGGCTTAAGTTAAATTCAAAAGTAAGTATAGCCCACGTGTGGTGAAACTGCTCACAAAACAGCACTTGATCACAAACGGATCACCATCTTCATGCCCAGTTGAGGATATCTTCTGTCAATAACTCCATTAAAATGATGGTAAGGTTGCCTCTGACTACATGTAAGCAGCAGAGGAGTCAATAGAATCTTTGTTTTTAACTTGGTGCAGGAAGTAAAAAGGGATATTTGTGAGCCAATCAGCAAATAGCTTCTCTCAAGCCTCTGAGATTTCTGGAGACACACCAAGTAAACATTATAGATGCTACTAAAGCAGAATGAGAGTGGGCACCTGCCTACTACCCTGGCACCTAACTTTCTGAGGAGATGGGCTCTCTCTCTCTACACACACACACACACACACACACACGCACGCATGCACGCACGTGCACACGCACACACCTAAGATGAAAGAGACAGGGCAGCCTTTGTTAAAGGCCACAGAAGAGGTCAAGGCCCCATGTGCTGTGCATCAATGACAGAAATGGAAGAGATTGCTTCTAGTTGGCGACACCCTATGATCAGGACTGGGCCTTAAGAAATAGGTAGTACAAGGAAGAGGAAGCCAAGATAGAGAAGGGGGAAAATGGAACTCTGCTTCAGAATATCCCTAGTTTCAACCCTGATTAGGTCTTCCTTACCAGCTAAATCAGCTCCTCTTCCTCTATATGAGTGAGGCTGTTCCTACTTTGTTTGAAGATCCATAACAACCTGCCTCAAGGTCCCTTGTAAGGGAGACCAATTGTCCTCATTCCCTCTTCATTGCCCCACAGATGTACTTATTTTCTCTAAATCTGTAATTAGAATCAAATCCCAGTATGCTGGAGTGTGGGAAAGTGGGAAGATTGAAATTAGAAAATCAAATAGCTCACACACCAGATACATTACAAGCTTTTTAATATTTATATTGTTATAATGGGAAATATAACCTTACCTATTTCAGCCTCATTTTTGGTTGGGACCCCAAGACAACTGGGTGTCAACTACTGCTAAATTCCAAAGTGGAGAGTAAGGTAATAAAAGCAGGTTTTGCAATGGACATGAATGAGCACTGATTTTGTTGCACTTAAATAACCACCGACTTGCAGCCTACAAAAGACATTTGAGAGGCCAAGAAGATTGCTGGAGATTAAAAGAAAGTTTGTTTGTTTTTTTCCTGTTGAGACAAAAACAAAACAAAACAAAACAAAAAAAAAGCTGGAGTGCAGTGGCACAATCTCAGCTCACTGCAACCTCCACCTCCCAGGCTCAAGCCATCCTCCCACCTCAGCCTCCCAAGTAGCTGGGACTACAGTCTTGCACCACCACAGCTGGCTAATTTTTGTGGGTTTTTGTTGTTCTTGTTTTAGAGATGGGGTTTCACCATGTTGCCCAGGCTGGTCTCCAACTTGTGAGCTCAAGTGATCCACCTGCCTTGGCCTCCCAAAGTGCTGGGATTACAGGCATGAACCACTGCACCTGGCCTGGAAAGGAGTTTCTAATGAGAGCTGTTGGTATTCCATGAGTGCCCCCACATAAGGAAGGCAAGGGGCTTTTCATATCACATCAAGCTTGAGGCAAAAATCTTCAATTTGGCCATTCAGAGCTCCTGGAACTTGATAACATAGTAAGCATCCGAACTATCCCTGAGAAATCCAAAAAACAAGAGACTGGCTGGCCAGCTACCTTGATATCAGAGTGAAGAAAGTTTGGGGAGAGCCTGGACTCTTTGAATTTGAGAGCCATTTTGGGCAAAGGATGTGTAAGTGCTTCCCGTGGACTTGACATGGGCCATATGGAAGACAGAAGTAGCTTGGAGATGTCATAGATTTAGATCATGATGGTCTTTTGGAGAAGAAAAAAAAACACCTTAAAATAAACAACCTGGAGATATACTGCTGGAAGGTTAAAGGCTAAATAAGGAGTCAAAAGCAACTAGCCCAGGGATATGTTTTTCAAGAGAACAGCAAGGGAGAGCTCCTCAACAATGGGAGACTCCCTATAGTACTCTGAAAAATGTCACACAAGAGAAGGAGTCATAGAAAGTGCCAATACTGGATGGCTATAACAGTATCAATTATATAAGATTTTAATTTCTTCTCACCTCCTCTCTGCCCTCATTGAACAGAAACTGTTTTATGACTAGAACTGACAGGAGGATTTTTACTTTACATGAGCAGGCAGAAAAGTTATGGAGCATACCCTAGATTTCACCCAGGGGACAAGAGTAGAACTAGTTCCAAAGAACAGGTTTGCATAGGCAGCAGGAAAAAAAAAAGTTGGTATATTATTCATCCTACAGATTCTGCTTGTTTAATGTATTTGCCACATTGCCAATAATCTCCAGAATATGTTTGAGAATAGTTTCTGAGGATATTAGCTAAAGGTAGGAAGGAACATAATTTTAGCCACTGTGGTCAGGCATCCTTTCAACTTAGAGCCACTGCATTTGTTATTTCTTCTGCCTAGAAATCTACCCTGAGATATTCACCTGTATCACTCCCTCACCTCCTTCAGCTGTTTCCTCACAAGCCTTCTTTTGTTGTCTCTTCAATAAGAACTTAAGTTCCAAGAAGACTGGGATATTTTGTTTTGTTTTGTTTTGTTCAGTCCTGTAAACCTCAACACCTAGGACAGCACCAGGCACATAATAAGTGCCTAATAATTTGTTAAATTATTATTTAATATTAATTAGCTATTAATAATAATTATTTTACTATTATATAATATATATTATGTTATATATAATAATCATTAGCTATTAATCAATATTTGTGCATACAGCAGAGATTCTAAATCCAATCTGTTATCTCACGCAGCTGGATTCTAATTGTTTGCTCAGTTGGTTGACTGAAATATGGGTTTCTGATGGATCACACTAAACGAGATTGGTATACAAGAGATTGCTTAGTATGCTGTAGAGGCAAGAACCTAAAGAATCATGGAAAAGGGAATGTTATTGTGTATTTACCATGTATTATGAGTACATCTACTTCCTAACTATGTCCAGAGAGAGGGCCATAAGATGTTACTGCTAACAGCAAATTGAGTAATGAACAGGCAAGTATATTTTTAAAGTCTTAACATGGCTATTCTCCTTAGGCAGAGGATGCTGAGAGTGACTCTAAAGCTTGATATGTCATCTTGATTTCAGTAGTGATGCCAGGATCTCATGTAAAGTAAATTAAGAAGCTGAACTTAATCACCTGGATGATTAACCAAGGAAGGCCTGGTTACCTTAATATGCACCAGGAATGTCATGCTAGACAGAATAATTTGAGTTGGAGGAAATTTTATCCGCAGCTAACTGATCCTGTGATACGATGGTAGAGACAGTATGTTTGTTAACTAAATTATGTTCCATTTTTCTCTGAGTTTCATACTCAGGTACTGCTTTTCCCAGACTGTGTTGCAGTTAGGTGACTGATTTCTGGCCATTGGAATGTGAGCAGAAGTTATATTTACCGATTTCATGTCTCTTCCATATGAAAACTCCAACATAATCTTCCATGAGTCTTCTCCCTTCCTCTGTTTTCCTGATGAATGTAAACACCCAAGGCAACCTTGGAAATCACATTTACAGATTGTGAATCTTCCTGCCACCATGGTCCCTAAACGATTGCATGGAGCTGGTCCCATCCTATCCCACCTGCATTGAACTACTATCTGAATGAAAATTAAAATTTAAGTTTGCTAAGCCTCTGAGATTTTGGAAATGATTGTACAGTAATTAGCCTACCTTGTCATCTACTAGGAGAGAAATGGATAGGTGGTGTGATGGTTAATATTCAGTGTCAACTTGAGTGTATTGAAGGATGCAAAGTATTGTTCCTGGGTGTGTCTGTGAGGGTATTGCCAAAGGAAATTAACATTTGAATGAGTCAGTGGACTGGGAAAAGCAGACCCACCTCAATCTGGGTGGGCACAATCAATCAGCTGCCAGCGCGGCCAGAATAAAAGCAGGCAGAAGAACGTGTAAAGACTAGACTGGTTTAGTCTCCCTGCCTACATCTTTCTCCCATGCTGGACGCTTCCTGCCCTCAAACATTAGACTCCAAGTTCTTCAGCTATGGGATTCTTGGGCCTTTTACCACAGATTGAAAGCTGCTTCCATACTTTTGAGGTTTCGGGACTCAGACTAGCTTCCTTGCTCCTCAGCTTGCAGATGGCCTATTGTGGGACTTCACCTTGTGATCGTGTGAGTCAAAACTCCTTAATAAACTCCCCTTTATATATATATCTATCTTATTATTTCTGTTTCTTTAGAGAACTCTGACTAATACAGGCGGCCCACTAATTTTTTACTTGATTGGGTGATCAAAAACTCCTAATCATGGCAAACAGAGAGCTGGTATAAGCTACTAGATAGTCTAGGTTCTCTCTTAATTACAAGACCCAAGTCAGTTCAACTATCATACCCAGAGCCCCTTGAGAGAGGACCTTACTATAACATCATAAGTATGTACTGGGAATAGTCTTCTCCAAAGAACCTGCAGCCACAGTTAAATATCACTGGTCTCAATGGATACATGAGGAAACTGAGACTCAGAAAAGTTTTTCAAGATCATACACCTAATAAATGGTAGAACTGGGATTGTAGTTTATATTCCTAATTCTTAGATGATGAGATTATTCATTACAAATTTTTATTATATGGTATCCATATATTGTTTCTGCTGTTGTCAGTTCTCTTCAATCAGGGCATGAATGAGATTATCTTTTTCCTCACAAATTGATGTGAAGGTATGAAGTGGGTGGTTTGCCACTGCAGGCTTCATCTTCAACATTTTCTAGTCCCTTCCTAAAATGAGTTATCCATTTGTGAACTGCCAATTTATTTCAGGCATTGTCCCCCTAAAGTTTTTGTAAAGGATCAGTGATTTCAGGATTCTTTCCCCCAAGCTTCACCATAAATCTGATGTTTGTTCTTGCTTCAATTTTAGCAGAATTCATGTTGCTCTGATAGGGGCTTTTTCTTTTTTTTTTTATTATTTTATTTTTTTTATTTTTTATTTTTATTTATTTATTTATTTATTTTTTATTGATCATTCTTGGGTGTTTCTCGCAGGGGGGATTTGGCAGAGTCATAGGACAATAGTGGAGGGAAGGTCAGCAGATAAACAAGTGAACAAAGGTCTCTGGTTTTCCTAGGCAGAGGTCCCTGCGGCCCTCCGCAGTGTTTGTGTCCCTGGGTACTTGAGATTAGGGAATGGTGATGACTCTTAAGGAGCATGCTGCCTTCAAGCATCTGTTTAACAAAGCACATCCTGCACCGCCCTTAATCCATTTAACCCTGAGTGGACACAGCACATGTTTCAGAGAGCACAGGGTTGGGGGTAAGGTCACAGATCAACAGGATCCCAAGGCAGAAGAATTTTTCTTAGTACAGAACAAAATGAAAAGTCTGCCATGTGTACTTCTTTCTACACAGACATGGCAACCATCCGATTTCTCAATCTTTTCCCCACCTTTCCCCCCTTTCTATTCCACAAAACTGCCATTGTCATCATGGCCTGTTCTCAATGAGCTGTTGGGTACACCTCCCAGACGGGGTGGTGGCCTGGCAGAGGGGCTCCTCACTTCCCAGTAGGGGCGGCTGGGCAGAGGCGCCCCTCACCTCCCGGACGGGGCGGCTGGCCGGGCGGGGGGCTGACCCCCCGACCTCCCTCCCGGACGGGGCGGCTGGCCGGGCAGAGGGGCTCCTCACTTCCCAGTAGGGGCGGCCGGGCAGAGGTGCCCCTCACCTTCCGGACGGGGCAGCTGGCCAGGCGGGGGGCTGATCCCCCACCTCCCTCCCGGACGGGGTGGCTGGCTGGGTGGGGGGCTGAACCCCCAACTCCCTCCCGGACGGGGCAGCTGGCCAGGCGGGGGGCTGACCCCCCCACCTCCCTCCCGGATGGGGTGGCTGGCCAGGTGGGGGGCTGAACCCCCAACTCCCTCCCGGACAGGGCGGCTGACCCGGCGGGGGGCTGACCCCCCCACCTCCCTCCCGGACGGAGCGGCTGACCCGGCGGGGGGCTGACCCCCCCACCTCCCTCCTGGATGGGGTGGCTGCCGGTCGGAGAGGCTCCTCACTTCCCAGACGGGGTGGCTGCCGGGCGGAGGGGCTCCTCACTTCTCAGATGGGGCAGTTGCCAGGCAGAGGGTCTCCTCACTTCTCAGACGGGGCGGCCGGGCAGAGACGCTCCTCACTTCCTAGATGTGATGGCGGCCGGGAAGAGGCGCTCCTCACTTCCTAGATGGGATGGCGGCCGGGCAGAGACGCTCCTCACTTTCCGGACTGGGCAGCCAGGCAGAGGGGCTCCTCACATCCCAGATGATGGGCGGCCAGGCAGAGATGCTCCTCACTTCCCAGACGGGGTGGCGGCCGGGCAGAGGCTGCAATCTCGGCATTTTGGGAGGCCAAGGCAGGCGGCTGGGAGGTGGAGATGGTTTATATTTTTTAAAATCGATTTAACATTTGACTCAACAGAAGAAAGTCAGTCTCATATCTGCTTCTGTGTTCAGTCGTGTTCTTACTTCTTGTGAAGCCTCCAGACTCTATCCACAATCTCAAACTGTGGGATTACATTCCATTTTCAAAGTTTAATAAACAAAAGAACTAGCTTGATTTTTTAAAAGAACATAACCCTTAGGATTTTAGGTTGTTAACTTCCCCATAGTGTTAGCAAGTATCTGATAGGGGCTTTTTCAAACTGATTTCTTATCTTTAGTACCTCAAACTAGATCTCATTCAGACATCTTATAACAACTTAGTATGAGTTTATTTTGGTGCGAAAACATTTTTAAATATATGCATAGTTTTTTCATAATATGCATTTTTCATGAACTTTTTGAAGATCCCTTATAGAATCATACAACATGTGACATTTTGTGTCTGGCTTCTTTCACTTAGCATAATATTTTCAAAGTTCATTTATGTTACAGTATATATCAGTGCTCCATTCGTTTTTATTACTAAAAATTCATTGTATGGATACACCACATTTTGTTTACTAGCTTATCTATTGATTGCCTTTTTTGTTGTTGGCATTTTGGGGGTTACTGTGAGTAATGTTATGAACATTTGTGTACAAGTTTTGTCTGGACATATATTTCAATTCTTTTGAATACATACCTATGAATAGAATTGCTGGATCACATGGTAGTTCTGTGTATAACTTTTGGAAGGACTACCAAATTGTTTTCACAGCGACTGAATAATACATTCCCACTAGCAATGTATGAGGGTTACAATTTCTCCACATCCTCATCAACACCCATTACTGTTTCTTTCTTTCTTTGTTTTGATAATAGCCATACTAGTGGGGCACATCCCCAGCAGTTCTGCTTTTCTGACCTTTCTGCTTCATAAAGATTTAAAACTTTGAAAGAAATCATTAAGTAAATTAAAAGGCAAGGCAAGACCAAGAGAAAAAATTGCAGTTTATATATTAGACAAAAAACTTTAATCTAGAATTTATAAAGAACTGTTGCAACTCAGTGATAATAGGAAAAATGAACTAACTAAAAAATAGAAAACTGAACGTGTAATTCACAAAAAGATATATGAAAGGCTGAGTACATGAAAAGATGCTAAGTCTCATTATTCAACAAAGAAATGAAAATCAAAACCATAAGATACCACTACATACAATTTAGAATGGTTGAAAAATTTTAAATATTAACAAAAATGACCTGACCTTATTAAGTGTTGGTGAGGATGTGGAGAAATTGGAACTTCCCCACTCTACTCATAGGAATATAAATTGCAAAATCATCTTGGAAAACAGTTTGGCAGTTTCTTAAAAATTAGACATACATCTTCTATATAATGTAGCCATTTCATTCCTAGGTATTTACTCAAGAAAAATAAAAAGATATGTCCACACAAACATTTGTATGTGCATGTTCATATTAGCTTTATTTGCAATAGCCAAAAATTGGAAAGTACTTAAATGTACATCAACAGTTAAATGGATAAGCATTCAACATATTCCTATTCAGCAATAGAAAGGAATGCACTATTATTACATGCAAAGTTATTACGATCAATGAATAAAGCCAGAAAAAAAGAGAGTATATGCTCTATGATTCAATTTATTTAAAAATACTATAAAATCCAAACTAAAGTGACAAAAAACAGATCAGAGGTTGTCTAGGCTTGAAGATGGAGGGAGGGATGGATTGCAAATGGGAAAAAAAGAGTCTTTTGGAGGTGATTAAAGTGTTTGCTATTTTGCTAATTTTTAAAATTTTTAGTTTTGCTATTTTGATTGTGGTCATGGTTTCATAGGCTTAAATATAGATAAAATAGGTTAAATTGAATGCTTTAAATATGTGCTTTGTAAACTTTAATTATACCCCAATAAAGCTAAAATAATTACTCCCATGTAGATACAGACTGAAAGAACTGAAAGTGGCAAACTGTTTTGGTATTTTATTCTTTTTTTTTAACTATTATTTTAGGTTCAGGGTTAGATGTGCAGGTTTGTTATACAAGTATACTTGTGACTTGGGAGTTTGGTGTACAGATTATTTTGTCACCTGGGTACTAAGCATAGTACCCAATTTCTTTTTCTCTTGAACATCTCCCTCCTTCCACTCTCCACCATCAAGTAGGATGAGTGTCTGTTCTTTCCCTCTTTGTGTCCACATGTTCTCATCATTTAGCTCCCACTTATTAGTGAAAACATGTGGTATTTGGTTTTCTCTTCCTGCATTAGTTTGCTAAGGATAATGGATTCCAGTTCCATCCATGTTCCTGCAAAGGACATGATCTCGTTCTTTTTTTATGGCTGTGTAGTATTCCGTGGTATATATGTATCACATTTTATTTATCCAGTCTACTGTTGATGGGCATTTAGGTTGATTCCATGTCTTTGTTATTGTGTATAGTGCTGCAATGAACATATGCATTCGTGCATCTTTATGGTAGAACAATTTATATTCCTTTGGGTGTATACCCAATAGTGGGATTGCTGGGTTGAACAGTAGTTCTGGTTTTGTTCCTTGAGGAATCACCACACTGCTTTCTACAATGGTTGAACTAATTTACACTCCCACCAGCAGTGTATAAGCGTACCCTTTTCTCCACAACCTCACTAGCATCTGCTATTTTTTGACTTTTTAATACTAGCCATTCTGACTGATGTGAGATGGCATCTCATTTTGATTTGCATTTCTCTAACGATTTGTTATATTGACCATTTTTCCCATATGCTTCTTGACCGCATGTATGTCTTCTTTTGACAAGTGTGTGCTCATATCCTTTGCCCACCTTTTAATGGGGTTGTTTGTTTTTTGCTTGTATGTTTGTTCAAGTTCCTTGTAGATTCTGAATATTAGACCTTTGTCAGATGTAGAGGTTGCAAATATTTTCTTTCGTTGTGTAGGTTGCCTGTTTAATCTGTTGCTAGTTGCTGTGCAGAAGCTCTTTAGTTTAATTAGATCTCATTTGTCAATTTTTGCTTTTGTTTCTATTGCTTTTGTTGTCTTTGTTGTGAAATCTTTGCCAGTTCCTATGTCCAGAATAGTATTGCCTAGGTTGTCTTCCAGGGTTTTTGTAGTTTGGAGTTTTACATTTAAGTCTTTAATCCATCTTGAGTTGATGTTTGTATATAGTATAAGGAAGGGGTCCAGTTTCAATCTTCTGCATATGGCTAGCCACTTATCCCAGCACCACTTATTGAATAGGGAATCCTTTCCCCATTGTTTGTGTTTGTCTAGTTTGTCAAAAATCAGATAGTTGTAGGTGTGTGGTCTTATTTCTGGGTTATCTATTCTGTTCCATTGGTCTATGTGTCTGTTTTTGTACCAGTACCATGCTGTTTTGGTTACTGTAGCCCTGTAGTATAGTTTGAAGTTGGGTAGCGTAATGCCTCCTACTTTGTTCTTTTTGCTTAGGATGGCCTTGGCTATTTGGGCTCTGTTTTGATTTCATATGAATTTTAAAATAGTTTTTCCTAGGTCTGTGAAGAATGTCATTGGTAGTTTGGTAGAAATAGCCTTAATATATAAATATCTTTGGGCAGTATGGCCATTTTTACAATACTGGATCTTCTTATCCATAAGAATGGAGTGTTTTTCCATTTGTTTGTGTCATCTTTGATTTCTTTGTGTTTTGTAGTTCTCCTTGTGGAGATCTTTCACCTTGCTAGTTAGCTGAATTCCTAGGTATTTTATGCTTTTTGTAGCAATTGTCAATAGGAGTTCATTCCTGATTTGGCTTTCAGCTTAACTGTTGTTGGTATATAGCAATGCTAGTAATTTTTGCACATTGACTTTGTATCCTGAAAGCTGAAATTGTTTATCAGCTTAAGAAGCTTTTGGGATGAGACTACAGGGTTTTCTAGATATAGGATCACGTTATCTGCAAACAGGAATAATTTGACTTCCTCTCTATGTGAATGCCCTTTGTTTCTTTCTCTTGCCTGACTGCCCTGGCCAGAACTTCCAGTACTATGTTGAATAGGAGTGATGAGAGAGGATTTCTTTGTCTTGTGCTGGTTTTCAAGGGAATGCTTCCAGCTTTTGCTCATTCAATATGATGTTGGTTCTGGGTTTGTCATAGATGGTACTTATTATTTTGAGGTATGTTCCTTCAATATCTAGTTTGTTGAGAGTTTTTAACATGAAGAAATGTTGAATTTTATCAAAGGTTTTTCTGCATCCATTGAGATGATCAGGTGGTTTTTGCCTTTAGTTCTGTTTATGTGATGAATCATGTTTATTGATTTGTGTATGTTGTGTATGTTGCATCCCAGGGATTAAGCCCACTTGGTCATGGTGGATTAGCTTTTTGATGTGCTATTGGATTTAATTTGCTAGTATTTCTTTGAGGATTTTGCATCAATGTTCTTTAAGGATATTGGCCTGAAGTTTTCTTTTTTGGTTGTATCTCTACCCAGTTTTGGTATCAGGATGATGCTGGCCTCATAGAATGAGTTGGGGAGGAGTCCCTCCTCATCAATTTTTTGGCAGAATTTCAGTAAGAATGGTGCCAGCTCTTCTTCATACGTCTGGTAGAATCTGGGTGTGAATCTATTTGGTCCTGGGATTTTTTTAGTTGGTAGGATATTACTGAGTCACTTTTGGAGCTCATAACTGGTTTGTTCAGGGATTCAATTTCTTCTTGGTTCAGTCTTGGGAGGGTGTTATATGTTCAGGAATTTATCCATTTTTCCTAGGTTTTCTAGTTTATGTGCATAGAAGTGTCCAAAGTATTCTCTGATGGTTATTTGTATTTCTGTGGGATCAGTGGTAATATTCCCTTTGTCGTGTCTGGTAGTGTTTATTTGGATTATTTCTCTTTTCTTCTTTATTAGTCTAGCTAGCAGTTTATCTATCTTATTATTTTTTTTTTCAAAAAACCAGCTCCTGGATTTGTTGATGTTTTGAATGGTTTTTTTGTGTATCTGTCTCCTTCTGTTCAGCTCTCACTTTGGTTATTTATTGTCTTCTGTTAGCTTTGAGGTTTGTTTGCTCTTGGTTCTCTAGGTTCTTTAGTTAAGATGTTAAGTTGTTAATCTGAGATCTTTCTAACTTTTTGATGTCCACATTCAATGCTGTAAATTTCCCTCTGAACACTCCCTTAGCTGTGTCCCAGAGGTTCTGGTATGTTGTATCTTTGTTCTCATTAGTTTCAAAGAACTTCTCGATTTCTGCCTTAATTTCATTATTTACCCAAGTGTCATGCAGGAGTGAGTTGTTTAATTTCCATGTAATTGTATGGTTTTAAGCAATTTTCTTAATCTTGTTTTCCAGTTTTATTGTACTGTGGTCTGAGAGAGTGGTTGGTATGATTTCAGCACTTTTGCATTTGCTGAGGATTGTTTTATGGTCAAGTATGTGTTCGATTTTACAGTATGTGCCACATGGCAATGAGAAGAGTGTATATTCTGTTATTTTTGGGTAGAGAGTTCTGTAGATGTCTAACGGTCCATTTGGTCCAGTGTTGAGTTCAGGGTCTTGGTTCTTTAGCCGGCTTGCCACTGTGTGTCTTTTGATTGGGGCATTTAGCCTGTTTACATTTAAGGTTAGTATCGATATGGGTGGATTTTATCCTATCATCATGATGGTAGCTGATTATTATGCAGACCTGTTTGTGTGGTAGCTTTATAGTGTCATTGGTCTCTGTACTTAAGTGTGTTTTTTTAGTGGCTAATAATGGTCTTTTATCTTCATATTTAGTGTTTCTTTCAGGAGCTCTTGTAAGGCAGGTCTGGTGGTAACAAATTCCCTCAGAATTTGCTTGTCTGAACAATATCTTATTTCTCCATCACTTATGAAGCTTAATTTTGCTGGATATGAAATTCTTCATTGGAATGTCTTTTCTTTAAGAATGTTGAATATAAGCCCCCAGTCTTCTGGCTTGTAGGGTTTCAGCTGAGAGGTCTGCTGTTAGTCCGATGGACTTCCCTCTGGAGGTTACCTGTCTTTTTCTCTCTAGCTGCCTTTATCATTTTTTCCTTCATTTCAACCTTGGAGAATCTGATGATTCTGTGTTTTGGAGGTGATCTTGTAAAGTATTTTATGGAGGTTCTCTGGATTTTCTGAATTTGAATATTAGCCTCTCTAGCCAGGTTGGGGAAGTTCTCATGGATGATATCCTGAAACATGTTTTCCAAGTTGCTTCCATTCTCCCCATCTCTTTCAGAGATGTCACTTGAGTCATAGATTTAGTCTTTTTACGTAATCCCATATTTCATGGAGATTTTGTTCATTCCTTTTCATTCTGTTTTCTTTATTCTGATCTGATTGTCTTATTTCAGAAACTCAGTCATCAAGCTCTGAGATTCTTTCCTCAGCTTGGTCTATTCTGCTGTTAATGCTTGCAATTGTTTTATGAAATTCTTGTAGTGTGCTCTTCAGCTCTATCGAGTTGGTTACATTTTTTTTCTATACTGGCTATTTTGTTTGTCGGCCCCTATATCTTTTAATTGTGACTCTTAGCTTCCTTCGATTGGGTTTCAACATTCTCCTGGATCTCAATCATCTTCGCTCCTATCCATATTCTTAATTCTATTTCTGTCATTTCAGCCATCACATTCTGGTTAAGGATCCTTGCTTGAGAACTGCTGCTGTCATTTAGAGGAAAGAAGACACTTAGCTTTTTGAGTTGTCAGAGTTCTTGCACTGGTTCTTTCTCATCTTTGTGTGTTGATGTTTCTTCAATCTTTGAAGTTGCTGTCCTTTGGATGTTTTTTTTTTTCTTTTATCCTATTTGATGACCTTGCGGGTTTCATTGTGGTATAGTTCAGTTGACTGGTTTCATTTCTGGAAGATTTTAGGGGGGCAAAGTTCAGCTCAGGACTCCTGGACTATGTGCTGTAACACTGGGAGACTGGCATCAGCCCCCACTTTGTTCTCTGGCTCCTTGAGGTTAGGAACCTGCTGTGCTACAACGGCTGAGGTGTTCCCGGACTGCTGGTTATCACACTACGATGGGTGGTGCCAGCCAAAGCACTTCCTAGGGCGGTAGCAGTGGGATCCATCCTTGTTCGTATGTGGCAGTAGCATCTGCAGCTACAGCATAGTAGGGTGCACACTCATCTGCTGCGACAGGGTACTGATGGGTGCTGTGTTGCTGGCCTCTGTGCGGGCCTTCGCAGCAGCGGCTAGCATTGACAGCGCGGCTGTGGGGGCGGGGCGGTGACAGGGCCCAGACGGCGACTGTGTGCGTGTTCACACTGGTGGTGGTGTTTGCGCCCTTTGTGAGCGGTCCAGCTGGCAGCAGTGGCCTCTTAGGGCAGGGGCGGGTCCACTTTTCTCTGTGCTTAGTTTCGCACCTGGAGGCCATTTCCACGCACAGGGGTGGGGCACTCTGCCTGCCAACTCTCCAACAACAATGGTGGTTGGGGAAGGGGGCGGGGTGCACTCACGCCAGCAAAAATGGCATGGCCGGGTGCACAGGCACACCCGCGCTGGCGGGAGAGGGAAGGCAAGGTCGGCCTGCCAGCACACACGCACTGGCAAAGTGATATTGGGGGTGGCCAAGGGTGAGTATATGTGGGAAAAGCGGCCTGGTGAGGCTACAGTTGGGGGAGAGTGCGGGCGAGCTGGTGCGTGTCAGCGGGGGCCGTTCTGCTGGGGCATTCTGCTGGTTAGGTGAGATCCGCCCCCACCGGAGCTATGATGTGGCATGGGGGCTGCATTGCAAGCAGGCGCGGCTACGCTGGGCCCCCGCCAGAGGCCAGCGGATTGAGAGGTGCTCAGGTCAGACCGGTTCCGTCTCCTGGGCAACATTGCTTTGCAGAGTTCAGGTCCCACAGTTGCCCTAGGGCTAAAGTCTCCTATAGGAGCGAGTCAAGCCTAGGGGGATGGGCAACACTGACCATGCTCCCACTGCAGATGCTCCTGCACCAAACCCTCTGGCCTCCACTCTAGCTGGAGTTCTACCCCTACCACTTCTCTGAGCAGCTCTCCCTGCCAATTCAAGTGTCCATAGTGGTCAAGGTTCTCCTCCTGCCAGGATTCCAAAGGCCTGTGGGCAGTTGGTTGCTCTTTGCCTGTTCATCTCACCCCTTCCCCAGGAGTAGTTGGGGACTAGGAATGAGTCCTGGTGTACCTGTCCCGGGCAGTGTTCCCAGTTTCCTCCCCCTTTAGTGCAGCATCTGTGTCTCTCCTCTGTCTGCTCTCAATGTCTTCCCTCAGAAGATCTGCTAGGAGTGTGCCAGTCGATGTCCTGTCCCTCCATGGGAGATGTTCCTCCTGGCTGCATCTAATTGGCCGTCTTACCCCCTCTCCTGGTATTTCATTCTTGTTATATTTGAATTGTTTATTTGTTTTTGCTTTTTTCATTAGAAGTTCAATCTTTTTCTTGCTGTCTGCCCTGGCCTATATGGGCTGCTATAACAAAATATCATAAACCGAGTGGCTTATAACAACAGAAATTTATTTCTCACAATTCTGGATGCTGTGAAGTTCAAGACTGGGTGTTGGTAGATTCCGTGTCTGATGAAGGCCTGCTTCCTGGTTCACAGAAAAGGTGAAGGAGCTCTTTGGGGTCTCTCTCTCTTTTTTTTTTTTTGAGACGGAGTCTTGCTTGCTGTGTCACCAGACTGGTGCAGTGGCATAATCTCGGCTCACTGCAACCTCTGCCTCCCGGGTTCAAGCGATTCCCCTGCCTCAGCCTCCCCAGTAGCTGGGACTACAGGTGCGCACCACCACGCCTGGCTAATTTTTTATATTTTAGTAGAAATGGGGTTTCACCATGTTGGCCAGGATGGTCTCGATCTCCTGACCTCGTGATCTGCCTGCCTCAGCCTCCCAAAGTGTTGGAATTAAAGGCGTGAGCCACCACGCCCAGTCTGGGGTCTCCTTTATAAGGGTACTGATCCTATTCATGAGGACTCTTCCTTCATGACCTAATTCCCCCCAAAAAGCGCCACCTTCTAATACCATCACCTTGGGAATTAGGTTTTCAACATTTTAATTTTAGGAGGGACACAAATATTCGGTCCATAACACTGGCCTTTTTAAAGACTTCTTCAGTGATATCTCCAATTTCTGTAATATGAAGACAGCAGCATATGCTGCTGTGTAAGATTAGACTGACTCTCCTCTTCTCAGAGGTCTTGTCAGTCTTTCTCCTCTTAAGTTCTGGAAGATTTGCCAGGCATTAGTTGACAGGCATCCTTCCCAAGCTTTGCTCCAAAATCCATAAAAACATGCACATTTTCCTCAAGAAACTAAAATTTTACAAATATGAATGTATAAACCACTGATAGGGATGAATGTGTTAGCCCTTTTTCTTCACTCTTGGTTTATTTGCTTTTGTTGGTTTTTATAAAAGAGTCATTATATTTTCTTGCTAGTCTCTTTAGAGGCATTCACTGACATCTCTCTGTTGTCACCTTAAAAAGACAAAATGTATTGCCCACCAAGATCAAGGAAAGTTGACCCTCCCATGGGATGTATAAATGTGTTCGCTGTGATAGCTCTGTTCTTCTTCAGTCACCTGATCCAGCCCCCTCTAGCTTTTTCTAGAAAGTTCTCTCTTTACTCCTCCACCCTTGCAGCAACACAGAGGTAAGGGAGTTTTCTTCAGTTCTTCAAACAATCACGCTCCTGATCATGTTCTGGTCACTGAACGTTATGTCCTCTAAAGTTTTGTGCTCGTCGCCTACCATCACAGAAACTCCCACGATAGGAGTCTTAATTTAGTTCTCCTTCAACCAATTACATTGTGACCCCATTCCCTGACCTTTACCATTTCCAGCAAATTCTGTCCTTATCATCCCACTCTCCCAGAAACACCAAGGAGACAGGGCTCATTTTGGTACTTCAAAAAACCATATTCTGAACGCAAGCATTGACACTTATTTCTTCCAGAAAGTCTGTCCTTATTCCTCATCCTCCCCCAAAAACCCCAGTGAGGAGGCTTCAGCTTTCTTTCAACTAATCATGTTCTGATCTCACACCCCCACAGCTAGCTTTTTTTGTGAGGGAGGTAGATTGAGGCTACTTTGGGAAATCCACAATTGGTCTTTGCCAGAAGGCATAGTACTCATTTTCAGAGGAACCAAAAGATCATTCATGGACTCTACTCAGTCAACTAGCCTTTTTGAAGTGCCTGAGTTCACCACTGTGCATTTTCAAATCAGACTCTATATCATCCTCTTCCTCTAGACAGGTGAAAGATCACTCCAGCTCCAAAATTATCTGAGGCAGAGTTTCCCTTAAATGTGGTTCTCAGTTGAACATGCAGGAATTCTGATGACTAAATAGTGTGAAGTTCATATAAAGTGATTTTTGCATAAGTTGTATATGCTTTTCCATTTACACTGATTGGCAATCAGTACATAATGCAAAAATTTCCAAATAATTCTTTGTGGAGGCAATGTGGCGAGAAGACAAGCACCCTGAAGCACCAAGGCTGTGGTCACAGCTTTCACTAATTGGCTGTATGACCTTAGGAAAAATCGCTTTCTTAACAATTCCTCACTTGTGAAACCAAGTTTGCACCAAATAAGTGATTTTCATTCTTTTTTCACTGTGATCTAGTTAGAAATACATCTTAAAGGTGGCAATATTTACTACATAGAACACATTATTTTCTCCAAAACAATTCTTAACACTACTCACGGGTGATAGGATGACTTTTGTTCTCTTTTTAAAAAATTGCTTGTTGTAACCCACAAAACTGATTTCAAGAGCCATAGAGTGGCAATCCTAACTTTGAACAACACTAGAGGATCTTACTTTTTTTATCCCTCAATATTCTAAAAATTAAAGTGTACTTGAGATGTAGAAAAACAATGTGTAGAAAAACAGTGTATAGAAAAACAGCCCCATTCTTGCTGAGTCTCTTTTACCATCCTCAGCTTGTCATCAAATTACAAAAGTCAAATATTCTGCATCTCCAGATGATAAGGTCCAATAGAAAATGGCCCAGGCTGGATTCCCCCACCCCCAAGATATTCAGCAGGGGTTAGCCTTGGTACTTAACATCTCTAAGCCCCAGTGACCTCATCTGTAAAAGTGGGATAACAATACAGATTTTATAGGTTGTTCTAAGAATAAAATGAGATCCTGGATGTGAAACTGCTGACAGGGGTGATGAATTCTGAGTTCCTCAGGCTGTGACCTTCAGGCATGTTTTGCTTTGCACAGTGAGTAACTTTGCCACTGTCCCTACCACTCCTATAATCATCAGTCTTATTTTAAGGTCTCATACTTTTCTTTTTTAATTACTTGCCCATCAAAGTCAGATTTATCTTGATATTGTTTATTGTTTACGGTTATGACACATTATATATATACACACACACATATGTATATAGTTACGTACACACACACCAATGGCACTGATTTTGGTACACATCAGAATTACTTAAGAGAGTTTGTTAAAAATGGAGATTCTGGAGCCCCACTCTGTGAGTCTGGACGATAGGTCCTACATTTTTAAATGCCCCTGCCTGTCCCCAAGGTGTTTTTATACAGATGGTAGACTCACTCTGAAAAACACTAGAACATACATTCTTAAAATATCAAACATTGAATTCTGGGTATGATCATTCTTTTTTGGTCAGGGACAAGAAAAAAACTGTCAAAGACAACTGAGATTTTGAGTCCAGGTAGCCGGAGGAGGAAAAGTAATACTTACAAAAATAAGGACTGGAATGAAAGAGGAAGATGATGGAATACAGACTGCTTTTTGAACTGCTTTATGCATTTCATATTATGAAAAGAGTATTTTTCCTAAAATAGGTGAATTGCCATGCTGACCGTAACTTTTAGGCTGAGACAAAACAATATTCAATTAGAATTCTAATTTCCATTAGAAACTGGTAAGTGTAAACACCAAAAGGCTTACAGAAAAAGTAAATCACAAAAATACAAGCTTGTAAAGCAGTGTTCACATTAACCTCAGCGAAAACTTTTAGGATTCAAGGTATGAGGCAAAAGTCATAATGGTTGTCAGGTTCAGGAGTTTGGAAGCGCATATAGTGCCTCATCTGCTGTTCCCTAGTCTTTCTCTTGATTTCCATCATCTGCCCTACAAACCTTTCTACATCATCTCTCGCTTCATTGTGCTCAATATGCCTATTAGGTATGGCCCATCGAAAATTAGGGACAAGTCGCCTAACTCGCCCCCGCCTGATATTTCCTCCAGGCTTCTGGCCTTCACCCCCTCCCAAATGGCGGGATTCTTCTTCATTCTGCGTGGGGGCCTGCTCCCCTCCTTCGTTTTCTTGTTGGGCATTTTCCCCGTTGAGATTGTTTGCCGCTAGTTCCTCTTTGGACTCCATTACTCCTAGGAGACAAGAGAGAGAAAATGGGCTGAATTCTTGGTGGACTGATAAGCACTGAGGACAGAGGCCCTACTAGGCACCTTTTAAAATTCAGAGCCCTGGACTTGACTTTATACTCTAACATTTCATTTTTTTCCACCTGAGAAGCCAGTATGCCCTGTGGGGTGCCCCCAATCCGAGCCCCTCCCTTCCGCAAAGCCCACCATTTTCCCTGTAGATCCATCTCCAGGCTTCCGCAGGCAGCAAAATGGAGGACGAGGATGGGGTGTGGGAAGGGGAGGGTTGCATGGGGTAGAGGGGGGCGAGGGTGAAGGCATGGATTAGGGTCTCAGACTGGGCTTTCCTCACGTTCCGGTCCCCGCCTCACCACCGACCCTCGCACCGACCTGGGCCTATCCTTGCAGTCTCCTCCTCCGGATTCTTGACGCGAGGTGCGCCGCCGCGACACTTAGCCCCGCAGACCTGCAGACTGCCGGGGTGGGGGAAGTGGGGGCTGCTGCAGCAGAACGCTAGCTAGGAACTACCGCCATCCGGCCCCTTCCCCGCCCCGAGGCCCTGGCCCTGGCCCTGGCCCTCCTCGCCACCCTCGCCCCCCGCCTCAGCCGCCCCGCCCCGCCCCGCAAGCTGACCACCATTTTCTGCACCAAGAAGTGCGGGGCAGGGGTGTCGGAAAAGCTTGCGCTGATGGCGTAGGCAGGTGTTTCCGAAGGGTCGTAGCCCTAGGACCGCCGGCTCCCTCCGGGCCGGGCACCTCTCCGCTCAAGGAAGGCTCGCGGGCCCGCCGCGGGGCCCGGGGGCTGCATCGCGGACCGATTGCTTCTCCGCACGGCTCCCCCGGGGTGGGCATCCGCAGGCCGGAGCCACTCCCTCACACCAACCCCAGGGACCCCCCGCCGCGTTCCTTACCTGCTCCCCCTCCGCTTCCTAATTTCGGGGCCGCCCCTGGCCCACACGTCCTCAGGGCCACCGGGAGCAGGTACCACCGCCGAGAAGGGAACGAGCCACGACGGCTCTGACGCCAGAGCGAGACAACACTCAGTGTTGGCCGGTCACGTGGGGCTGTTGTCATCGCCAACGGCTCCGCCCCCGTCCCACGCCCCCTCCTGCAGCCCGGAGTCAGGCGGGGCTTTCGGGTCAGCCCCTATCCTCATCCGGAGTCTCTTTTAGTATCTCCAGACTGGCCGGCCCTTCCACTCTCCTGTCTTTGTGTATTCTTGGGACTTCCTCTGCCTCCCCAAGAAGGAAGCTGTCTTCTCAGGGAGCTGTTGGCCATTCCCACTTCTGTGGGGACTTGCCTCTCCCTGTCCTGGGCTCCCAGGATTTTCCCCACATCTCCCAACCAGGACGCGGGCGCAGAATTTAAAGGGGTGCAAAATTCCTCAGCAGTCAAGAAAAATAACATTTTAATGCAACATTTTAAAAAACAAAATTATTGCAAGAAAATTTATGATGAGCAAGATGTCAAAAATTTAAATAAAGAGAGCATCTGTCCCGCCCACCCCAATGGCAAACTGTGGTCCTTGTTACCAATGCTCATCCTTTTCTCCACACCAGAACGTTTGGGGGGGACAGGAAATGAGTCAAGGACAGTGGATTTTTTTCTAATTCTTCTTAATACCTTTCTGTTCTGTTCCTTTTTTTGGGGGGTGGGGCAGAGTCTCGCTCTGTCGCCCAGGCTGGAGTGCAGTGGCGCGATCTCCGCTCACTGCAAGCTCCGCCTCCCGGGTTCACGCCATTCTCCTGCCTCAGCCTCCTGAGTAGCTGGGACTACAGGCGCCCGCCACCACGCCCGGCTAATTTTTTGTATTTTTAGTAGAGACGGGGTTTCACCGTGTTAGCCAGGATGGTCTGGATCTCCTGACCTCGTGATCCGCCCACCTCGGCCTCCCAAAGTGCTGGGATTACAGGCGTTAGCGCCCGGCCCCTTTTTTGTTTAAGAAACAGTCTTTATAGTTTAACTTTATCTTAACTTTAATGGAAAATTTCGAACATTTGGAAAAATGGAATAGTATAATGCAAACCCCATGTACTAGTCCTCACTCAGTTTCCACAGTTAACAACTCATGGCCAATCTTATTTCGTCTTTATCTTACCCGCTTCCCAACCTTAAAATTATTTCTGAAGCAAATTCTAGACATAATATCACTTTAGGCATAAATATTTCAAAGTATGTATCTACAAGATAAGGGTTTTCTTCTTTTTAGCATATAACCACAATACTGTTGTCACATTTAATAATTCACAATTCCTTAATATCATTTTATGTCTAATCTGTGTTCAAATACCCAATTGTGTTATAGTTTTTTAACAGTTTGTTTGAATCAAGATACAAATAAGATATGCGCATTTTGATTGGTTGCCAAATTTCCTAAATTTCTTTTAATCTGTGGGTTTTCATTTTTTAATTTTTTTCTTTAATTATTGATGAAATAGTCATTTGTTCTGTATTTTCCTACAGTCTGGATCTCAGTGGTGTCATTAACACATTATCTCTTTACTCTGTGGTTCCTATAAGATGGTAACTAATTCTAGAAAAGCATCCTGGAATTTGGGTTCAATTTCAATTCAAGTTTGTCCAAGGGAAAGCAAATACTCTTTCTGTTTTCCTCTTTTTGGGATTTTAGCTGAAATATTTCTATAAAGAGACCCTTCCTATTTTAGGTCGGGCTCCCTAGAAGCAGAACTTGGAACAGAGATCCTTATGAATGTAGTTTCTTGTAATGCTCTCTCAGGTTAAAGGAAGTAAAGGCAGCAGGACAGGGCTGGGGAGCAGGGCAGTGATGAAGAATGGGGTTTAACTAGAGATTAAGTTTAGTTAATCGCACCTGAAAACTCTGAAGCACACACAAGTCATCCCACGATGACAGTAAGTCCCTGGCTTTTTGTAGCTCAGCGTCAGTCACAGATCAAAGTCTGTAGGTGGAGCAGAGCATAGTCTCTGGAGCAAGGTGGCTCCCATTTGGCAGAGAACAATTCCCTGGAGAAGAGGTAAAATGTGAGTTGTATGGCTCAGGCCTGTAATCCCAGCAATTTGGGAGGCTGAGGTAGGAGGATTGCTTGAGCCCAGGAGTTTGAGACCAGCCTGGGCAACATAGGGAGAACCCCATCTCCATACACACACACACACACACACACACGCATACACACACACAAATTTAGCTGGGTGTGGTGGCACGCAACTTTGGTCCCGCCTACTTGAGAAGCTAAGGAGGGAGAATTGCTTGAGCCCGGGAGGTCAAGGCTACAGTGAGCTATGACTGCACCACTGCACTCCAGCCTGGACAACAGAGTGAGACCTTGTCCCCTCACTCCTCCCGAAAAAAGATGTAAGTTGTTATCAGCCAATACACACAGCCAGGGAAGGTTTCATAGGTATATGACTTGTGCTGTGGCACAGGGCCCTGATGTCAGAAGAGTTCTACTCCTGGTTTAATGCTCTGCTGTCGTGTTGAAAGTTTTACTGATTTTATTTCTGAATACCGTCAGGCATAGATGTGTCTACAGGTTATCTAAACTGTATTCAGAAACAAGTCCAGTTGGCTTACAGGTGCCTCCAACTTCTGTGTCTCCTTCCTTCTCCCCTAGGTACTTCCATGTTTACTGCATACTGCTGTCCCTTCTACTGGCCTTTTCCCTTCTGCTGACCTAATATGCCAAAGCCCCATTGATTTATCTGGGCTTTTTGTTGAGCCAGAGACCCACTCTGTCCCTAACAAAGTGGATAAAGGCTAGGTGTGGTGGCTCACACCTATAATCCCAGCACTTTGGGAGGCCGAGGCAGGTCTCTCTGAAAAAAAAAAAAGGTGTGCATAAAACCTCTTTCTTTATTTTATACTTACAGGTACTGTGAGATACACATATTCAGCTGTGGTTTTTGGCTCATAATTCCCATAGCCTTTGTTATTTCCTAAGTGGCTAGAACAATCAGCATATCTTTGATTAAAGTATTTGGCCTTTTGTTTCGGAACAGCTTCAGAACCATAAACATAAAAGACTGTCTTTCTTGGCCGGGCGCAGTGGCTCACACCTGTAATCCCAGCACTTTGGGAGGCTGAGGCGGGTGGATCATGAGGTCAGGAGATCGAGACCATCCTGGCTAACACGGTGAAATCCCATCTCTACTAAAAGTACAAAAAATTAGCTGGGCGTAGTGGCAGGCGCCTGTAGTCCCAGCTACTCGGGAGGCTGAGGCAGGAGAATGGCGTGAACCTGAAAGGCAGAGCTTGCAGTGAGGCGAGATCGCACCACTGCATTCTAGCCTGGGCGACACAGCAAAACTGTCTCAAAAAAAAAAAAAAAAAAAAGACTGTCTTTCCGTGTATGTTGGGGCTCTTTCAGGCTTCAGAAGCAGGCCTCAAAAGACAGAATTTCTCTCCCTGACCTTCTCTTGCTCTCCTTTCACCTACTCCTTTTTTCTCTCCAAGGCAGACCACATAAACTAAAAATATACTCTAGTTTTCCCCTGCCTTTCTGTCTTGGAGGTGGCCATAAGTAAATTCTCCGATTTACCTTGTCTGACTGTAGGTCATAATGATGCAGGAATGGGAAGCTCCTGTATTTGGGGCTTAGCCAGGGAGGCTTCTTGGCTTCACCCCGAAAAATAAATCAAGGGTGAGCTAGTGGTGTTGGGCAACAACCTGTTTTTGAACAGTACTGCTCTTTGTGGAGCAGGGCTAAATCAAAGGCAGTGCACCCAGAGTCAGCAACATATGAGCTCTTGGCAACTATATTTATACTCACTTATTCCCACTTTCAATTACACACAAATTAGGGAGTGGGTTAATGCAAATTGAAGGGTAGGTTATTTAGAACTTTCTAGGAAAGGAGCAGTAACTTCTGGGCCATTGCCATGGCATTTTGTAAACTGTGGCACTGGGTGGGAGTGTCTTATACTAATGAGCAATGAGAGCAGCTAGAGATCGCTTTTGTCGCCATCTGCTGGTTTTTGCGTTTCTTCACTTTAATCTGTCAGGACCAGGGAAATAAATCCTGTGGGTCTCTACCTCAATAAGACCCCAATTCAGAAGGGGTCCTCCCCCATACCCAGGATGAAGAAATGCTGCACAGAGAGGCCAAGAAGAATCTGAATAGTCAGGCCTTGCTGGGTTTCCCTACTCAGTCTAATAGTGTTAGATTATACCCTTTTTGTTCAATCACATTTTTACATGGTTGTCCATGATAGTCCTGCCTATCTAATGACATCTTGATAAAAGGCCCAAGGGGATGGGACACAGAGAGCTTCTGGACAGGTAAACTCATGGAGGCCTGCAAGAAGGTAAACAAGAACTCATCAGCTTGCCGGGAGGACAGTACACCCCAACTCCACAGGAACGAGAGCTCCGGTGCTCGGGACTCTTTCAGACCTTGCCCTATGTATCTCTTCATCTGGTTGCTTACCTGTATCTTTTAAAATATTCTTCATAATAAGCCAGTACACACGTGTCCCTGAGTTTTGTGAGCCACTCTAGCAAATTAATGAAGCCTGAATAAGGGGTTTTGGGAATCTTAACCTGAAGCCGGTTGGTCAGAAGTTCCAGAGGCCGAGACTTGCCACTGGTGTCTGAAGCGGGGACAGTCTTATGGGACAGAGACTGCAACTTGTGGGATCTAATGCTATCTCCAGGTAGGTAACATCAGAATTGAATTGGGTTAGAGGATGCCCAGATGGTGTCCACTGCAGAGAAAAAACAGGGTTATTTTTGTTTTGTTTTGCTTTGTTTTGTTTTGTTTTTTAACACACTAGATGAGTACCGCCTTAATGTTGTTTGGGCCCTGATGTCAAACAGAAGTTTTAGGACAGTAGTCCTTTCTGCTGAGTGTGTGTGAGTGTGTGTATATCTGTGTCCGTCTCTACCGGATTTACCCAGTGGGAACTGAGCATGCCATGTTGACTCAGAATTGCCCAACTCTTGCTCCCCACAGGTGAGGAATATGATATGTCTTCTGGACTGGAGACTACTAAAATGCCTGCTAAAAACATATGCAAATTAAATAGAGAAAAATAATTTAGGCTGAAGCTGGTGTGTTCTTCCCCAACTCCTTCCAGGCTCACTCTTACCTGAAACAGTGAAAATGTCATACAAATTCTTGTTTTTCTTTATTTTTTCATCAGGTTCAAAGTATAAATTCTTAAGTACTGATTAGAGAGTTATCAGTCTTGCATTATGCTACAATGTAAATCATTTCTAGATACTATGCCTTAAAATTCCAGTAGAAATTATAAGATGTTACCTACAATTCAACATCTGATATCATTTTGGGGTTTTAGCACTTTTATTTAGATATAATTCCATATTAAAAATTCACCATTTTATAAAAAAATTAGCCGAGCATGGGGGTGCATGCCTCCTACTCGGTAGGCTGAGGCAGGAAAATCGCTTGAACCTGGGAAGCAGAGGTTGCAGTGAGCCGAGATCGCACCACTGCACTCCAGCCTGGGCAAAAGAGCGAGACTCCATCTCAAAAAAAAAAAAAAAAAAAAAAAAAGGAAAGAAAAAAAGAAAAGAAAAGAAAAAAGAAAAATCACCATTTTAAAGTGTGCAATTCAGGGCCGGGTGTGGTGGCTCATGCCTGTAATCCCAGCACTCTGGGAGGCTGAGGTGGGCGAATCACTTGAGGTCAGGATTCTAGACCAGCCCGATCAATATGGTGAAACCCTGTCTTTACCAAAAAATACAAAAATTAGCCAGGCATGGTGGTACACGCCTCTAGTCCCAGCTCCTGGGGAGGCTGAGGCAGGAAAATCGCTTGAACCTGGGAGGCAGAGGCTGCAGTGAGCCGAGATCACTCCTCTGCACTCCAGTCTGGGTGACAGAGTGAGACTCCATCTCAAAAATAAATAAATAAATAAATATGAAAAATAAAATAAAATACACGAAGCAAAAACTAATAGACCTGAAAATAGGAATAGATGAATCCACTGTTATAGTTGAAAATTTGAAAAGCCCTCTATCAGTAATAGACAGATCCAGCAGGGAAAAAATCAATAAGGACATGGTTGAACTCAGCAGCACCATCAATCAGCTGGATCTAATTGGCATTGTAGAATACTTCACCCAACAACAGTAGAATATGCATTCTACTCAAGCTCATATGGAATATTTATGAATATAGACCACATTCTGAGTTATAAAACATACTATAACAAGTTTAAAAGGATAGAAAACATACAGAGTATGCTGTCAGTCTTCAGCGGAATTAAACTAGAAATTAATACAGAAAGATAGCTGAAAAACCCCAATATACTTGGCAATTAAACGACATATTTCTAAGTAACACACAAGTCAAAGAAGTCTCAAAAGAAATTTTAAGATATTTGAATTAAATTAATATGAAAATACAACTTACTGAAATTTGCAGAATGCAGTAAAAGCAATGCCTAGAAGGAAATTTATAGCATTGAACATATATATTAGAATACAGAAAAGATCTAAAGTCAATAATCTATGCCTTCACCCTAGAAAAATAAGAGCAAATTAGATCCAAAAGAAAGTGAGCAAAAGAAAAGAAACAATAAAAATTACAGCAGAAATTAATGAAATTGGAAATAGAAAATTGATGGAGAATTTTCAGCAATGAAACCAAAATCAAATACAACATTGCATAAAAAGAATCACATGCTCTGACCAGACGAGATTTATTCAAGATGTGCAAGACTGGTTCAACATTCGAAAATCGATTAATGTAATTCATCACATCAACAAGCCAAAGAAGAAAAATCATATAATCCTATCAATAGATGCAGAAAAAGCATATGACAAAAATCTAACACCCACTAATAATAAAAACTCATAAAACTATTACCTTAGGGGAATTCCACAATTTGATAAAGAACATCTACCCAAAAACCTATAACATCACACTTAATGATGAGAGACTAGCTGCTTTTCCTCTAATATCAAGGCAAAGATCAAGGAACAAGGCAAAGATGCCCCCTCTCATTTCTCTTATTCAATGCCTTACTGTCCTAGCCAATGCAATAAGACAAAACAGGAAATACAGATAAACAAATTGGAAAGGAAGAAATAAAGCTGTCATTTTTCACAGATTATGTGATTATCTATATAGTTAATTCCAAAGAATCAACAACAACAACAACAAACTCTTGGAGCTATTACGTGATAATAACAATGTTCCAGGATACAATGTTAATATATAAAAGTCAATTGCTTTCTTATATACCAGCAATAAATGATTGAAATTTGAAACTGAAAACATAATATTATTCATATTAGCAGCAAAAAATCAAATACTTAGGTATAAATTTATCAAAATGTGTAAATTTTAAAAAATTTGAATAAATATGGCCAGGCATGATGGCTCATACCTGTAATCCCAGCACTTTGGGAGGCTGAGGTGGCAGGAGGATTGCTTGAGTCCAGGAGTTCCATGCCAGCCCGGGCAACATATCGAGACCCCATCTCTACAAAAAAAAAAAAAAAAAAAATTAGCCAGGTGTGGTGTTACATGCCTGCAGTCCTCAGCTATTCAGGAGGCTAAGGCAGGAGAATTGCTTGAACGCAAGAGGTTGAGGATGCAGTGAGCCATGATCACACCACTGCCCTCCAGCCTGGGTGACAGAGAAAGACCCCATCTCAAAAAAAAAAAAAAGAAACTAAGTTGGTATTACCTCAAACTTGATTATTATAAAGTTAATATGATCATTGTAATAGCCACGGTAATGACTGGGAGAAAAACTAAAAAAATACAGAAAAATAAATGAGAAAAGCATCAAAATGATACACTAGAAGAGATAAATCACAAAAGAAATTAATAATAGTGGAACAAAAAAGTATAAGAAATATAAAACAAATTTGAAAATATAAAACAAATAGCAAAATGGCAGAACTAAGTCTTTTCTTATCAGTAATTACTCTAAATATAAATGGATGAAATTCTTCGATTAGAAGGTGGAGATTGGAAGAATGAATAAAAATACATAATCCAACTATGTGCTGTCCACAAGAAACTTGCTTTAGATTCCAAGACATAAATTAGTTGAAAGTGAAATGATGGGAAAAAATATTCTTTGCAAATAGTAACCAAAAAGAGGTGGGAAGGCTATACTACTGTGAGGCAAAATAGACTCAAAAATTGTTATAACAGATGAAGACAGACATTATGTATTTATAAAAGGGTCAAAACATCAAGAATATGTAAACAGTTGTCTTTCTGCACTACCCAGAAAGGGATCTATACAGTGTTGTTCTGGATTCGTGTCATAACTTAAAGGGAAACTTTCACAACGTCTGGAGCCCTTGGTGTCCTGTAAATGAAGGAGGAGGTCCTCAAATTCCTTTCAGTAGGAACCTATGGTGGCAACAACCTTGACTCCAAATAGAGCAGTATGTCTACAAAAGGAAAAGTGATGGCATCGGCATCATACATCTAATCAGTATGCCATCACTTTTCCTTGAGAAGGACCTGGGAGAAGCTTCTGGTGGCAGTTCATGCCATTGTTGCCAGTGAAAACCCTGCTGATGTCAGTGTCATATCCTCTAGGAATACTGGCCAGCAGGCTATGCTGAAGTTTGCTGCTGCCAGTGTAGCCACTCCTATTTCTGGCCACTTCACTCCTGGAACCTTCACTAACCAGATCCAAGCAGCCTTCCAGGAACCATGTCTTCTGGTGGTTATCAATCCCAAGGCTGACCACCAGGCTCTGACGGAGGCATCTTACATAAATCTGCCCACAATTGCTCTGTGTAACAGATTCTTCTCTGTGCTATGTGTACATTGACATGCAATGCAACAACAAGAGCTCTCACTTGGTGGGTCTGATATGGTGGATGCTGACTCAGGAAGTTCTGTGCATGCATGGCACCATCTTCTGTGAAATCCCAAGGAAGGTCATGCTGATCTCTATTTCTACAGAGATCCTGAAATGATTGAAAAGGAAGAGCACAAGCTGCTGCTGAAAAAGCTGTGATCAAGGAGAAATTAATGGACTGCTTCCGTTCTGAGTTCAGTGCCACTCAACCTGAGGTTGCAGACCAGTTTGAAGGCATACAGGTGCCCTCTGTGCCTATTCAGAAATTCCCCACTGAAGACTGGCCCACAGCCTGCCACTGAAGACTGCTTTGCAACTCCCGCTGTTCAGGCCACTGAATGGGTAAGAACAACCACTAGGTGGTCTTAAGTTGTTCTTTCACAGGCTCTTAAGCAAAATGAAAATAAAGTTGATGGAAAGTAAACATAGTTTCTAAAAAGAAGAATATATAACAATTATAAAATATATGCTCCTAACAACAGATCCCAAAAATACGTGAAGCAAAAACTGACTGAATTGAAGGGAGAAATAGACAGTTCTACTCTCTAATAATAGTTGGAGATTTTAATTCCCCATAATCAATAATTAATAGAACCACTAGAGAGAAGGTCAGTAAGGAAATAGAGGATTTAAACAACACCATAAACCAACTATACCTATCAGATATCTACAGAACCCTCCATCCAACAACAAATACACATTCTCCTCAAGTTAAATGGAGCATTCTCTAGGATAGATCATATGTTAGACCAAAAGACAGGTCTCAATAAATTTTTTTTTTTTTTTCTGAGATGATGTCCCGCTCTGTTGCCCAGGCTGGAGTGCAGTGGCATGATCTCGGCTCACTGCAACCTCCACCTCCCGGGTTCACGCCATTCTCCTGCCTCAGCCTCCCGAGTAGCTGGGACTACAGGTGCCCACCACCACGGCTGGCTAATTTTGTTTTTGTATTTTTAGTAGAGACAGGGTTTCACCGTGTTAGCCAGGATGGTCTTGACCTCCTGACCTCGTGATCTGCCTGCCTCAGCCTCCCAAACTGCTGGGATTACAGGTGTGAGCCACCACACCCAACCTTCAATACATTTTTAAAATATTGAAATCATACAAAATATCTTCTCCAACCATGATGGAATGAAAGTAGAATTCAATAACAAAAAGAAAACTGGAAAATGCACAAATATATAGAAATTAAGCAACATACTTTAATCAATGGGTCAAAGAAGAAATTACAGGTGGAATTAGATAATATGTTGAGATGGATTAAAACAAAAGCACAACATACCAAAACATACAGGATGCAGCAAAAACAGTGCTCAGTGTGAAATTTAAAGCTGAAAATGCCCACATTAAAAAAGAAGAATATAAAATCAATAACCTAACTTTATACCTCGCAAAACTAGGAAGAGAAGACCAAGCTAAATGCAAAGCTAGGAAAAGGATGGAAATAATAAAGATTAGAACAAAAATAAATAAAACAGTGAATAGTGAAACAACAGAATTAATAAAATCAAAAGCATGTTCTGTGAAAGAACAACATAACTGACAATCTTTCAGCTAGACTGAACAAGAAGAAAGTGAAAACTCTCAAATTACTAAAATCAGAAAAGAAAGTGGGGGTGTTACCACAGACTTGCAGAAGGATTATAAGAGAGTGCTATGAAAATTGTATATCAACAAATTAGATAACTTAGATAAAATAGACAAATTTTTTGAAACACACAAACTACCAAAAAAAAAAAAAACTCAAGAAGAAATAGAAAATCAGAACAGATTTATAACAAGTAAAGAAATTTGGCCAGGTGCAGTGGCTCACGCCTGTAATCCCAGCACTTTGGGAGGCCAAAGCGGGTGGATTATGAGGTCAGGAGATCGAGACCATCCTGGCTAACACGGTGAAACCTCTTCTGTACTAAAAATATAAAAAATTAGCCTGGCATGGTGGCAAGTGCCTGTAGTCCCAGCTACTCGGGAGGCTGAGGCAGGAGAATGACATGAACCTGGGAAGCGGAGCTTGCAGTGAGCTGAGATCGTGCCACTGCACTCCAGCCTGGGTGCAACAGAGCGACGAGACTCTGTCTCAAAAAAAAAAATTTTTTTTAAATCAGTAATCAACAGCTTTCCAAGAAAAAAAAGCCCTGAACCAACAGCTTCCCAATAAAAAAAAGCCCTGAACCAAATGTCTTCACTGGAGAATTATACCAAACATTTTTTTAAAAGCTAAAATCAATGTTCAAACTCTTTAAAAAGTAAAGACAGAACACTTCTTAACTCATTCTATGAGGCCAACATTACCATGATACCAAAGACAGATAAAGCCATCACAAAGCAAACTATAGGCCAATATCCCTTATGAATATTGATGCAGAAATTCTTGACAAAAGACTAGCAAACCAAATCCAACATCATATTAAGAGAATTATATACCATGACCAAGTGGTATTTATCCCAAGGATAAAAGGGTCGTTCAATATACGAAATACCATCAACTGGTGAATGGGTAAACCAAGTGTGATATAACCATGAATGGAATATTATTCAGCCACAAAGAAAGAATGGAGTAATTCTACATGCTACAACAAGGATGAACCTTGAAAACATTAGGGTCAGTGAAAAATGTTGCCACAAAAGGCCACATATTGTATTATTTGATTGGCAGGAAAAGTCCAAACCCATCCACAGAGAAAGCAGATTAGTGTTTGCCAGAGGCTGTAGGGAGAGACTACTAACAGTTACGGGGTTTCTTTGGCGGGGGGGGTGGGGCGGTGGAAATAGCCAGGAAATATATATTGGTGATGGTTGCACAACACTGTGAATATATTAAAAACCACTGAATTGCACACTTTATCTTTTTTATTTTTGAGACAGGATTTCACTCTGTCTCCCAGGCTGGAATGCAATGGCACAGTCTCAGCTCACTGTGACCTCTGCCTCCCAGGTTCAAGCTATTCTCCTGCTTCAGCCTCCCCAGTAGCTTCTTGCTATTAAGTTGTTTGAGTTCCTCATGTATTTTGGGTATTACTCCCTTACAGATGTGTGGTTTGCAAGTATTTTCTCCCAATCTGTGGGTTATCTCTTCCCTAGTCTTTTTGATGTGCTCTCTGGTATTATAGTTTAGTCTACACTCATTCAGCGCAATCCTTGCCCAGCCCTGAAATCAGCCATTTATGCAAGGGAGTCAGATTTTTTTTAAGGGGAAATGTTGCGAGAGTTAATAATCTGAGTACTAGAGTTGCTCATTACTACTGAGTTGGTCATTGTTTCTTGTCCTTTTCAGTGCATGGAGGCAGTAAATATGTATTATATTTTTAGGAGAATACACATTATCATCTCCCATCTTGGGCTGCTCCTCTGTCCCCTTATAGGTAATCATTTTTATCTTTTTGTGTTTGTTTGTTTTAGCCTTCCAGTTTTAAAAAATATCAGCAAGTGGCCGGGTGCGGTGGCTCACGCCTGTAATCCCAGCACTTTGGGAGGCTGAGGCGGGTGGATCACGAGGTCAGGAGATTGAGACCATCCTGGCTAATACGGTGAAACCCCGTCTCTACTAAAAATACAAAAAATTAGCCGGGCGCGGTGGTGGGCGCCTGTAGTCCCAGCTACTCGGGAGGCTGAGGCAGGAGAATGGCGTGAACCCGGGAGGCGGAGCTTGCGGTGAGCGGAGATCGCGCCACTGCACTCTAGCTTGGGCGACAGCGCGAAACTCTGTCTCGACAAAAAAAAAAAATATATATATATATATGTGTATATATATGTATATATATGTATATATGTATATATATGTATATATATGTATATATGTATATATGTATATATGTATATATATGTATATATATGTATATATGTATATATGTATATATGTATATATATGTATATATGTATATATGTATGTATATGTGTATATATGTATATATGTATATATGTATATATATGTATATATGTATATATATATGTATATATGTATATATACGTATATATGTATATATATGTATATATGTATATATATGTATATATGTATATATGTATATATATGTATATATGTATATATACATATATATGTATATATATGTATATATGTGTATATATATATATATCAGCAAGTATAACATGTATGCTACTTTTCTCCCCCTTTCATAGGTAAAAGGTGGCATATTCTACATCCTCACTGTGCAATATACATTTCTTCAGAGCTAGTAATCTGTGTCTGCACTGTCCAAAACAGTAGGCACTAGTTACCTGAGTGTTTTATTGAGGAATTAAAGATTGAGTGCATACAATGCGTCTATTGTCATGGAGTAACTGAATCTCTAATTTAATTTTAATTAAATTAAGATATCTCCTTGTGGCTAGTAGCTAACGTATTATTGCACAGCAGCAGTGCTACGTATTTTTCTGCACCTCACTTTATTAATTTAACAATATATCCTAGGCCAGGTGCGGTGGCTCAGGCCTGTAATTCTAGCACTTTGGGAGGCTGAGGCAGGTGGATTGCCTGAGCTCCGGAGTTCGAGACTAGCCTGGGTAACATGGCAAAACCCCGTCTCTAGAAAAAATACAAAAATTAGGCAGTTATAGTTGCATGCACCTTTAGTCGAAGCTACTTGGGGAGCTGACGCGGGAGCATTGATTGAGCCTGGGAGGTCAAGGCTGCAGTGAGCCAAGATCGTGCCACTGCACTCCAGCTTGGGTGATAGAGTGAGACCCTGTGTCAACAACAACAACAACTATCTATCTATCTATCTATCTGTCTGTCTATCTCTCCTAGAATCCATTGCATAGCAGTACAGAGAAGAAGTCTTCATTGCTTTTTACAGCTGCATAGTACTCTAAGATATTGATGTACTGTAAGTTTTTTAACTAGCCACAACTCTTATTCATGGACATTTTGTTTCTACTCTTCTGCTATTATGAATTGTTCTGCAGGAATGGCTTTCTGTTTATGCTTTTATGTTTTGTATTTTATTTTATTTTACTATATTGTTTCTTTGGGACAGATTCTTAGAAGAGAGATTGCTGGTTCCAAGAGCAAATACCTATATAATTTAACTAGATAGTATCAAATCCCCTGGTTAGGGGTTATATCATTTCATATTGCTGATGCAGGGAAGGTGAGCCCCAATTGGGACCTTGCCCGGGAGATTCTTGGCTTCAACCAGGAAAGAATTCAAGAGCAAGCCGGTGGTAAAAGAAAACAGTTTATTTGAGGTGGCAGTGTTACAGCTCCATGATTGCCCCAGCAGAGCAGGGCTACCTCATTACCTCATAGGCAGTGTGTCAACAGTAGCAGCTCAGAGGCAGTTTTGCAGTCCTATTTATACCCATCTTTAGTTACATGCAAATTAAGGGGCATGTCATGTATAAATTTCTAGAAAAAGGGTGGTAACTTCTGGGCCTTTGGGTCGTTGCCATGGAAAGGGATAGTAACTTCTGGGTGTTGCCATGGCAATGGTAAACTGACATGGTACACTAGTGGGCATGTCTTCTGGAGAGGTGCTTCTGCCTCTTCCCCATTTTAACAGGTCCCCAATTTGGCCTGGTGTTCCAGCCCTGCCTCCGAGTCAAGTCCTACCTCCTACCTCATTACCACCAGCAGTGCTTGTGAATGCTATGTAATTGGTGAGAAGAAGCATTTCATCTTATTTTCTTTGCATCTCTTATCAAGAACTAGGTTGAGCAATTGAGCATTTTTGTGTATTTTTGGAGTCTTTAATTTGTATGGATATATATTAGTTGTACATATTTTGGGGTAAATGTAATATTTTGATACAAGCATACGATGTGTAATGATCAAATCTGGGTAGCTGGGATATTCACCACCTCAAATATTTATCATTTTGTTGAGTTGAGAACATTCCAAATCTGTTCTTCTAGTTATGTTGAAATGTACAATAAGTTTTGTTAACTGTAGTCACCCTACTGTGCTATCAAACATAAGATCTTACTCCTTTTATCAAACTGTATTTTTGTATACATTCACTAACCTCTTTTTATCTCCCTCTCCTCATTACCCTATGTTTAAGGAACATTTCCAGTGAAATACTTGTTTGCATCTATTGCCCTTTTTCCTCTCAAGATGTTGTTTATTGCTTTTGCTTTTTCAATAGCTTTCTATATACTAGACGTATAACCCTTTTCTGTGATGTAAGTTGTATTTTTCCCAATTGGTAATTTTTTATTTTCCTTTTCTTATGGGTCTTGTTTTTGCCATGCATTTTTATATCAAATCAAATGTATCATTCTTTTCCCTTATTGCTTCTGGATATTAAGTCATATTTAGAAAAGTTTCCTCCACTACTATGGTACAGAGACGTTTGTTTTGAGTTTACTTTTGTGGTCGAGAGAGGAGAGAACTATGGGTCATATGATATTGGTGTGCCAGATGTGAAAGGAACCCTGAGGGAAAGTGGCCTTCATGTGAAAAACTTTTGAAAAGTAAGTCATGAAATCAAGCAAATTAGATGTTCGTATGAAATTTCTAGCCCTATACTTATCTTTGAGAACACTACCTCTACTCTTTTCTGTCTCTTGTGGATCTGGGTTTGAGCCCATCTAACTGGCAGAGAAGATGTTACGTGAAGCAGAAACTCCACTTTACCTCAGATGGGGCCCTCAGAAAACTAAATGGGAGGGACCACCCTTCTAGGAATAAGGAAGATACAAAACCAGTTTAGAAATCTAGCACTCTGGGCCAGGTACAGAGCTCACACTTGTAATCCCATCACTTTGTGAGGCTGAAGTGGGAGAATCTCTTCAGCCCAGGAGTTTGAGACAAGTCTGGGCAACATAGTTAGACCTCATCTCTACAAAAGTTTAAAAATCAGCTGCTGAAACTGGATCCCTTCCTTACACCTTATACAAAAATTAATTCAAGATGGATTAAAGACTTAAATGTTAGACCTAAAACCATAAAATCCCTAGAAGAAAACCTAGGCAATACCACTCAGGACATAGGCATGGGCAAGGACTTCATGACTAAAACACCAAAAGCAATGGCAACAAAAGCCAAAATTGACAAATGGGATCTAATTAAACTAAAGAGCTTCTGCACAGCAAAAGAAACCACCATCAGAGTGAACAGGCAACTTACAGGATGGGAGAAAATTTTTGCAATCTACCCATCTGACAAAGGGCTAATATCCAGAATCTACAAAGAACTTAAACAAATTTACAAGAAAAAATCAAACAACCCCATCGAAAAGTGGGCAAAGGATATGAGCAGACACTTCTCAAAAGAAGACATTTATGCAGCCAACAGACACATGAAAAAATGCTCATCATCATTGGCCATCAGAGAAATGCAAATCAAAACCACAACGAGATACCATTTCACACCAGTTAGAATGGTGATAATTAAAAAGTCAGGAAACAACAGATGCTGGAGAGGATGTGGAGAAATAGGAACACTTTTACACTGTTGGTGGGAGTGTAAACTAGTGCAACCATTGTGGAAGACAGTGTGGCGATTCCTTAAGGATCTAGAATTAGAAATACCATTTGACCCAGTGATCCCGTTACTGGGTATATAACCAAAGTATTAGAAATCATGCTACTATAAAGAAACATATACACATATGTTTATTGTGGCACTATTCACAATAACAAAGACTTGGAACCAACTCAAATGTCCAACAATGATAGACTGGATTAAGAAAATGTGGCACATATACACCGTGGAATACTATGCAGCCATAAAAAAGGATGAGTTCATGCCCTTTGTAGGGACACATATGAAGCTGGAAACCATCATTCTGAGCAAACTTTTGCAAGGACAGAAAACCAAACACTGCATGTTCTCACTTATAGGTGGGAATTGAACAATGAGAACACTTGGACACATGGTGGGGAACATCATACACTGGGGTCTGTTGTGGGGTGGGGGAAGGGGGGAGGGATAGCATTAGGAGAAATACCTAATGTAAATGACGAGTAAATGGGTGCAGTGCACCAACATGGCACATGTATACATATGTAACAAACCTGCAAGTTGTGCACATGTACCCTAGAACTTAAAGTATAATTTAAAAAAAATATTAAAAAATAAAAAAATAAAAATCAGCTGGGCATAGTGATGCATGCCTGTAGTCCCAGATACTCAGGAGGCGGAGGTGGGAGGATCGCTTCAGCCCAGAAGGTCAAGGCTGTAATGAGCCATGATTATGCCACTGCACTCTAGCCTGCATGACAGAGTAAGACTCTGTCAAAGAGAGAGAGAGAGAAAAGGAAGGAAGGAAGGAAGGAAGGAAGGAAAAGAAAAGAAAAGAAAAGGAAAAGGAAAAGAAAGAAAATCTACCACTCTGGCCTAACAAAAAATCAAAAGAGAAAGTAAAACCTCTAGATCACGCCCATAAAGAGAACAAAGACTGAAGCCATAACAGTTGCCTCATCCTTTATTCTCTGTCTGTTCTGTGCTGGTAGGAGAAGTAGCCCATTAGCCCCATGCAAGAGGTTGAAAGTGTGGGTTACAAGGTACCTCAGTTTCCCAAGAAAGTGACTTCTCTCCACTTAATTGCATCATTTCCTTTTTTGATGCTGGATTTCCAGGACTCAGAGTCAAGCTTAGACTAAACTTACTTGGAATGGAATCCGGTTGAGGTCATAGATCACAGGGTGGTGACTAATATCCATCTTGCTCCCCATGGATATTCCCAGGAAATCAAGAGAAGGAAAGTATGGGATGCAGATGTGGAATTTGACTAACCACGCCTGGCCATCCTACACATTAATAAATCAATGAAATGCGGGAATAAGCAGGATAGAAAGATACACATTTTTTTTTCAGCTTTTAAATACACATGAATTTTTCAAAGAGAGTTGAGGTCATACTGTACTTATTGTTTTGTAATCTGCTTTGAGGAAACATTTTGTTTCTGTTTATTAAAATTATGCCTTTTCATTGGGGAAAAAACTTGCAGAAAATGAAGAAAGATTCCACTTGGTCTTCAGAGTCAGTTTGAGACAAACACACATACACACATGCACATACACACCACACACACACACAGAGAGAGAGAAGAGAGAGAGAGAAACTGTCAAGTAAATTGCTTCAATCTGCTTCCAAAGCAATAAATATATGAGCATTACATTTGTAATCATTTCACAGTTATATTAGGCTTGCAACATTATCTTCAATAGTTTGCATATTTAAAACACTATAGAAATACACACTTATAAAATAAAAGTACTCTCTATATCCCACTATGTGCACACACTGAATTATTATCAAAGAAATATTTTAATGTGCTATGTTTATGCAACAGTGTATGAACATATTTCTAAGTCAGTGTATCCTAAGCAAATTTATTTCTACACCATTATTTTTTGGATCAGCTTTACAAAACTTTATCTCAATATTTTGCCAGAGTGCCAACTAAAACTTTTTGTTGTTTAACATGTATCAAACAATATAGAAATGTATACTTATAAACTGAAATATTTTGTCTCTCTAGTCTGTCCCCACCTTCTGCCCATCATGATACCAAAATATTTTCTATTAATTTATCAGTGCCTATTCTTCATATTTTTTTCTGTATGTGTTAACTTATATTTATTTGATTTTTTTTTTTTTTGAGATGGAGTCTGGCTCTGTTACCCAGGCTGGAGTGCAGTGGCGCAATCTCAGCTCACTGCAAGCTCCGCCTCCCGGGTTCACTCCATTCTCCTGCCTCAGCCTCCCAGGTAGCTGAGACTACAGGTGCCCGCCACCATATTCGGCTAATTTTTTGTATTTTTAGTACAGGTGGGGTTTCACCGTGTTAACCAGGATGGTCTCGATCTCCTGACCTCATGATCCACCCACCTCAGCCTCCCAAAGTGCTGGGATTACAGGCGTAAGCCACCGTGCCCGACCTATTTAATTTTTAAAATTAGAGATGGGATCTCATTATGTTGCCCAGGCTGGAGGGCAGTGGCTGGTTGTAGGTGCAATCACAGCCTACTACAGCCTTGAGTTCCTGGGCTCAAGTGATCCTCCCACCTCAGCCTCATGAGTAGCTGGGACTACAGTGTGCACCATTGTGCCCAGCTTAAGTTTTATTTATTTATTTATTGAAACAGGGTCTTACTCTGTAGCCCAGACTGGAGTGCAGTGGTGTAATCATGGCTCACTGCAGTCTTGACCTCCTGGCCTCAAGTGATCCTTCCACCTCAGCCTCCTGAATAGCTGGGATCACAGGCATGCATCACCAAGCCAAACTAATTTTTTCATATTTTGTAGAGACATGGTCTCCCTCTGTTGTCCAGGCTGGTCTTGAACTCCTGGACTGAAGTGATCCTTCCACATCCGCCTCCCAATATGCTGGGATTATCAGCATGAACCACCATGCCCAGCTACTTAAGTTATATTCAATCACACCCATACACTCATGTTGATATATATTCTTTTGTAGAAATGGGGTCATGTTTTACATTGTATTTTGTGACATATTGTTTTACTTAATATTATTTTCAAAAATTAATTATTTTTGTTTGGCATGTTTCCAAGTATTTACTGGTAATTTATATTCCTTCTTATGTTCATTCTCTTTGGATATTATTCACTATCTCTACTTTTTTTTTTAGTAGAGATGGGGTCTCACTTGTTGCCCAGGCTGGTCTCGAACTCTGGGGCTCAAATGATCCTCTTGCCTTGGCCTCCCAAAGTTCTAGGATTACAAACATGAGCCACTACACCCGGCCACTATCTATTTTTAAAGAATAGTGTATGCATTGAAGATATACAGATACAGATATGTCTGAAATAATTTCAGAATAATCTTAATTAATTTCTCCCAGCTTTTCATATACCATTTAGTTTGTTGTGCAGATGGCATCTGATACTTTATAGTGATTTTTAGTATTTTAGAACTAATTCAGCACATTGTTTTAAATAACTGAGTAACAATGCCTTGAGGTCTATTGAATATTAACTCACAAGACAGAGGAGGAAATCTTATTTTTTCAAATAATCTCAAGTTTTGAGTCCTGGAGCAGTAATTGATAAAGTTTGTTTCCCTAGGGCAAGTTACCTAACTTTTAATTTATCTTCCCTGATCCAAGTAATGGGAATAATTTAATTTCGGCCTGAATAGAGCTGTTAGAATTAAAATGAGATGAAATTTAAAATACCCTCCAAATAGTCGTTGTGTACCTATTGATAGTCTACTGTTCACTTTCCCTTTCCAAAGAGCCCCAGCTTGTGGTGCTTCCTGGGTCCAGTTCAACATCTCAGGAACCAGCCAGTCCATGTGATGCTCACACCCAGGACTCTTGGCCCAGAGGATAGAATTTCATCTCCACCATCATCTTCATCAACAAACGAAGGGGTGACTACCAGTGCAGGCATAACACAATTTCCATACTGGGGTAGTTTCCCACTATCAGTCCTTAAGCTCTGGAAAGTCATAACTTAAATGGGAGGCTGCTGGTTAGTGTGCACAGAGAACAAAGCACAGATTTTTAAAATTTTTGGCAAAAGATACACAACACAATTTACCACCCTAATCCTTTTAAGTTTACACTTTGTTTTACGTACATTTACACTACTGTAAAACTATACCATCATCCATTTCCAGAGTACTTTCTTCTTGCAAAACTGAAGCTCTATACCCATTAAAAACTAATTTCCCATTTTCCCCATCGCCAGCCCCTGACAACTACCATTCTACTTTCTGTCTTTACAAATTTGACTACCCTAAGAACCTCATGTAAATTGAATAATACAATATTTGTCTTTTTTGCAATTGGCTTATTTCAGTTAGCATAATGTCCTCAAGTTTCATCCATGTTGTAGTATGTATCATAATTTCCATTCTTTTCAAAAAGGCTGAATAATACTGTATCCTATGTTTACAGCACATTTTGTTTATCCACTCATCTGCTGATGGACACTTGAGTTGTTTCTACCTTTTGGTGGTTGTGAATAATGCTGCTATGAACATGGGTGTACAAATATCTCTTCAAGACCCAGCTTTCAATTTTTTGTTTATAGTCCCAGAAATTGAGTTGCTGGATCATATAGTAATTCTAACTTTACGTTTTAGGGGGGAACTTCCCATATTGTTTTCCACAGCAGCTGCACTAGATTACATTCACAACAGCAGTGCATAGGTGTTCTAGTTTCTCCGCATTCTCACCAACACTTGTTATTTTTTACAGTAGCCATCCTGATGGGTGTGAGGTGATATTTCATTGTGGTGAGGGACAGGTGTTTGACCCTGAAAAATGTACATACCTTCTGTGAGTCTGAGGTTGGTCGTCTGTGAAATTGTACTAAGGGTGTCTTTTTCACAGTCTTGTAAGAAGCAAAGGAGAAAACCTCAAAGAATGTCTGGTATATAGTAGGACTTTGGTATCTTATTCCTGGCCCACCCTGCCTGCCCTGTCCCCTAAAATAGAATATTTGTAGCAGCATCTGGAAATGTAGCAGCATCTGGAAATGTGGCAGCAAGAAGTGAACTTTGGTTCCATGTCAGCATTTCCTTCTTTTCATGTGTTTCCCTGTTTCCTTATTTTCCTTCTAGTGTTAAAGGAGTTAAGCAATTTCTTACAGAGCAACAGCATGAAGAAATCATATAGAGGAGCAAAGAATAGTAATGGATCAGCTAGATAAAATATGAGAGTCATTAAATATGTGTCCCAGTTGCCAGACCTATCAATTAGCCACAGGACCTTGGGTGAGTCTCTTCCCCAGTGCTGGCCTCTGGCTTAACACAGGAGGGCACTCAATACAAAAACAGTGGTCAGATAAGAGGTACTGAGATTTTATGCTGAGAAACATTACCTGCTGGTTACATGAAATGAGAAAAAAAATTATCAACTATATGTGCTATAATTATTGACATCTTTTATTATTATTGCTGTTATTGGGGTTGTTTGCATTTATTATTTATTTTTTATTTTTTCATTTAGATATGGAATCTAAAAAAAATTTTAACTCATAGAAGTAGAGAGTAGAATGGTGGTTACCAGGGGCTGGGGAGATGTTGATCAAACAATACAAAATTTCAGTTGGGGCCAGGCACAGTGGCTCACACCTAGAATCCCAGCACTTTGAGAGGCCAAGTGGGGCAGATCACTTGAGGTCAGGAGTTTGAGACCAGCCTGGCCAACATGGTGAAACCCCATCTCTACTAAAAATGCAACAACAACAACAAAAATAGCCAGGTACACACCTGTAATCCCAGCCACTCGGGAGCCCGAGGCACGAGAATCACTTGAACTTGGGAAGCGGAGGTTGCAGTGAGTGGAGATTGTGCCACTGCACTCCAGCCTGGGTGACAGAGTGAGACTTCATCTCAAAAAAAAAAAAAAATCAACTGGATAGGAGGAATAAATTCAAAACATCTATTGTACAACATAGTAACTATAGTTAATAACAATATATTGTATTCTTGAAAATTGCTAAGAGAGTATATTTTAAGTATTCTCACCACAAAAATATAAGGATGTGAGGTAATGCATATGTTAACTAGCTCAATTTAGCCATTTAGCCATTTCACGATATATATATATATTTCAAAACATCATGTTGTACTTGACAAATATATACATATATAATTTCTTGGTTTATATCCAAAAGAATTGAAATTGATATGTCAAAAAGATACCTGCACTCCCAAGGTCATTGTAGCATTATTCACAATACCTAAGATATGAACGCAACCTAGGGGTCCAACATCAGATGAATAAATAAAGAAAATGTAGTATATATGCACAAGGGAATACTATTCAGCCTTTAAAAGAAGGAAGTTCTGTCATTTGTGACAACATAGATGAAAATGGAAGATATTATGCAAGCGAAATAAGCCAGGCACAGAAAGAAAAATATGGCATGATCTCACTTATATATTAAATCTAAGAAAGTTGAACACATAGTAGTAGAGAGTAGGAAGGTGGCTACCAAGAACTGGAAGTGGGGAGTGAATGGGGAAAGGAAAGATGTTGATTGAAAGATACAAAGTTTCAATTAGGCAGGTTAAGCTTTAGTAATCTATTGCACAGAATGGTGACTATAATCAGTAATAATGCATTGTATTTTTCCAAATTGCTAAAAGAGTAGATTTCAAATATTTTTACCACAAAGATATGTGAGGTGATGGATTTGTTAATTAGCTTGACTGAGTTCATTTTGCAATGTAAACATATATGAAAACATCACATTGCACCACATAAATATATACAATTATTTTTTTAGAAAGACTCAGAAGACAACCTACAGGGGCTCCCATTGGCCAAACATTAAAAAATTTAAATATCAAAAACATTAGTAACTGAAATGGATTAACACACATTAAATATAGAAAACTCTATGAGCTCATGATGACACTCTAAAAAAGAAACAACAAACAAAATCAACTCACTGCTCAATTTTGGAGGATCCCGGGGAGACAACTCATATATAGTGGAAAAATTACAAAAGAATTAAACATTCACCTTACCTTTCCTGTGCATACTATTCCTAAATATAACCTAATAGTTGATAAGAGGAAGTTTCTTTTATAAAGGAATTACAGCTAATAAATGCAACAGAAATTAAAGAATTAGTACATCATAATTTGAAACCTTTAATTAAATGCAGTTGTAGGCAACAATCATCAGAAGCTACAAAAAAAAAAAAAAACACGAAAGGAAAAGTCTATGGGAAATTTTACAATGCATGGATCAGGCTGACAACACCTAAATGCAGTGACCAATCTAAAGTCACAGGAGAGACAACCAGACAAGATAAGCTTCCTAGTCGAAAGCTATAGGAAGCATAACATCACATTTGAGGTATTCTTGCCAAAAAGCCAGAATCTGATCAAGCTTATAAATCTAATTAAAGGAATTAGAAGGGGCCAGAGAAACATAAAAAGCAACACTATAGGAATACAATCAGCAAAACCCAGAATGCAAACTCCACAGGGCAAAACACCCAGTTCCTTAAATAAACAAACTAGAGGGACAGAGAGAGAGAGCGAGAGAGAGAGGACAGACCTTCCTTGGAATAAAAGAGACAACATTTCAAAGTTAGATTTAATAGAAATTAAAATTAAAACCACAATGAGATACCACCACACACCTAACAAAACAATAAAAATGAGAAAGAAAATACCGAGTGCTGGCAAGGACATGGAGCAGTGGAACTCTCAACACTGCTGGTGGGAATACAGATTGGAAACAACCACTTTGAAAAATTGCTTGGTGGTATATTCTGAGCTGAACATACACATACCCTATGACTCAGAAATGCCACGCTTAGGTACATACATGCCCAAGGGAAATAAAAGTAAATGTCCATCCAAATGATACAAACAAGAATGTTCATACCACCATTATTCATAATAAGTCAAAAACTGAAAAATACCTAAATCCCATTAACAAATATATGTATTTTCAAATATTCACATGATGTAATATTATACATCAATGAGAATGAATAGTCTACAACTATAAACACCTATCGAGGTAAATTTCATGCACGTTATGTTGATTAAAAGGAGCCAGACACAAAAAAAGTACAAGCTGTATGATACCAAAAACAATTTTTTCTTCAAATCTCCCAATAAAGTTTGGGGAAGAAGAGGAAAATCAACACCCCATTTTCTTTTATTTGAAGGTATTTAGTGTCTTTTTATATTACCTGCAGGTTAACCTCAGAGAACTGTGTATCCACTCAGCCCTTGAAACGCAATTTGCTACCGGCAGGAACTAGGCTAATGTTGTGTATGAGGACAGGCACTAAGTGCAAGACACTAACTCTAGGTGGCCTTGGGTAAATCATCTGCCTCATCCATCAGTGGGGGTCAGATCTGCACTGCCTCCCAAACAATGAAACCCAAAGCACAGAAAAATGTTATTTCCATCTAGAAAGCTGTCTAAGTTACTAAAAAAAAAAAAAAAATAGAATTTACTGTGGAAGTCCAAGGAATTATCTTAATAGCCAAGTGGTCTAGTGTATAGTATCTGTTATGGTTGTTACTTTTTATGTTTTTGTATTACCTTTTTGTTTTTCTTAAATAAATACCCTCTCTTACATAGTACAATGGCTACCAAGGGGTAATTTTCATCAAAAGAGATAGGGCCCTGTCTACCATCAACTACTGTGGACTGACATGGTTCAACACATGGCTTTTTCTTCCTCCTAAGTGTACTAGTTAAGAGTATGCATTCTTGGCTGGGCGCGGTGGCTCATGCCTGTAATCCCAGCACTTTGGGAGGCTGAGGTGGGCGGATCATGAGGTCAGGAGATTGAGACCATCCTGGCTAACACGGTGAAACCCCGTCTCTACTAAAAATACAAAAAATTAGCCAGGCATGGTGGCACACGCCTGTAGTCCCAGCTACTCAGGAGGCTGAGGCAGGAGAATGGCGTGAACCCGGGAAGTGGAGCTTGCAATGAGCCGAGATCGCACCACTGCACTCCAGCCCGGGTGACAGAGCGAAACTCCGTCTCAAAAAAAAAAAAAAAAAAAAAAAAAAAGAAAAGAAAAGAATATGCATTCTTGTGAGAGAATGATTGCAAACTCTAGTCTGCCACATAAAAACTGCATGCCTTTGAATAGTTTTACTTGACCTTAAAGTCACTCAAATATCTCACCCGTAAAACCAGGTTTATATAGTTCTTAGAAAAAAAGTTTTTAAAATATTGTCTTGTGTTTTAGTTTTTACAAAGATAAGTGGTCAGAAATCCAATCATTTAAAACATTCTGCTGCCGACACATTGGGATACCTGGCTCTGTGACCCTGAGGCAATGAAAAAACTCTGTGCCTCAGTTTCCTCTCTGTCAAGTGGGGAAAGCAATTGTTCCCACCTCATGGGTTGTTGCTTTGAGAATTACTTGAGTTAATACACGAAAACGCTTAGAACAGTGGTAGGCACACAGTAACTTCATTAAATGTAAACTTGCATATTGAGATTTTTATAGTTTTAAAAGTTTGATAGTTTGCATGTCTTCAATAAATCTTACTAGTCTCACAACTAAATCTTAATTATTAATTGATGTATTTTTTAAATTACTAACCTTTACTATAACCACTTTTGGAAGTCCTACCTAATTAACTTGAGAATATTTCAAAAGAACGTGTAACCACTGATCTCAGAAAGCTGCACCAACATTTCTCTATGTAGCTATACAAACGACTGAGGGGTCATTCTTGACTGTGCCTTATCCCCACATACCATGAACAGGCACTGCAGGTCCCACCTGCCCTACCTCCAAACATTCTCTGTACATTCTCCCCCAAACATTATCTGTAGGGTTTCTCTGTTCATGTAATTACTCAGAATTGCACCAGTCCTTCCCTCCCACCTAAGATCACAGATTGCTTTCCCACGTGGGATCACACTTAAACTCCAGAGTATATTACTGGTTATCAGGAAGACTGTGTATTGTTATTCTGTTATACACATGAGGCTGGTAGAAGGGTAGTGACTCACCTAAAGTGTCCCAATGATGGGACCCTGATCTTTTCACTCTTGTTCCAGTAAGCTGTCTAGCAGGCTCCATACCACACTTGGTTCTTCTCTATCAGCCCCTTGTTCTAGGATGCACAGTCCACACCCTTCTCTGATGTTTCATTAGAAGGGAGATTAAGAAGATAATAAAGCACGTGGAATAGAGAGGAAAGTAAGAGGATGAGAAAGCACATGAAAAGCAGGGGATGGGATGATGATGTCTGGCCTGTCCCCACTCAGTTAACTAAAAGCTGTGTAATGACACTTTTCCTCTTCCCTAGCTCCATTCTACAACCCCCTGCCACACAGAGCAGTGACACTGAAGCTAACACATAGTGGAAATGTGGGCTTATCTGTGCTTGCTGTTACATATCCAAATATTGTCCCTGGTAGTCAGGCTATTATGTTAATGCCAGAGGCATCACATTGATGGAACGAAGGAGACAAGTTGGAATGGGGAACTAACATTTGCTGAGGGCCTTTTCTCTTCAAGCCTTCAAGGTGCTGCTCTGATGTAAGCATCATTACTTTTTTTCTACAGATGGGGATATAGTCAGATTCAGAGAGCAAAGGACATGCTCAAGGAATTCGAGGAAGCTGTCAAATGGACACTGAGGCCAACTTGAAGGGGCTTCCACTAGCCAATTCTGGGACAATTTGAGCATCGAAATAATTAAAGTACTATATGGTAATAAAGCTTTTCTTCCTCATTCTCTGCAAATCCACCTTGATGAATTTGTGGAATCTTGAGTTTGCCTTTGGGCAAAATTGGAATCTATGAGTCATACTGATATAAATAAATGCTTGAATAAATACATAAATAAACAATAGGATCAAAGACACCTGTCTACTTTACAGTTGAATGCCACTTAATAAATCTAGAAGGACTAACAGAATTAGAAAAATAACACTTGTAAAGTCTCATAGTAATAAGTGATTCAGGTAAGAATTATAAATGCATGCTTAGTCTGCACCAAATCCCACAACAGTAACCACGTCACCATGGTAACCCTGCTAGGAAAAAAACAAACAACACTTTATTTTATTCCTGATATGTACTAGGAACTGAACAGTACTGATACATTGCACAGTAATTAACCTCAAGTGTTCCTCAAAATACACACTCCCAGCAGCTTTAGTGATATACACATATATACATATATACCCACATACATATATGCTCTGTTATCTCTCTCATAACTCAAGATTCCACAAATTCATCAAGGTGGATTTGCAGAGGATGAAGAAGAAAAACTCCAAAATTCAACAAATTCAATTCTAACCACCCACATCAAATTGAAAGTACCATAACCATTTTCTTCTAGTAATTGAGTTTTTTCTACATCACCTATAAAATTGTCTCTGGAACATTTTTGTCTCTTTTTGAGTCAGAAGGCTTAATATTGTTAAGATGAAAATTGGTAAGATGAAAAATCCCCAAACTGTTCTATGAATCCAGTGAAAATCCTAGTGTGTGTTTTTTTCAAAAGAAATGGAGGAGCTGATTCTAAAATTCATGTGGAGGTGCAAAAGATCTACACTAGAAAAAAAAACTTGAAAAAGAACAAAATTGGAGAACAAACACCACCTGATTTCAAGACTCACTCCAAACTTACAGTAATTAAAACAGTGTGCTGTTGGCATCGAGGTAGACAATTAGATCAATGGAACAGAATAAAGAGTCTCAAAATAGATCCTGCCAATATGGAAAAGTGATTTTTGACACAGGCACAAAGGCAATTTAGTGAGGAAAGGATCTTCTTTTCAACAAATGGTGCTGGGACAAGAGGATATTCATATGCACAAATATAAATTGTGATCTATATATCATGCCATATGCAAAAGTCAATGCAAAATGGATCATAGACCTAAATGTAAAACGTAGAGCTACAGAAACATTGGAAAAAGCACAAAAGAAGAAAACTAGGAGAAAATTCTTGCTATCATTGATTAGGCGAAGATTTCCTAGATGTCACAACAAAACTACAGTCCATACATGAACAAATTGATAATTTAGATCTACTTAAATTAAAAATGTCTGCTCTTCCCAAAGCACTATTCAGAGAATGAAAAGACAAAGCCACTGACTGGGAGAAAAATATTTTTGTTTTTATTTTTTATTTTATTATCTATCTATCTATCTATCTATCTATCATCTATCTATCATCTATCTATTTTTAAGATGGAGTCTCCCACTGTCGTCAAGGCTGGAATGCAGTGGCATGATCTCAGCTCAGTGCAAGCTCCGCCTCCCGGGTTCCCGCCATTCTCCTGCCTCAGCCTCCTGAGTAGCTGGGACTACAGGCGCCCGCCACCACGCCTGGCTAATTTTTTGTATTTTTAGTAGAGACAGGGTTTCACTGTGTTAGCCAGGATGGTCTCGATCTCCTGACCTCGTGATCCACCTGCCTTGGCCTCCCAAAGTGCTGGGATTACAGGCGTGAGCCACCGCGCCTGGTGGAGAAAAATATTTTTAAATCATATATCTGATAAAGGACTTGAAAGAATATCTCATAAAACTTCATAGAACAAAATAGACATTCTCCAAAACAAATATGAAAAGGATTTTAATGGTTACTTTATCAAGAAGATCTAAAAATGTCAAATAAGCACACGAAACTATGCTCAACATCATTAGTCATTAGAAAGTTGTAACTATAATGAGATGCCATTATACTCCTATGAGAATGGCCAAAATTAAAAATACTGACCACACTAAGCATTGGCAAGATTGTGGAGAATGGAACTCTCATAAACTGCTGGTGAGAATAAAAAATGGAGGCTGAGGCAGGAGAATGGCGCGAACCCGGGAGGCGGAGCTTGCAGTGAGCCGAGATCGTGCCACTGCACTCCAGCCTGGGCGACGGTGCGAGACTCCGTCTCAAAAAGAAAAAAAAGAAAAGTGTCCAAAAAAGAACACATTCTGTATGATTCCATTTATATAAAACTATACAAAGGAAAATTAATTGTGACATAAGTTAATTGGTTGCCTAGGAATGAGCAGGAGTTGAGGGGAGGGAGTCGGAGGCTGGAGACAAGTGAGTGGGGAGATTATTATACTAAAGCACACGAGGAAGCTTTGAGGGTGACATGTTCATTATTTTGACTACAGTATTAGTTTCACAGTGTGTGTGTATATATATATATATGTCACAACTTACTAAAACATATACTTTAAATGTGCACATTTGAAGTGTATTTGTATTTTTATGCATTAAAGAATGCGATTAACTTAATCATTAGAAAGAGTCCCATAAATATGCTCTAATCATATTAACAGGTCCACACTATGGCTTACCAAATTAGTTCACATTACATTTGACCGAAATCGAGATAATTATTTGCAATGAAGTGTATCTAAATATTTAGGGAAAGTTGATACACATGTCATTTGAAGGATGTAACTAAAAGTATCATTTCCTGGAAAATAATCATAATGATGTTTAACGATATATGGTTATTTTAGGGAACGTGGCTGAGTAACATTATCATAGGGTAAACTAGAGGGCAATTATTAGTTTTGAAAATACTGAATTCTTGCACCTGATATTTTTTACTAACACTTTATAAATTTCTGGCTTCTTAAAAAATGTCATTATAGGCTGGATACAAATGTGGTAACCATGAAAGAATGCATATTATAATCTCAAATTGTTAGGAAGACCTTCCTACCAACTGCGTATTTCAACACTCATCGGAGAGATACATAGAGTCACTTATTATTATTTATACAGACAGAAAATTATATGTGAATTTATTGCAATTTTATGTTAAATGTCAGGTTATTTCCTCAAGCAGGTGAATTCATTGCTTTAAAAGAATTTATCTATAAGATGGGCACCAAGGGCTACTACAAAGCATGTAGCTGCTGATGGAATGAAATTTCACTTGCTAAACATTTTCTCCAATGATAAGATTCAAGTAGCTGCTCTACTTTTAGAGTATTTTAATATTTGCTAATCTGATATCATATTGTTGGAATGTTAGGTTACTTTTCATTTTTCTCCTATTATATTTCCGTATAAATGGCATAGTTCATATTTATGCCACAGAATATGTCTTGAAATAATTCTACAGTTTGAAAACCAATTTTGATGACTATATGTGTTTATGCTGCATCTTATTTAACTGGAAAATGTGGGGCCATGAGAACTTCATACACTGCTGTGAGAGGACAAATTGGTATAACCTGTTTGTAGAGACCTTTGGCAACATTTATGAGATAAGTAAGTGAGGACCTCATTAGCTGCTGTATACTTGGTGACAAACTGCAGAGAGTCTCAGGCACATGTGTCCCAGGAAACCTGTGCAAGATGGTTATGGCAGCATGGTTAGTTATGTCAAAACAGCCCCAAAGTCACCTTATTAGAGAAATCTCAGAAACACTATTTTCAGAGGGGAAAAAGGTACAAAGGGGCACTTACTCTAAGATAGCACAAATATTTATAGCCAAAAATGTGCAATTACATATTTTGCATCATTCTCTCACAACAAGTCTGCGAGGAAGGCTTCATTATTTCCAGTTTACAGATGACCAATTCAGACTCGCTGATGGAAAATCAATTTTGCAGAGGCATCTAGTAAGGATCAGAAGTGGAGTTGTAACTCTTACTCTTCTCAAAGGACAACACATGGTCTCCTTTTATAGATAATGACCATCTAGGACTTAAACACTTGTAGTTATTTATGGTGCTAGGATTGTGCCTGTTGGGATTCGATCAGGCTGGTGGGAAAAATATTAGTTATGATAGCCATAAAACCCTTTCGGAAGGCCTGAGGGTTTTCACATGACTTTGGTAATAGACCGGACTGGAAGCAGCCTGGTCCCATTACCTTTAGTTAAATAGATTAAAACAGTAAACAACGGAATGTGGGGAAGCTGTCTAGCTAGCTTGTTTACTCATATGATCTTAAAACTAACCTTTGATGTACCTTGGGTGCTTAAGGGCCTTTTACTCAGGAAGTCCACAATGTCAATTACTCCCTAATGGTGTTGACTCAAGCTTTTGTTAGTTAATCTTACTGAATAAATGCAAATCTCCCTAGCTGACTGAGGCAGGCCGCAGTACAGCACCTCTCTTGGTGTGTAAGCGGCTCGGACAGACTCAGCTGGACTGGCAAAACACAGTATCTGTGTGTCAGTGTACGTTTATTCATTCGTTGCTGAATCAGGGGTCTGCAGGAACAGACGCCCCCGCAGCTAGTGCCTCCGTGAAAGGAGCACTGCCTCATATGCCCTTGTGGGTACTCACTCAACAACCTGTCTCTCTTTGAAGAAGGGAATGGTGCAGAGGAAATCCCAGTGCAAGGTCCTGTAGGTGGTAATGGGTCTGGTATGAGGGTCAAAGGCTTATGACTCCTGCCTCCTCTTCATCTGCGCTCTTTCTTCATTTGAGACTCAATGGGAAACTGCTTTTCCAATATCAATCTAGAAGGTCAAATGATGGGGCAGAAAATGATAGGGGATTGGTTTGATGATCTTCTCACCTCACCCCAATACCTCAACAAGCCATCCTGTAACGCAGAAATGGCCCCAAAGGTTCATGTATAAGTGTGAGCACATGCTCCATCTTCCTGCTCTCTTTCCAGGTGGTCTCTGTGGTAGTTATGCTGCTTGGTTTAGATAACAGTCGTCATTTCTCTGGGAGGGAGGAAAAAGGTGGGCCTGGATGACCATTCGTTGAAGTACTACTAGGTGCCATCTACTCTGTATGGGACTTCTCATTTACCCCACAGAAAACTTGTCTAAGGAAGGCATTGTGAGTCCCCTTTTACAGATGACCAAGCGTAGGCTTACAAAAACTGAAAAAGGATTCCAGTGTCACACATGAAGTAAGGGATAGGAATGGGATTCCAGCTCTTGTCCTCATCACAATATACCATGTAATCTCTAGGAGCAATATTACCCACAAGGGGCTAAAAATTGCTTTAGGGTAGAGAAGTGGGAGTAGACACTGCAATGGTTTGCGGCTCTCCAAAGGTCCACAATACATTTAAAAGTATACACTATATTTGTGGTATTAACATTTCAAATTTCGGGCAGAAGGGGGTTGATAAGGAAATATGTCTGAAAAGTCTCTTCAGAGGGGCAATAATGAAAGAAGGTTGAGAAACATTGCATATACCCAGAGACTACTTTCACAGATGATGTCCCACTAAGGCTTAGGTGTTGGTTTTTTACACTCTCCTGTGGATACTTCCTCTACAACACCTCTTGGTGGTAGTGATAATGATGATGATGGAAATGAAATCCTGCCTTTTGGTCCGAGAGACCTGAGCATGGGGACCATGTGAATTGACTGGTTTTTAAGGTGGCAGACATGCGCTCAGTCAGAAAAATAGGTGTTTCCTCTGGGACAAATGATCTAAGAAGATAGGAGTCAGGCAGGAAGGAGATTCAGGTTAATTTTATTTTATAAATATATATGTCATTATTGCTTGAAATGCTGTAAACAGGAACATTTATTAAGATAAAAATTTGAAAACAAAATACCTTTTTTTTGTTTTTGAGACGGAGTCTTGCTCTGTCGCCCAGGCTGGAGTGCAGTGGTGCAATCTCGGCTCACTGCAAGCTCCGCCTCCCGGGTTCACGCCATTCTCCTACCTCAGCCTCCCGAGTAGCTGGGACTACAGGCGGCCGCCACCACACCCCGCTAATTTTTTTGTATTTTTAGTAGAGATGGGGTTTCACTGTGTTAGCCAGGATGGTCTGGATCTCCTGACCTTGGGATCCGCCCGCCTCGGCCTCCCAAAATGCTGGGATTACAGGTGTGAGCCACCGCGCCTGGCCCGAAAACAAAATACTTTTAATCATATAAAGAAATAATGTATCTGTGATTTTATTGTTTTGGAAATATATTCAAAGAATACCAATTAGGAGAGAAAATAAACTGATTACAATTTATAACAATGGATCTGTATGTGTCAGTGTGTATTAGTGTGAGTTTCTGTAGTTGAAATTTGATAATATCTGTATGCTTCTGTGTTTCAAACTCTTATCACCCTAAGTAGTCATGGGCTCTGGAACATGCTGGCTGTGTTCAAATCCATGAAGTGTCACTTTCTAAGTGTTAGAGTTTAGGCAAAGTACTTTACCTCCCAGCTCTTCATTTCCTTCATCTGTAAAATTAGAATGAAAAAGGTTAAGGCCGGGTGTGGTGGCTCACGCCTGTAATCCCAGCACTTTGGCAGGCTGAGGTGGGCGGATCACGAGGTCAGGAGATCCAGAGCATCCTGGCTAACACGGTGAAACCCCATCTCTACTAAAAATACAAAAAATTAGCCGGGCATGGTGGTGGGCGCCTGTAGTCCCAGCTACTCTGGAGGCTGAGGCAGGAGAATGGCGTGAACCCGGGAGGCGGAGCTTGCAGTGAGCCGAGATGGCGCCACTGCACTCCAGCCTGGGCGACAGAGCGAGACTCCGTATCAAAAAAAAAAAAAAAAAAGAAAGAAAGAAAAAGATTATACTGTAGTTTTGAGAATAAATATGGCTACTTGGTGCAACAATCTTAGCTAATTTTAATAGTTTCATATTTTAGTGTCCATTTGTTTTCTTGCAAGCACTGAAACTATGATATAGATGGTTGTTTATTGACATTGAATGATATTCAATATGTGTTGCTAGTGAAGAAAGGCAGATCATAAAATTTTAATTAAGATACAATTTTATTTTAAGACAGAAATATCATGATTCTACTTGCAGAAGAAGAGCAACAGAAATGGTAAATATCTGGGCAAATATAATAGAATATTCTCCTTTTGTCCTTTAAAATAAGTTTGTTGAAAGCAAAAGTATAACATTGTCTGACAGGGTTTTCAGTGAATGTAGACATAGTACATGAGATATTTATAGATTTTTGTGGCATAAGGGGAAGGTTATAGGGTTATAAGATGATGAGATTTCAACAAATCAATTAAAATGTTAAATTTTGATTCTAAAATTCTAAAAGACTGCGGAAAGTTAAGATGATAGTTTGTGCTAAATAGAGTGACCACTAAAAGTGTAAAACAAAGAAATAGTGTCAAAATCACCACAGAAAAATTAAAATGGACTATAAAACCTTTCAAGTAAACCAAAGGAAGGATGGAAAGGGGAAATATAGAAATAAAAAATGGAGGAAATAAAGAGAAAATAAGTAATGAAATGGTAGATATAAATCCAAATATTTGAAAAATTACATTAAATGTAAAAGGCTTTATGATATAATAAAAATAAATACTGTATTTCGTCTTTGTCCCCAGCTCTTGGCACAGAGCTCCTAAAATCTTCAAAAGGTTTTATACAGTAGTGAGATGGCTCTTGCAGGGTGAGGGTGTAGATACTTTCAGTATGCAGCCTGGTTGTCAGAAAAACCAACCAGGTAATTAAAGTGTTAGAACTTTTAGCCCCACTCCTTTGATATCCAGAAGGTGGAGAAATTAAGTGTAAGTCGCCAATGGCCAATGATTTAAATCAATCATATCTATATAATGAAGTCTTCATAAAACCCCTAAACAATGGAATTTGGGGAATTTCCAGACTGACAAACACATTGACGTGCTGGGAAGATGGTGTGCCCCAGAGAGGACGTGGAAGCTCCACATCCATCCTCCCCACCCTGCCTGGCCCTGTGCATTTCTTCCATTTGGCCATTCCTGAGTTATATTCTTTATAATATACCGGTAATAGCAAGTAAAACATTTTCCTGAGTTATAAGAGTTATTTTAGAGAATTATCAAATCTATGGTGGGGGAACCTTAGAAACCCTTGAATTTGTAGTCAGTTGGGCAGAAGGGTGAGTTGCCTGGGGACCCTACTTGTTTGTGGCTGGCATCTGAACTTGGACAGTCTTACAGGACTGAACCTTTTAACTTGTGAGATCTGAAGCTAACTTAGGTAGATAGCATCAGAATTGAATTTAACTGTTGGGTACTGAGCTGCTGTTGAAAAATTGGAGAACTGGCTGTTGGTGTGGAAAAATGACACACACTTGATGTGAGAAAACACCACACAGGTCTAAATACACCAATAACATGACAGAAATTATCTAGTTGTTGTATCAATTGTAGAGGGAAGAGTGTTGAAGTATCCTAATAATGTCACGACTTTGTGTATTTTTCCTTTCCTTGCTATCAGTTTTTACTTTGCATATTTTGTAACTCTGCTGTTTGCTGTATATACATTTAGGATTGCTATATCTTCTTGGCAGATTGACTCTTTTATTTTATAATATTCCTCTCTGTATCTAGTACTTATCTTTGCTCTAAAGTGTACTTTATCTGAAACTAATACAACCACACTCCTGTTTTCCTTTATTTTCATAATGTATATTTTTCATCCTTCCATAGTCTGAATGTTTCCCCCAAAATTTATATGTTGAAACTTAATTGCCAATTTGAGCCTATTAAGAGGTAGGGCCTCTAGGAGGTGATTAAGTCATGAGGGCTCTGCCCTAATGAATGGGTTTAGCGACCTTATAAAAGGGCTAGAGGGAACCAGATTTGCCCTTTTGCCCTTCCACCTTCTACCATGTAAGCATACAGCTTTTTTCCCTTTAATTATGTGAGAATATAGCAAGATGGCCCTTGCCAGACAATAAATACCAGTGCTGTGATCTTGGACTTCCCAGCCTCCAGAAATGGGAGAAATAAATTTGTGTTCTTTATAAATTACCCAGTCTAGGTATTTTGTTATAGTAGCACAAACAGACTAGCACACATCCCTTTGCCTTCAACCTACATCTGTCATTTCATCTGAAGTGAGATTCTTGTAGCAGCATCTACATGATAGATAATAAAAAGTTATTTAGTTGATTTTATTTGCATTCTTTACATAATTAATGAGTTAGAACATATTTTTTCATGATTATTGGCTATTTGCATATCTCTTTTTTTGAGACAGGGTCTTTCTCTGTCTCCTGGCTGGAGTGCAGTGGCACAATCATGGCTCACTGCAGCCTCGATCTCCTGGGCTCAAGTGATCCTCCTGTGTCAGCCTCCTGAGCAGCTGGGATTAGAGGTGTGAGCCACTGCACCGGGCCTCTTTTTTTTCTGTGGGTCAGATAAAAATTGTTGGACCTCAATTTCCTACTTTATAATGACAAAGGAGTGTGTTTGGGTCAGTGCTTTAGAAAGTAGAGTCCCCAGACAACCGATATCATGAGGAACATGCATTCTCTAATAAAGGGACAGGTGTCATACTGAGGATGAATATTTGAAGGGACAGTCTCCAAACACATACAGATCAGAGATGCATAGACTCTTTAATAGATGTTGACAAATCAACCTGGAAAGAGGTTGTACTAAGTGACATCCCCACTAGCAATATGAGACAGGGTAGATGTCCCTGCATGCACACCTCACTGGAATCCTGAATAGTTTTTTTTATACTTTGATAACATGCCAGGTGGAAATTCTCTCACTGTAATCATATTTAACTAGATATTAAGGTAATTTTTAAATAATTCTCTAGTAAACAAATACTCTGTTAATCATCATTATCACTATTTTTCAATGCAAAAGGGTCCAGTTACATATGCAGCCTAACAGACACAATAAGCAACAAGCACATGAGCCTGCAGGTTCTCCTAGGGCTACTGCTGACATGTGAGTCCATGACAGGGTCCAAGGCCTTCCCTCTATGTTTGGATGTTAGCATTATTAGTTTCTTCACTCCGCTGTGGCCTTTGTCACATGACTCTACTTGTGGAGTGTAAATGGCACTACCTCTCTGGGTAGCAGTATGGCAATACTTATCAACAGGCTACATAATTGCACACCCTTTGCTCCAACAATTTTTTAGAAGGTTATCTTCAGGATGTAGTGAAGGATATTGATAAAGATTTGGATATAAGGATTGCCATCTTTTTGTTGTTGTTGTTGTTGTTGTTGTTTTTGAGACGGAGTCTCGCTCTGTTACCCAGGCTGGAGTGCAGTGGCGCGATCTCGGCTCACTGCAACCTCTGCCTCCCGGGTTCAAGCGATTCTCCTGCCTCAGCCTCCTAAGTAGCTGGGACTACAGGCATGTGCCACCACGCCCGGCTAATTTTTTGTATTTTTTAGTAGAGACGGGGTTTCACCGTGTTAGCCAGGATGGTCTGGATCTCCTGACCTCGTGATCCGCTGGCTTCAGCCTCCCCAAGGGCTGGGATTACAGGCGTGAGCCACCGCGCTGGCCCAGGATTGCCATCTTAATAATTATTTACCTTTCCTTCTGGGCCAGAATTTAGTTAGGGAGACCAATGGGAAGCAAAGACATCCAGGGGCAGAAGGAAACAGAAGGATATGTGGTTGTCAGTACAAACACACACACAGAGAGAGAGACAGAGAGGGAGAGAGAAACCCCAACCAGATTCTATCATCACAATACTATAATTCTTCCAAGACAGTTAGCTGGGCTCAAAGTGGGCACATTCCACTTACCAGTGCAAACAGCCACATGACCATTGCCCTGAACTGCACTCTTTAGCAGTGTACAGACTCTGAAAAGATACCATTCACAGAGTGTAGATAATAGGGAATATCAGAACACTCTAAATAACATGGGCTTGTGAAAACTGATTATGTCACATCTATAGGATGGAATTTTGGAAGGCAACAAAAACAAATTTGGATGAAAACAAAGATGAGAGATGATATGTTGCCTAGCAGATTAATAACAATTCCCATTACTTCGAATGTTCAGAGAAACAGGTATTTTCATGCTGCAAAGTTAAAATATATACGAGTAATATAATGGTTTTTTTGAGACAGGGTTTTGCTCTGTTGTCCAGACTGGAGTTCAGTGGTGTGATCACAGCTCACCATAGCCTCAACCTCCCAAGCTCAAGCAATCCTACCTCCCAAGCTCAAGCAATCCTACCTCAGCCTCTTGAGTAACTAGGACTACAGGCACATGCCACCATGCCTGGCTAATTTTTTAAATTTTTGTAGAGATGGGGTCTCGCTATGTCACCCAGGCTGGTCTCCAACTCCTGGGCTCATATTATCCTCCCGAGGCAGCTTCTCAAAGTGCTGGAATTACAGGCATGAGCTACTGTGTCTGGTCAGTAATAGCATTTTGAATTCATTATGCTAATATAAAATTTTATCATTTACCAGGGTTTTGAAAGGACACGTTCAAGATTTTATTATACAGAAACGCTTACTAAGATATTTTCATGTATATGAACAAGAACATTAAGTATGCTATTGTTCGTAATAGAAAATGTAAAATGACTATATTTCCATCGCTAGGGTACTGGAAAAATAAATTTTGAGAGCTTTATACTATCAAACACTTGGTCCTTGTAAAAAAAAAAGTGAAATTTTGTTGCAAAGTAGTTTAAAGTGCTAGCATAGAAATGTATTTACATGGAAATATATTAGGTGCAAAAGCAGGTTGCAATGGTCACAAATAGCCTGGATCCATTTTTGTTTATATGGGTCTCAACCTATTTATCCAGATGTCCTAAAGCATAAAAATAAAAATTACTCTTTTGTTCAACCTACAAAGCATAGAAAGAGGCTTCACTTTTTGCCTGGATACCCAGGGTATGTCTACTTTCTTCCCAGACCAGAAAACCGTCTGGCTTCCTGTTCATGGATGTTCAAGCTGCAGTGCAGGCCTATGTCACGAGGGGGCACCACAGTACCACTATATACCACTATTTTCAAACTTCAAAGTGTCTGCAAGGAGCAAAAATTACAATACCTCTCTTGCGACCCAGTTTATGAATCTCAGTACAGAACATTCTAATACTCTCTGAAAAAAACGGATAGGTGTAAAATAATGGTGTAAAACCATATAATGAAACACCAGGTAGCAACAGTGCGCCTTGGTCGTGGCCGGTGGGCGAGCACAGAGCAGCAGAGGGCAGGCGGGAGGTGTCTGAGAGAGGATCGGCAGTCATTGAGGGGTCTGGGCAGCTGTGTCCACCGTGTCCTGGAGAGAGGATGACTGAGAGGAGATGGGAGAAAGTCTGGGAAACCTATACAGGGGTGGGGTAATGGAGAGTGAATGCCATGCTTTCTGGGAGGGAGGGGCTCTCCTACAGTGTGGACACCTCAACCTACACTCAGGAGGGAAGAGATAAATCAGTGAATGTGATGTAGATTTGAAGTCAACAGCCATTGGAGCTGCTTTAATATACATATGAATTTTCCAAACATAATTTTTATTATAGTAAAGAGAACATTCCAAGTCATTTCTTACTCTCTGCAAACCGTACTGTACTCCTTTTCTTTAAAAAACAAGTTGCTCCGCCTGAAAAAAAAAAGAAAAGAAAAAAAGAAATTGGACCGGGCATGGTGGCTCACGCCTGTAATCCCAGCACTTTGGGAGGCTGAGGCGGTTGGATCACGAGGTCAGGAGTTCAAAACCAGCTTGGCCAAGATGGTGAAACCCTGTCTCTACTAAAAGTACAAAAAAATTAGCCGAGCGTGGTGGCGGGTACCCGTAATCCCAGCTACTCAGAAGGCTGAGGCAGAGAATTGCTCTGCTGAGGCAGAGGTTGCAGTAAGCCAAGATCGTGCCACTGCACTCCAGCCTGGGTGAAAGAGCGAGACCCCGTCTCAAAAAAAAATAAAAATAAAAATAAAAATAAAAAAGAAATTGGAGATGGATGTAGTCTGGTGGTCACAGCCAGGATTGCAATTCTGAAAGTCTCAGTCCAAGGGTTTCGGCAAGGAGTAGGGAGAATTGGAGTTGGGGATCTTTTTAAATATTTATTTATTTATTTATTAGAGATGAGGTCTCAGTATGTTGCCTAGGCTGGTCTAGAACTCCTGAGCTCAAGCTATCCTCCCACCTTGGCCTCCCAAAGTGCTGAGATTACAAGTGTGAGCCACTGTGCCCAGCCAGAGTTGGGGATCTTGATTTAATGGTACCAGGCCAGTTTTCTGGAATTTTTAACCAATTAGCAGCAATCTCTCTGTATTCTTCATTTTCTAGGACATCTAAACCTCACATTGGAATCCAGCTCCAGTCTCAACTAAAGATAAAGCAACATCTGTGAGGTGGGGCAATCCAGCTACGGGAGACATAGAAATACACTCACACACAGAGTAAATTCAACTTTTTATCTATTTCATTTTCCTATGAAATTAAACACAATGAATGCCTTTCCAAAGCAATGAATATATGTGCACATATATGCACACTACCATCTTCATCACCAAGAAGGGTTGTTGAATGAGGACCCATAAGGCCACAATAGCAGGGGAGTGGAATCTGACCATTTCTCAAGCCCTGGGCTCCCATCTCCTAAAAGGGAGGGTGCTCAGTGTCTTCTAAAAAGGGTGAGGCATAGGACCTCATTCCAATCCTGTCAGTTATGTGGAGAGGTGACTTCGGCTCTATAAACTTCTATTTGGTCATCTGTGAAATGGGACTGACCATACCATCCTTACAGAGCTGTCCTGAGAGTCAAATGAAAAAACTTTTCCAGACTCTATGGCATAGAATGGGACTTCAATGGTGAATTAAATGTTGAGAACAGCAGTAGGGACTGGCTGAGACTCAGGGCTAAGGAGGCATTCTGAAAAATTATTTTTCATTGTTTTCCCTTATGAGAATATAGACATGTAGATAAAGGAAGCAAATATCTTTCTGATATGCCTTGATTTCAACATGTTAGAGACAGAAGGTTTTCAATATTCTTGTGTGTTTCATAATCTCATAAGAACTGTTCAATATCATGCTTCTGAGTGGACCCAAATCCAGTTCCTATGCTGGAAAGACAGGTGTGTCTGTGAACTCACTTGGTTATCTCATTAATACATAGGACCCGGGAAGCACGGTGTATTGTTTGCCTAAAGGTTGCTCCTGGACTGCTCAGAATGTTAATATATTTAGGAAAATGCTGGAGCTATTCCATAGCCATCAGTGCAGGATCCTCAGAGCATGCATTATCCAGCCATATCACAACAGGATTTCAGCCATCTGTTGCCTCCCTGAGAGACAAAAATCCAAGAATTACTAGCATTTCTTCAACATACAATTAACTATTCTTACATTCACCAATTCGCTAAATATGTATTGGGCTCAGAACCCATACTATTCCATTGGAGGCATCTCATTAGCTCCCTCTTAAGTAAATATAAAAGAGTAAGAAGGGAAATTAACATGTGGGAAAATTCAAGGTTTAAGTCTGATATGAGATGGCTCCTGCTCCTGCACATTAACTTTTAAACTTGCCAAACTTTCAAGGAATTAAAGATTTTTAAAAATTCTTGGCCGGGCACGGTGGCTCACGCCTGTAATCCCAGCACTTTGGGAGGCTGAGGCGTGCGGATCACGAGGTCAGGAGATCAAGACCATCCTGGCTAACACGGTGAAACCCCGTCTCTAGTAAAAATACAAAAAATTAGCCGGGCGAGGTGGCAGGCGCCTGTAGTCCCAGCTACTCAGGAGGCTGAGGCAGGAGAATGGCGTGAACCCGGGAGGCGGAGCTTGCAGTGAGCCAAGATCGCGCCACTGCACTCCAACCTGGGCGACAGTGAGACTCCGTCTCAAAAAAAAAAAAAAAAATTCTTAAGTTTTTCTTATGTTCCTTTCACACACTGAAGGAGCACAGAGAATTTCACCCCAAAATATGCCTCCGTGGTATAATGAATATTTTGAATTAAAAACTCTTGGAAATCAACGGGCCTTGAAAGAGACTTTTCCCCTATCTTCCTAAAGATCAGATGAACCCATCAAGAAGAATAATTTCTTTTCCTTCTCTTCCCTGTTATCTCATCTATTTCAGGTAAGGAGAGGAAGAATGTAACCAGGTCTGGCCCAGTCTTCTTACAGAATAATGCCCTTCTCTCAGGTTCAACTTCCAAAGAGAACCACTTACAAGTCAATCTCTGTTCCCTCCATCCATTCATTCTCCCAAGTATCCATTCATGTTTTTCCTGCTAATTATTTAATGCCCCTTAACGGAATTACCTATGCTCCCCATCTCCCCAATCCACTCTGAAAGGAGGTTATATATGTTTAGACCCCAGTGGGAAATTGGGCGATCATTCTGCCATTCCCCTCATGTACTTGGTTAAATAAATGTATGTGCCTTTTCTCTTATTAATATGACTTATTGTGACTTGATTTTTCAGCAAACCCTCCAAGGGCAAGAAGGAAGCTTCCCTTTCACCCCAATGGCATATAATATATTTTAGCCATTTTCCCCTTTATATGTATTTTTATTGGCATTATTGTACTCAGAAGCATGAAAAAATAAGATAAAGACTGATGTTGATAATGACAGGAGACAGGGATATACTGGGTAGAAGAGGGCAGTTCCCTGGCAAAGGCACCAACCTCGAGCCAGACACCTGTGGCCCTATATGAGAACACACTTTCCTGTTTTTGCACCCCAAAAGTTGCCTTTTGGCCTGCCACGGCCCCGTATCCTGTACCCCTATAAATCCTGAACCCCAGGCTCCAGAATTAAATGGGCAGAGGAATGGCAGAATGGTGCAGCAGAGAAGGAGACAAGAGAAGGAGTGCCTGAATGCTCCCCTTCCCATAAAGGGTTTGCGCTGTCAGTGGTGGAACAGAGAGCCACACCTCTGTTGCACGCCCTCTGAGGGGGTCCAGGGAACTCTCCTGTGTCAATGTTTAAGGCCAGGCACAGTGGCTTACACCCGTAATCCCAGCACGTTGGGACGACGAGGCACGTGGATCGCTTGAGTTCAGGAGTTCAAGACCAGCCTGGGCAACATGGAGAAACCCATCTCTACCAAAACTACAAAAAGTTAGCTAGGCATGGTGGCATGCACCTTCATTCCCAGCTACTCAGGAGGCTGAGGTGGGAGGATCACTTGAGACTGGGAGGCAGAGGCTGCAGTGAGCCGAGATCCCGTCACTGCACTCTGGGTGACAGAGCGAGAATGTATCTCAAAAAAAAAAAAAAAAAGAATGATGTTTACTCACAGTTAATGACATTTAGGGTATGTTGTTAGTGAGTGTGTTACTTGCTTAGCGTCACCACAAAAAATTATCACACGCTTCATGCCTTAAAACATCAGAGATGTATCCAAAACATAGTGTTTTGTATTCTTTTATGAGATCATCAATTAGGTACAGCCACAAGAGGAGACGCAGGAGAGGTTTAGGAAAAAATATAGTTTTACTCACAGGTCCTAGATGCAGGAGGCACAGCACATCACTCACAGCCACATGGGAAGGACGCAGGGGTGGTCAGGATTAGGGGTAGGTTTAGGCCACTGCTTTCATTGGAGTTATCATAGGAAAAGCAAGGCAGGGCAAGGTGAACAATTAAAAATTGACTAGCTTGGGCCGGCTGCCCCACCGTCTGGGAAGTGAGGAGCGCCTTTGCCCGGCCGCCGTGCAACCCTCCAGGTGTGAAGTGGAAGTGGCAGCCCGTGTGTGATCTTTCTGCCCTCCCCAAGTCTGCATTTTCGACAGTAAAGTTTACTTTTAAATTAAAAGGTTTAAATTGGGGAAGATAAAAAAAAATTGGCTAGCTTGAATAATTTTGGTGAGCTCTGTGCCACAGAAGTGGTCCCTAGTTTTCTAGTACCTGGCCCTGGGATGATTAAGGCAGAGGAATATAGCCTTCTGGAGTATATGGGTCAGACAGAGGATGTGTGGCTCTGAATTGGTTAGTTTGCATATCAAAGGTATGCTCCTGGCAGGGCCCTTTGCTATCACTAAGAATTGGCTAACCCCTGGAGGAGCAGTCTCTTCCCAGCCAGAAATGTTTTAAGATATTAAAACATCATAATATAGAGTACATTAAAAAATATATTTATGGAGGGGCACGGTGGCTCATGCCTGTAATCCCAGCACTTTAGGAGGCTGAGGTGGGCTGATCATGAGGTCAGGAGATCGAGAACATCCTGGCTAACACAGTGAAACCCCGTCTCTACTAAAAACACAAAAAATTAGCTGGGCGTGGTGGCAGGCGCCTGTAGTCTCAGCTACTCAGGAGGCTGAGGCAGGAGAATGGCGTGAACCCTGGAGGCAGAGCTTGCAGTGAGCCGAGATGGCGCCACTCCACTCCAGCCTGGGCGACAGAGCTAGACTCCGTCTCAAAAATATATATATATATGTGTGTGTGTGTGTGTGTGTGTGTGTGTGTGTGTGTATATATATATTTATAGGCCGAGCATGGTGGCTCACGCCTGTGATCCCAGCACTTTGGGAGGCCGAGGCGCGCAGATCACGAGGTCAGGAGTTCAAGAGCAGCCTGGCCAACATAGTGAAATCCCGTCTGTACTAAAAATAGAAAAAAATAGCTGGGCGTGGTGGCAGACACCTGTAATCCCAGCTACTAGGGAGGCTGAGGCAGAAGAATTGCTGGAACCCGGGAGGCGGAGGTTGCAGTGAGCAGAGATTGTGCCATTGCACTCCAGCCTGGGTGACAGTGCAAGACTCCATCACAAATAAATAAATAAATACACACACACACACACACATATATATAAACACATAGTCAAATCTAGAGATAAATAATTAAGAAGCAACTCTACCTCTCAGTACCTCAAAAAATTTATCGTGTGTGTGTTCCTCTCATTATATTCCTCCATGTGTGCATATATCATGTATATTCATTGTATATGGGTCTCACATATCTTGACACTCAACATTTGCCAGACAGCATAAAACCAGTTATTAAATGATCCGAAGTTTATACTGAGCTCTATCTGACTCCCAAGTCCCCATGCCTAACCACTGGGATACACAATCGTTTTCTGTGTAGGGCTGAGGCCAGCTCAGGGGAAGTGACTCGTCATGGTGCTATGGACAAGGAAGGATCTAGTACTGGAGACCAAAGTCTCCTGATTTCAGTCTGTTGTATAGCAAATGTTCCTTAAATGCTGTTATTCAATACTGTCCCCCATTCTTTGCAATATCAAAACGTAAAATAGAAGAAGAAAATAAGAAACCAAAAACTAAAGAGCAGATGATTTGCTTTCTCTTGTTCACCATTCTCAGGTATCTCATTCTTCAAAGAAATGGCACTAAAGGCTGGGCATGGTGGCTCCCAGCACTTTGGGAGGCTGAGGTGGGTGGATCACCTGAGGTCAAGAGTTCAGGACCAGCCTGGCCAACATGGGGAAACCCCATCTCTACTAAAAATACAAAAATTGGCCAGGCATGGTGTCTCACGCCTGTAATCCCAGCACTTTGGGAGGCCAAGGCAGGCGGATCACGAGGTCAGGAGATCGAGACCATCCTGGCTAACACGGTGAAACCCCATCTCTACTAAAAATACAAAAATATTAGCTGGGTTTGGTGGCGGGTGCCTGTAGTTCCAGCTACTCGGGAGGCTGAGGCAGGAGAATGGCATGAACCCGGGAGCTGGAGCTTGCAGTGAGGTGAGATCGCACCACTGCACCCCAGCCTGGGCAACAGAGCAAGACTCCATCTCAAAATAAATAAATAAATAATAAAAATAAAAATAAAAATAAAAATAAAAATACAAAAATTATCCAGATGTGGTGGCTGGCACCTGTAATCCCAGCTACTGGGGAGGCTAAGGCAGGAGAATCGCTTGAATCCAGGAGGCGGAGGTTGCAGTGCACCAATGCACTCCAGCCTGGGTGACCTCTGTCTCAAAAAAAGAAAAGAAAAGAAATGGCACTAAAACTTATCCATCATATGAATACATATACATTTCATTTCCTGCTGCTTCAAATCCAAATGATACCTATAAGATGTTCATATTTAAGTCATCTTGTTTGTGGGAGGGAGAACACAAAGAAAGTCTATCTATCTATCTATGTAGATGGATATACAGATGTATGAAACTTTCTGTAGGTTTTTTCTTCTCCTTATAATGGTTCCATGAGGCAAGTATCAATATGTCCATTATACAAATGTTCAAGGTCAGCCTCAAGAAGGAAATATCATTACTCTACAGTAACACATCTACTTAGAAGCAGGAATGGGGTTCTATATACTATATGTACAAATATATATATAGACAAATATATATAGATACATACATATTTATGAAATATATATCACATAAATTTGATAATCTACCTGTCTAAATCACAAAAAAGCTAATGGCATTTAATTTAGATTACATTAAGTTAATAAATTAACTTGGGGAAATTGGCATCTCTATGAAATTGAGTGTTCTTACTCCGGAACATCATGTTTTTTTGTTTGTCCAAGTCTAGTTTTGCATTCTGTACAGGTTTTGAATATTTGACTCAGTTCTGTTGTATTGTTTATACATGTAACATAAATATAAAATTATTTATATAACTTTACATATATATAAAACTTTACTAGGTATTACACTGGATTGTTGGTTTTATTTGCTCTCTTTTTTTAGTTGGTACTTAGAATTGTTATAGGCTTATTATTATTATTATTATTGAGACAGAGTCTCTCTCTGTCACCAGGCTGGGGTACAATGGTGCAATCTTGGCTCACTGCAACCTCCGCCTCCCGGGTTCAAGTGATTCTCCTGCCTCAGCCTCCTGAGTAGCTGAGATTACAGGCGACCGTCACCACACCCAGCTAATTTTTGTATTTTTAGTAAAGGCGGGGTTTCTCCATGTTGGCCAGGTTGGTCTAGAACTCCTGACCTCAGGTGATCCACCCACCTCGGCCTCCCAAAATGCTGGGATTACAGATGTGAGCCACCACAGCCGGCCTAGTTTTATTCTAATGGTTATATTTACACTTTTTTTTTTTTTTAAACAGGGTCTCACTCTGTTGCCCATCCTGGAGTGTAGTAGTGCAGTTTCAGCTCACTGCAGCCTTGAACTTATGAGCTCAAGGGGTCCTCCTGCCTCAGCCTCCTGAGTAGTTGGGATTACAGGTAAAAGCCACAGTGTCCAGCTTATGCTAACTTCTTAACTAACCTACTTAATATACTTAATATGGAAAAAAAGCTCTTAATAATGGATAGAGAAATGAGCAAATGATATTAACAGATAATTCATATAAAAAGCACTATAAGGCCACGTGTGGTGGCTCATGCCTGTAAGTAATCCCAGCACTTTGGGAGGCCGAGGCTGGAGGATCACCTGAGGTCAGGAGTTGGAGACCAGCCTGGCCAACATGGAGAAACCCCGCCTCAAATAAAAATACAAAAATTAGCCTGGTGTGGTGGCGGGCGCCTGTAATCCCAGCTACTCAGGAGGCTGAGGCAGGAGAATCGCTTGAACCCAGGAGGCAGAGGCTGCCGTGAGCCGAGACTGCACCACTGCACTCAGGCCTGGGCGACAGAGCAAGCCTCTGTCTCAAAAATAAATAGATAAATAAATAAATAAATAAGCAGTATACATACTCATTAAACTTTCAAAAATGTGTCAAATTACAAAAAGTGCGGAAATGCAAAACAATATTCCAGGCTAATATGCTGAGTTAAAACGGCAAATTTAGTGTGATCTCAGTTTTTTTGTTTGTTTTTTGTATTCTGTTTGTTTGTTTTGTTTTGAGACAGAGTCTCATTCTCTCACTCTGTCGCCCAGGTTGGAGTGCAGTGGTGTGGTCGTGGTTCACTGCAACCACCGCCTCCTGGGTTCAAGTGATTCTCATGCCTCAGCCTCTTGAGTACCTGGGATTACAGGCTTGCTCCACCATGCCTGGCTAATTTTTGTATTTTTAGTAGGGATAGAGTTTTGACATGTTGGCCAGGCTGGTCTCGAACTCTTGAACTCCTGACCTCATGTGATCTGCCCGCCTCAGCTTCCCAAAGTGCTGGGATTACAAATTTATTTGGCTTAATAAACAGCAAGACTAGTCAGATAAACCCTGCAAAAGAAGAAAGAGTGAAGGGAGGGAGTCCTACTAGGTACTAATGCATATAATAAAGTATGTGCAATATACAAGTATGACACTGGCTCATAAATAGACAGAAAAAGCTAATAAAATAGAGAAAATACTGATATAGTATTTATATTGTATTATATTTGGAAATTTGTTAATAGCATGTGATTAAGGCAGCATTTCAAATCACTGAAGATATGATTGATGATTTTAGAAGTGGTATTCTGACAGCTAGCAAACCAAATAGTTATAAAGGCAAAAAGGGATTCATTTTACATCAGAATAAATTCCAAAGGGTGCAGATTTTAATGTAAAACATGAATGCATACAAGTATTAGGAAAAAACATGGGTGAATTCCTCTATCATGAGGAAGTGAAGAACACTTTCACAACTATGACTCAAAATCCAGGTGTATTAAGGAAAAAAGATTGATACATTTAACAACATTAAAATAAAAACAGCAACACTGTGTGACAAAAAACATGGTATACAACTAAAAGACATCTAAAATATTCCCAACTAATATTTCTAAGAAAGTGTGCTATCCATTCTATATAAAAGCTTGTAAATATAAAGCCACTAAAAAAAAACAACTCTATCAAAGACTTGTAAGAAACATAAACAGTTAACGGAAGAAAATGCAAAGAAACTCAAACTTGGTTCTAGTAAGAGAGATATAGTTAAAACTACACTAAGTATCATTCTTCACCTATTAGATTGTCAAATATTCGTAGGTTTGTTAATTCACTTAGTTCATGAGGGAGTGAAAAAAAGCATGTGTTTTTGTACATTGCTCACAGGGATGGAAAATGGTATGATCAAAGTAGAAGGCTTAATACTGGCCCCCAAAGATATAAGGTCTTACTGCTTGAAGACTGATGATATTACTTATAGGAAAAGGATCTTGACAAATGGGATAACGTTAAGAATCTTGAAATGGAGAGATTATACTCGACTATCCAGATGGTCCCTAAATGCAATACCAAATGTTCTTATAAGAAAGAGGCAGTGGCGGGGCACGATGGCTCACATCTGTAATTCCAGCACTTTGGGAGGCTGAGGCGGGCAGATTACGAGGTGAAGAAATTGAGACCATCCTGGCCAACATGGTGAAACCCCATCTCTACTAAAATACAAAAACTTAGCTGGGCGTGGTGGCGTGCGCCTGTAGTCTCAGCTACTTGGGAGGCTGAGGCAGTGGAATCGCTTGAACCCGGGAGGCGGAGGTTGCAGTGAGCTGAAATCGTGCCACTGCACTCCAGGCTGGAGACAGAGCAAAACTCCGTCTGACAAAAAAGAAGCAGGGCTGGGCGCGGTGGCTCATGCCTGTAATCCCAGCACTTTGGGAGGCCGAGGTGGGTGGATCACGAGGTCAGGAGATAGAGACCATCCTGGCCAACCTGGTGAAACCCCGTCTCTACTAAAATACAAAAAATTAGCCGGGCATGGCGCCTGTAGTCCCAGCTACTCGGGAGGCTGAGGCAGGAAAATTGCTTGAACACGGGACGCGGAGGCTGAAGTGAGCTGAGATTGTGCCACTGCACTCCAGCCTGGCAACAGAGTGAGAGAGACAGAGAGAAAGAGAGAAAGAGAGGAGGGAGGGAGAGAAGGGAGGGAGGGAGGGAAAGAAAGAAAAAAGAAAGAAAGAAAGAAAGAGAAAGAGAAAAAGAAAGAGAGAGAGAAAAAGAAAAAGAAAGAAAGAAAGAAAGAGGCAGGATAATTGACACAGACAGGACAGTAGAAGGCAGTAAGGCAGTGTGACCAAGGATGCAGAGATTGGACCAATGAAGCCACAAACCAAGGAATGCTGGAAAACCAGAAACTAGAAAAGGCAAGAAATTGATTATTTCTTAGAGCCTCTGGAAAAAGGATGGTCCTGCTGATACCTTAGTCTTGGCCCAGTGAAACTGATTTTGAACTCTGGCCTCCAGAACTGTGACAATAAATTTCAGCTGTTTATAGACACTAATTTTGTGGTGATTTGTTACAGTAGCCATAGAAAATTAACACAACCACTATGGATGGGAATTTGCTAATATCTAGCAAAATGCCCTGTGGCACTATTTGAAGAACAAAAGAATGGAAACAACATAAATACTCATCATTGTAGGGTGCATGAAATACTATCATATAACCACACAAAGGTGGACACTAAGTTAGATGTAAAGAAAACTGATGAAAATCTCCATATAGTGCTTTGGATATAGAGTAATTAAAAAAAAAAGCAACATTCATAAAGATGTGAGTAGCATGGTACTTTTTAATGTAAGAAGGGGGGAATGCAAAAATATATACTTTTTTTTACTTGTATTAAGAATAAAGAAAAGGACTTCTGTTTGGGGGATGAGATGAAATAGATACACTTCTCAGTACTATTTCTGCTGAGCGTGGCTAAAATCCCTCAATATTATAAGTAAAATAAACATAAGACTCTGAAAGGCTACCTCTAGACAAAGAACCAGAAAAGGGGACATATAGTAAGAAAGCAAGCTTTTAGACTCTAACTGCCCTATTTTAGCAAAGAACAATGGAATAAAACACAGCTCCACCCCTACAATGCCAGCAGACTGAGTGGAGAGCATGGATTCCACACTCATCGGATTGTAAACAGACACCCATCTCCACCCTTTGGGGTGATACCAGAGAAGACTGTGTGGAGAACAAGTACTTTCATCCTCACCTGGTAGAAATGAATAACCCCCAATGGTGTCAGTGGACACCATGCAGGGAACTTGACTTGCACCCACACCCAATGATAATGAGATGCCCCTTCTCTTCTTTTCTAGGCTGGAGTCACCAGAAGTTGAGTGGGAAGGTGAAACATTTATGACCATCCAGTAATACGGGGCTTTCTTATCTTCACAGGGTCAGTGGAAGCTACATGGAGAGCAGTTACAATGTGTCTTCCCCCTCCTGCCAGGGTGGTGTCAGTGGAGGCCTGGCAGGGAGTGAAATTTCACCTCTGCTAAGCAGTAACAAGGAGCCACTTCCCTTCCAGTCTCACACCTGCCCCCTCCACATTGTTAGTGGAGGCTGAGTGGGGAACCTAGACTTTTATCTCCACCCAGCAGTAATAAGCTCTCCCCATTCCCCTCCACACACACCATGGTGTCAATGGAGGCCACATGGGAAATAGGAAGGAGGCGTGCTGCTCTTCTTAGCCAGAGTAGTGTAGATGGAGACCTAGTGAGAAGTCTGAAACCCATCTCTCCCAAGCAGTAATAAGGCACCACTTCCCCTCCCACCCTCCAGCCCCTGTGTCAAAGAGGTTTGAGTAGCGAATCTGGGTTTTCTTTTTTTTTTTTTTTTTTTTTTTTGAGACGGAGTCTCCCTGTCGCCCAGGCTGGAGTGCAGTGGCGCCATCTTGGCTCACTGCAAGCTCCGCCACCCGGGTTCACGCCATTCTCCTGCCTCAGCCTCCCGAGTGGCTGGGACTACAGGCTCCTGCCACCTCGCCCGGCTAATTTTTTGTATTTTTAGTAGAGACGGGGTTTCACCATGTTAGCCAGGATGGCCTCGATCTCCTGACCTTGTGATCCGCCCGCCTCGGCCTCCCAAAGCGCTGGGATTACAGGCGTGAGCCACCGCGCCTGGCCGAATCTGGGTTTTCATTTAAATAACATCCAGAGTTTCATAACGTGATACCAAAAATATTTAGGAAATAATTTAAAAATCTGTCTTTAACTGAGAATCTGGAGAATCTAAAATTGAGAAAGAAAATACAATCAATGGATACCAACGCCAAAATGACATAGATGTTGGAATTATCCTATGTGGATTTTAAAAGCAGTCATCATGAAAATGCTTCAATGAAAAAAATAAGATGTTCCAAACTGTGCTAACACCACAAATCGAATGCTGGAAACCAATGAAAATATTGAAAATCTTAACAAATAAATAGAAGATATATAGGAGAACCAAATGGAACTTTAGAACCAGAAAATACAATAACTGAAGTAAAACTCAGTGGACCGGGTGTGCTTGGCATGCAACTGTAATCCTAGCTACTCAGGAGGCTAAGGCTTGAGATTCATTTGAGCCAAGGACTTCAAGACCATCCTGGGCAACATAGCGAGACCCCATCTCTAAAATAAAATAAACACTCAATGGATGGATTCAACAGCATAATGGAGAGGAAAGAGAAGAGAATCAGGGAACTTGAATACAGAGCAACAGAAATTAACCATTTTGAAAAGAGAGGATACACTAAAAATATAGAACAAAGCCTCAAGAACTTGTGGGACTATGACAAAAGATATAATATTTGTGTCACTTTTGTGTTGGAAGGAGAAGAGAAAGAGTGCATGAGCAAAAAATTATTTGAGGAAATAATGGCTAAAGACCTTCAAATTTAGCAAAAGACGTAAACTGAGAGGTACAAATCTGAGCATATCCCAAAAAGGATTATCCCAAAGAAATCCATGAAAAGACACATCATTATCAAACTTTAGAAAACTAAACACAAAGATAAAATCCTAAAATCAGGAAGAGAGAAATAATGCATTGCCTATAATTAAAAAATATAGCAAATTTCTCATCAGAAACCATGGAGAACAGAAAGGAGTGGCACATCATTTTTCAAGTGCTTAAAGAAAAGAACTGTTAACCTCAAATTATGTATTCAAGTAAATTATCCTTCAGAAATTGAGGATATACAGATATTCTCAAATGAAGGAAAAACAATTTTTAACCAGCAGACATACTCTAAAAGAATGGCTTTAGTCAGAAAGGAATTGATAAAAGAAGTGCTCTTGGAACATAAGAACAAAAAGATGGGTAAATACAATAGCTCTTCCTCCTCCTCTTGAGATTTCTAAATTCTGTTTGATGGTTTAAGTAAAAAGTATAACACCATCTGATTAGTTCTCAATATATGTAGAAGAAATATTGAAGACTATACTACTGTAAGTGGCTGATGACAAGGAGACTTTATTGGCCTTGGCATTGGAAACAGCTGGACATACACAAACTTGCCACTGTTCAGCATACCTATTACTCAAGAATATATGAAACAATGAATGAATGAGAAGTATACTGGGATGGGGCACACAGTTTTCCCATGCTCTAAATAAACAGGATCTGAACATCACTCCCTTGGACACTTGGTTACTTTGGCCTCAAAGATCTTTCCTCTTCCCTTAAAAAATATCTCTATTGGAAAGTAACACTTTCCAGATGTTCCAAATTGTGCTAACGCCACCAATCAAATTTTGTCAGATCCACTTCCTGGGTATTAAATGCTTCTTCCCTCAAGTCAAAGGACTCAAGACAGCCCAGGAATCATCTCCTGCATCTTCATTACTCTTTACCTTGAGAAAGTTGACAGAGACATGAATTTAGAGAGAAATGAAAGGAGTATTGTGGGCCCACCTGGTAAATCACTGAAGGCATCCAAAAAGGATAGAGAGTGATAGGGCCAATTTTGCATGTGGGAACATGTGCAGACAACATGATTGAAATCCAGTAACAAATCATTACATCCCAGGGGAAATCCCATACAGAGAACACAGTTGAAAAGGTCAGGCAGTGTGTGGACAAGAGAAAAGTGCACATTTGAGTAAAGTAGAGTGAGCCCATATGCTTACAACAGCACAGTTGCCCAACCATAAAAGGCTGTTTGGTCAATACATGCAGCTTTGTTAGAGTGGGATTATACATTTAACTCTGCAGAAATAACTGCAAAAATGCAATATCTAAAAGATAGTAAAGGTGAGTGTTAACTTGTGCCCAATCTTGTCAGAACCTTGTTGAGTTGTGATACAACACACTGAGCTGATGAAAAGAGCTGAGGCAACAGAGGGAGAGAAAAGCCTTGTGAAAAATCTCAGGGAGGATGCAGAGAGAAAGCAAATGAAAACATGGAGAGTGTGACCTCATGGAGAGAATGTTCTGGTTAAGAATGTGACTCTAGGACTCACTGGCAGATAGGGGTCCATGGGGCTTGGGGTCAGAGAGAAATTAAAGTGGGTGGACAATTTACAGAAAGTGTGGGTGCTCAATTAGTGGTAAATCCTTCCCCTTGATATTCACTTCCCACTTTAATGAAGGTTTAGGGTGCTGACATCAATCACTTTACTATTGTCAGTGCTCCTGTTTCTTCCCTGCCCTCATGGACCAGTGAGAGGCATACAGGGCACTTCCCTTCTCACCATATTTGTGCAATTTCAGGTAAAGGTAACCTGCAGCATCCCATTGAAGCAAATGTGTCCTTCACCAGTTGGTCCCAAACCTGGATGGCCTCAGACCTAGAGTGTCTGGTCAGTTATCTCAGAGCCCTGTCTGCTCCCCTGGCCCAGTCAGTCAGGCTGGACCCCCCTCTCTTCTCTTCTCCAACTACCCCCAACAAGTCCTGCCCATTGTACCAGGCCTAGCCCCTCTTTGAGGAGTCTCTGATTATTCCATTGAGGCCTCCCTGTTCTTGTATAATAAGGTGGTTTTACAGAGGTCGCCATAAGTTCCACAAGGACCTGGACTTTATGCAATGATTACCACGACCTCTCCATCCCCTGGGCCACTGGAGGTGTGAAGAGTGATGGATGCTCATTGAACAACTGTGTGACAGTTCAAGTCAAGGCAAAGAGAAGAAACTCACCCTGGATGGTTCAGGGACTGGGTCCCAGGAAAAATTCTTAACTCTTCCTCCAGTGTCCCTCCCTGCACACTCACCATCAGTAACCTCTTTCTGAAGCTCCAATAAGGCCCCAGAGCCCCAGGTCATGTACACACCTGATGTAAACACAGAAGGCCCCAACAGAGTACAGGAAAAACACAATTATTCAATGGAAAAAGAGTGAGGACCTTCTCCACCCCAACTCCATTGGAGTGCATAGACCAGAGATAGCACTGAATTTCCTACATAATATAGCTGAGTGTGGTTCCCTTCTTACATTCCCAAATGCACATCAAACTGTAATGATGCTATTGCGGTTAAGAGATATCATCCCTGTTAAATATGGCTGGAATGGTGTTACGGACTGAAGGATATTAACATACACAAAACTATTGTATGAAAGTGTTTTATATTAAACCTCATTTGATCATAACAACTCCATTCAAGACCAATTATTATCCCCATTACTCAGATAAGGAAACTGGAGCTAAAAGCTAAGTAACACAACCTAGGGAAACAGCCTTTTAAATTATTGTTCCAGAACTCAAAGCTTAAGATTACAAAAAGATTAAGCTTTTCCACCCTCTGTCCTGTGAGCTGACATTTGATATACCTTATTATTTTATTTATTTATTTCTTTGTGTTTTTTTTTTTCTTTTCTGAGACAGGGTCTCACTCTGTCACCTAGGCTGGAGTGCAGTGGTGCAATCACAGCTCACTGCACCCTCAAACTCCTGGGCTCAAGTGATCCTCCCACCTCAGCCTCATGAGTAGCAGCTACCACCACACCTGGCCATGTTTTTAATTTTTTGTTTGTTTGTTTGTTTTGTTTTGTTTCTCACTATGTTGCCAGGGTTGGTATCAAACTCCCCATTTCCTGGCTTCAAGTGATCCTCCCACCTTGACCGCTCAAAGTGCTGGGATTACAGGCATGAGCCACCATGCCTGGCCTATTTTTTATTTCTTATTTTTTTCTTTTATTTCCTTTTCCCACATGTTCTAAAGACATATCTTTTTTTTTCTTTTCTTTTTTTTTTTTTGAGATGGAGTCTCGCTGTGTCACCCAGGATGGAGTGCAGTGGCGCAATCTCGGCTCACTGCAAGCTTCGCCCCCTGTGTTCACACCATTCTCCTGCCTCAGCCTCCCGAGTAGCTGGGATTACAGGCACCCGCCACCATGCCTGGCTAATTTTTTTGTAGAGACGGGGTTTCACCGTGTTAGCCAATATGGTCTTCATCTCCTGACCTCTTGATCCGCCCGCCTCGGCCTCCCAAAGTGTTGGGATTACAGGCGTGAGCCAACACGCCCGGCCTAAAGACATATCTTAAAGCAATATTATTAAGTTGTCCTTTTTAAAACAATGTGCCAAAGTATTTTTTAAATTCCAAAAAACATTATACAGTGTAAAATGCCATCCACATAGCAAAAATTAAAAATCAAAAGGCATGTGACTGTGTGTATGCCACTGCACTCCAGCTTGGGTGACAGAGTGAGACTCCATCTAAAAAAAAAAAAAAAGAGCATGTGAAAAGTTAATAAAATTGTAACTTATACTCAGATATAGGGTTTGTATGCTATATGTGTGATATACTCTTAGACATAAAGCAATACAAATCTCCAATAAACACCTGGAAATATGCCAAACCGAACAAATTAAAATAAATGAAAATGAATCATAATTATGTGAAACAGATAAGTTATAAAAATAAAACATAAGATATGATTGCATTTTGCAAAAGAATATATATCAACATGAGTGTATAGGTATGTGTATGATTACAAGAGAAAAATTCTGGAAAATAGGCCTATATAAATGAACAGAGACTACATTTTTACAATAATGGGCAGAAGGTGGGGCAGAAGGGGAAAACAGAATAATTTCTAAATATGCATTTCTATATCGTTTCATACTTATTAAACAATGAAAAGTCATAATTGGTAATCTGACAAGGTTATGAGATAAAGTTTTGTAAAACAGGAAAATCTGCAAACCAAGCCACAAAGTGACAGGGTAGAGATATATTTATTGACTAAAAAGTATGCAAATATTGCTCCACAGAACAGCACATTAAAAAAATTTCTTTGATAATAATTCAATGTGTGTATGTTGGTTTGAGATAAAGGATACTTTCATTTAAATTTGCATTTCTGTAAGATTTAAAATATAGAAGTTTTATTGAATAAAAGGTTAGAAATATAAAAACTTTGGAATGATTACAAATACGATGCTCATATATCTACTGCTTTGTAAATATATTCTCGATATATGTTTTATGAGTAAAGAAGCAGATCACAACAATTTGGCAGTATTTCTGTGTGTGAGTGTCTGTATTGCACAATTATTCACACACCAACTCGTGAAGCTTTCTGTTTGGTTCAATAGGGACCGAACTTTCAGGCCTAGAGTTTGAAGATCCCAGGATGGGCACAGATATAGAAGAATTGCTGCCAGTGTGAGGAATATTCCAGAAAGCTTTGTTCTATACAATGGAATTCATTCACCTCCCTCACTCCCCAAATCCTCAACCCCTTGCCAAGTCCTCTGGTTGACTTTCACTCCTGCAATTCTGACTCTGAGCACAAGGTGGCATTGTTATCCATTTTCTAAGGTTTTCCCCCCCAGTGAAAAGACATATTTTTAATAAACAGAAACAAAATATTTTCTTCAAAGTACATTATGAAACAATAAGTACACAGTGATTCCAGCTCTCCTTGAAAAATGCATGTATATAAAAATATTTAGGAGATACATACTTAGTTTCTTTTTCTGCTTACTCCTGTATCTACATCTCACTAACTTTTTAATATGTATTGGATGTCTTCTATGTGGCAGATGCTATCAGTCCAATTCTATATCTGCATCCCAGACCTCCCTCTCTTGATATCTAGACCTGCACCACAGGGAGCAAGATGAATGTTAGTGCCCACCCCATGGCGGGGTGAGGTATGGCATCAAACACACCATTCCAAGCAAGTTTAGTTGAAGTTTCCCCCTGAGTCTTAGAAAGTCAGCATAGAAACAGGAAATGATGTGATTGAGTGGAGATAAGTTACTGCCTTGGAAAACTGAGGCAACTTGTAAAGCAAATATTTATTCTCTTGCATAGTGCCAACATGCTAATGCCTTCTCCTGACAGGATCTCTCTGACAGCATGAAGGATGAGGCAACCCTTGTATGGTTTCATCTTTGTTCTTCTCACGGGTGGGATGTAGAGATTTTACTTTTTTCATTATTTCTTTGTTAGTTCTGAGTGTGTGTCTGCCTTATCCCTAGGAAGGGAGTCCTTCCCATTTACTTAATGCAAAAAGCCCATCTGTGATGATGTGGAGTTTCTGCTTCATTTAATACTTCCTGTCCCAGTTAAGGGGGCTTGCCCATGCTTGGCTTCTTGTCATTCAGGACTTATTTCAAATGCCATTTCCTGAGAAAGAGCTTCACTGACATCCCCACCTGTGATAATCTCTGTCCTGGTCATTTTATACTATATTTGCATGTGTATTTTCTTCAAAGCATTCATCTCCATATGAAATCACCCTGCTTATTGATTTGTTTACCTGCTTATTGCCAGTTCTCCCAGATTAAAATGAAGGCTCCATATTTTGTTACCTGTTTTGTTTTGTACCTGTTTTGTTCCCTGTGCCATATCCTCAGTTCCTAGTTTAGTGGCTCACATATAAATCACTGGATAAGTATTAAGTGAAGGAATTGTTACCTATTTTACACACTGCAATAGAGAACTATTTAAAGCTGAGTGTGAGTGGCAGAAAAAAATGACAACAAAATTAAATATCAGAAGATTTAAAATTTTGAGAAGTATTTGTTGCAAATCTATAGCAGTGCTTTTCAAACTTGGATGAGAATGAAAACCAGTTGACAAAATCACTCAAAATGTAGACACCTCCTACCTCACCTTCCTTGTTTTGGTTTATCACATCCAGGATAGGCCTAGAATCTGCAGTTTTTACAAGTACTTTCTGATGATTTTGATGAAGTGGTGCATGAATCACACTTGGAAACATTCTGACCTAAACAACTGACATTTGTATACTATTAATTTAATGTCTACCATGCAGAATTCTGGAATATATGGAGTGTCTCTGTTAATGTAATTACTTGAAAGTGTACTGGTCTTTCCCTCCCACATAAGACCACGGATTGTTTTCCCAAATGGGATAACAATATTCTACAATATTCTTTGGTGGCCAGAAGGACTGGTTATATAGACAAGGCTGTGCATTAAAGGTAACTTTTTATTCTTATGCTTTAATGTCTGGGACCTTGTTGACACTGAAGAGACTGTCACTCCCAGGGCTAACCAATTCCTATATGTAGCAAAGCACTGGATTATGCCTTTCATATGGAAACCAACAAATCCAGAGTCCACATCCCTTCCATGTCTTCTCACACTCACAATCAACACCACTACTTCCCTGCTTAATCAACCAAGGGCCAGGTACCAGACAACTTGGGACAACCCCTGTGTCCCAAAGCCCGCTGAAAATGTTCAAACCAGCCAACGCTAAGACTGGCTACCCTACCTTGCCCATTTCTCCTGACAGAAACCACAATAAAGAATCTTGGCTTGTCCAATGGTAGTGGGTTATCAGAACTTATTAACATTAATGTCATTAAAGTTGGTATCCACCCCTCACTGCTAAATTTGACAGTGTAAAAGCATTTTAATGTAAATGCTTACTGCTATAAACTTCTTGTTTAGTACATCTTTTGCTGCATCCCGTAAGGTTTGGTATATTGTGCTTTCATTTTCATTTGTCTCAAGGTATTTTCTGGGAGGTTGAGTAGGCTGAAGAGGAGGAGCAAGAGGAGGGGTTGGTTTTGCTGACTCTGGGGTGGAAGAGGTGATAGAAAAAAATTCACGTATAAGTAGACCTGTGCAGTTCAAACTCATGTTGTTCAACTGCTGCAGCCACTATGTAAAACAGTATAGAGATTCCTCAAAAAATTTTAAATAAAATTATCATATGATCCAGCAATTCCACTTCTGGATATATATCCAAAAGAATTGAAAACAGAGTCTTGAAGAGATATTACATGGCCACGTTTATTGCAGCATTATTCACAGTAGTCAAGAGGTGGAAGCAAGTTAATTGTCCATCAGTGAATGAATAAGTAAAGAAAATGTACATAGAAATACAATTCAGTATTAAAAAAAGAAGAAAATCCTGTCATATACTATAATATGGATCAACCTTGAGGACATTATGCTAAGTGAAAAAAGGCTGTCACAAAAAGACAAATAGTGCGTTAGTCCAAATATATGATGTAACTAAAGTAGCTAAACTATTAGAAACACAAGTAGAATAGTGATTGCTGGGGGCTTAGGGAAGTTGTGAAAAGGGAAATTTTTGTTCAATGATTATAGAGCTTCAACAGATAATACATTTCCAGAGATCTATTGCACAACAATGTGCATATAGTTAACTCTATTGCACAAGTGCATATAGTTAACACTATTGCACTGTGTGCTTAGAAATGGTTAAGATGGTAAATTTTATTTTGTTTGTTTTTATCACAAAAATCAGTGAGACAGTCCAATAAATAAATGGGCAAAACTGTGAAAAGACACTCCAAGAAAGAAGATATACAAATGTCAAATAAGCACATGAAAAGATGCTCAACACAATTATTCATCAGGGAAATGCAAAGAAAACTATAAGAGGCCACTACACTTCCTTAAGAATGGCCAAAATTTAAAAGACTAACCATATCAAATGTTGGTAAGGTCGTGGAGGATGGGACTCTCATATACTGCTGGTGGTTATGAAAAATGGTTTAACCACTTTGGAAAATAGTTTGGCAGTTTCTTTCTCTCCTTCCTTCCTTCCTTCCTTCTTTCTTTCCTTCTTTCCTTCTTCTTTTTTTTTTTTTTTGGAGTCTCCCTCTGTCGCCCAGGCTGGAGTGCAGAGTGGCGCAATCTCGGCTCACTGCAACCTCAGCCTCCCGGGTTCAAGTGATTCTCCTGCCTCAGCCTCCTGAGTAGCTGGGACTACACATGCGCGCCACCATGCCCAGCTAATTGCTAAGTGCTAAGATTACAGGCATGAGCCACCACGTCCAGCCAGCAGTTTCTTAGGATGTTAATTTTACATCTATCATATAATCCAGCTTAGCACTCTTACATATTTACTTACCATAGAGAAAGAAAGCACATGTCTATGGTAAGACTTATACACAAATCTTCATAGCAGCTTTATTTACAAGAGCCACAAATTGAAAATAAGCCAAAATTTTCTCAACAGTTGAATAGATAAATTGTAGTGTACTCATATACTAGGATACTATTTGGCCATTAAAAACAATAAAATTGGTTGGGCCCAGTGGCTCATGCCTGTAATCCCAGCACTTTGGGAGGCCGAGGCAGGCGGATCACATAAGGTCAGGAGTTCGAGACCAGCCTGACCAACATGGAGAAACCCCACCTCTACTAAAAATACAAAATTAGCCAGGCATGGTGGCGCTTGCCTGTAATCCCAGCTACTCGGGAGGCTGAGGCAGGAGAATCACTTGAACCCAGGAGGCGGAGGCTGCAGTGAGCTGAGATCACACCATTGCACTCCAGCCCAGGCAACAAGAGTGAAACTCTGTCTCAATAAATAAATAAATAAATAAATAAATAAAATTTTGATACATGCAACAATATTGATAAATCTAAAATTAAATAAGTGGAAGGAAAGAAGTGAGGCCAATAAAAAATACACCCTTCATGTTTCCATTAAATAAAATTCCAGGAAATGAAAAATAATCTATAGTAATAGAAGATCGGTGGTTGCCTAAGGACAGGACAGGGAGGGAGGATGATGGGAGCCTATGAGTACAAAACCACAACCTATGAGTACAACAACCACAGAGTTCTGAGTTTTCACCTGTGTTATCACTATTCCAGCAATCCTATGGGTGAGCATTTTTATCCCAATTTTAGAGGGGGACACTAGGCTCAGAGAGAGTCATTACCTGTCTCATCCTCCCACATCCTGTCTGTATATGGAAAGTAGCTCCAGGACACTGGTGTAGGACACCACACTCACTGGGGACAGGAGAGTCCTATATCTCCCTGCCACACCTCACCAGACAGCCAGGGCAACTTGTCCCAAAGTGGAAAGGAGGTGACTTGCATCTGGGATCACTTCATCTCACCACACCCCAGGGAGGTTCATCTCCCACCGTGGGGCACCCACACCCTCATCTGAGTCCCAAACTCCTGAAGTTGGGCTCCTGCTCTTCTCTCTAGACAACAATGATCTTTATTAAAAAGTCTTCACAGTCACCACAATGATCTCAAGTTTCTTTCTCTCCTTCCTTCCTTCCTTCCATCTTTCCTTCCTTCCTTCTCTCCCTCTCTTTCTTTTCTTTCTTTCTTTCCTTGCTTGCTTTCTTTTCCTTCCTTGCTTGCTTTCTTTTCCTTCCTTCCTTCCTTCCATCTTTCCTTCCTTCCTTCTCTCCCTCTCTTTCTTTTCTTTCTTTCTTTCCTTGCTTGCTTTCTTTTCTTTCCTTGCTTGCTTTCTTTTCCTTCCTTGCTTCCTTCTTTCCTTCCTTCCTTCTCTCCCTCTCTTTCTTTTCTTTCTTTCTTTCCTTGCTTGCTTTCTTTTCTTTCCTTGCTTGCTTTCTTTTCCTTCCTTGCTTCCTTCCTTCCTTCCTTCCTTTCTCTCTCTCTTTCCCTTTCTTTCTTTCTCTCTTTCTTTCTCTTTCTTTCTTTCTCTCTCTCTCTTTCTTTCTTTCTTTCTTTCTTTCTTTCTTTCTTTCTTTCTTTCTTTCTTTCTTTCTTTCTTTCTTTCTTTCTTTCCTGTCCATTCTTGCACTGCTACAAAGAAATACTAGGTAATATTAATATATAAAGAAAACAGGTTTAATTGGCTCACAGTTCTGCAGGCTGTACAGGAAGCACAGCTGCTTCTCGGGAGGCCTCAGGGAACTTACAATCATGGCAGAAGGAGAAGCAGGCATGTCTTACCTGGCAAGAGAAAGAAGAAGAGAGACTTGAGGGGAGGAGGTACTACTGCAGGGGAGGAGGTTGTACTTTTAAACAACCAGATCTTATGAGAACTCACCCGCTATACAGTACCAAGGGAGAAAATGGTGCCAAATCATTCATGAAGGATCCACCTCCATGATCAAATCACCTCCCACCAGGCCCCTCTTCCAACAATGGGGATTGCAATTGCACATGAGATTTGGCTGGGGACACAGACCCAAACCATATCACTTTCTCACTTTTTCTTTCTTTCTTTCTTTCTTTCTTTCTTTCTTTCTTTCTTTCTTTCTTTCTTTCTCTCTCTTTTTTTCTCTTTCTTTCTTCCTCTTTCTTTCTTTCTCTCTCTTTCCTTCTTTCTTTTTTCTTTCTTTCTTTTTCTTCTTTCTTTCTTCCTCTATCTTTCTTTCTCTTTCTTTCTTTCTCTCTCTTTCCTTCTTTCTTTTTTTCTTTCTCTCTTTCTCTTTCTTCTTTCTTTCTTCTCTCTCTCACAGGGTCTGGCTTTGTCACCCAGGCTGGAAGTGCAGTGGTACAATCATGACTCACCAGAGCCTTGGCAATCTTCCTGCTTTAGCCTCCCAAAGTGCTGTAATTACAGGCATGAGTCACCATGCCCAGCCATGAGGTCAAGTTTCTATGGCAACCACCATGGGCAGGCTGGTCTTGCACAGTGCCTCAGCTCAGCCCACTGCTTCTGTGCCTTTCTCTAAAAGCAAAACACCTTCATTCTTCAGACTGCCATGTAAGAAGGCTTACTAGTTAAAAGAACTAGGCTAGGACACAGACAACAGGCAGAACTTTGTCCAGGTGGTTGGAACAAAGCATGTCCCTGTTTTCAGGGGCTTTATTTGCTTTAAAAGTGACAGAGCAGTAGTATTATCAGTACACAGAGATTCAAGGAGATATCCTAGAGTTCTTGCAGATAATCTAGCCCACTGGCAGTGGGCCTGTACTTCCTACAGAGTTACACCAGGAGACTCGTCTTGTCTGCTTGTCTCTCTTCCTGTGATGTTATAATTGATCACTGGGTTTGGGTGCTGTCAGCCTGAATCATCCATTATAAAATTTCCCATGTGCTTTTCACCTCATGTGTTTTTGCATTCTTTGAAGATTGTTGCCAGAACTGCATTTTATTAAAGTTTGCACAAAGGTGATGTAGTAATTCTACGTTTTTTTCTTTATTCATTAGTTGTAATTCTTTGGCTGGGCACAGTGGCTCACATCTGTAATTCCAACATTTTGGGAGGCTGAGGCAGGAGGACCACTTGACCCCAGGAGTTGGAGACCAGCCTGGGCAACATAGTGAGACTCCATCTTTGTCTAAAAATAATAATAATAGGCTGGGGGCAGTGGCTCATACCTGCAATCCCAGCACTTCAGGAGGCTGAGAAAAGAGGATTGCTTGAGGCGAGGAGTTCAAGATCAGCCTGGGCATCATAGTGAGACTTTGTCTCCAGAAAAAATTAAAATAAATAAAAATTAGCCAGGAATAGTGGTGCATGCCTGTGGTCCCAGCTACTTGGGAGGCTGAGGTGGAAGGATAGCTTAAGCCTAGGATGTCAAAGCTGCAATGAGCCATGATAACGCCACTGCACTCTAGCCTGGGTGAGAGAATGAGACCCTGTCTCAATAATAATAATAATAATTTTAAAAAGAAGAAACTGTAATTACTTTTTAAAATAAACTTTCTTTTATTAATGACAACTATTAGGTTATGCTGGGAATGGCATGCACAGGAAGGGAAGGATGAATGCTTTAATTCTTTTGCAGTATATTTCCACTTTTCAAGATAATGAGTTATTTTCCTAGAAACCTGCATAGGTGAGCAGTTAGCTTGTTTTCTGTATTTTTCTTTCAGATTGTCATCAGAAGTTCATAGACATTTATGTATTTGATGTGCTATAATCCATTGCAGTCATTTTTTTCTTGGCCAAATTGTTCTCTGTTTGGCCAGTAGGAGCCCCTTCAGGTTGGCTTCTAAGTATTTTTTGACATGCTTTCTGGTATGATAGTTTGTTCCAGAATTATCTGTAACAAAGCCTACGCTGGACCTGGAATCATATGTCTCTCCAAGGAAGCTCAGTTCTTTTTAGCAGGAAATGATTTTAGAGGAATCAATCTGCGTAACAGAGTTTCTCATTGCTGCTGACTTGATCATTATTTCTTACCTTTACAGTACATGGATCCTGTAAATAGGTATTATATTTTAAAAGACTATACATCATTGGGTTCCATCCTTGCTGCTCTTCATCCTTAGAGTAACTGAGTTTTTAATTGTATTTAAATTTATCAAACTTAAATTTAAATAGCTATGCGTGGCTAATGACTACTGTATTAGAAAGCAGCAGCTCTACACACGTTTTTGCACCTTGCTTTTTTTCAGTTAACAAGATATCCTAGAGATTAATTCATAGCATTATAGAGAGTGAAAGTTTATTGCTTTTTATACCTGCATAGTACAGCACTCCCTAATATAGACATACATTAGATTATTCAATCATCCTCCTATTAATGAACATTAGTCTTGCTCTTAGTTTTCTGCTGTTAAAAATTTTCTGCCAGGAATAGCCTTGTGTTTATGCCCTTTTTCATTTTTTTTATTTTTTCTTTGGAATAGATTCCTGGAAAAGAGAGATCTCCTTCCAAGAGTAAATACCTATGCAATTTTACCAGATAGTATCACATCCCCTATATAGGGGTTGTTCTATCGATACAGCCACTGCATGATGGTGGTTAACATGGTAAGACAAGCGAATTTCATGAGCATAGGCCCGTTGTCTTTTCATTTGCTGTGAAGCAAGCTCCTTGGTCAGAAGCAAAGCTGTATGTAATACCATGACAGTGGATAAAGCATTCTGTAAGTCCATGGATAGTAATTTTGGCAAAAGCGCCGCATGCAGGGAGGGAAAATCCATATCCAGAATATTCCAGTAAGGACATACTACAATAAGAACAAAATGCTGCTCCTTCATGAAGAAAGTGATCCAATGTAATATATCTGCCACCAGGTAGCTGACTGTTCACCCTGGGAAATAGTGTCATACTGGGGACTCAGGATTGATCTTGTATGCTGGCAGATATTCAGCAGTGGTTGTAGCCAAGTTGACCTTGCTGAGTGGAAGTCCATGTTTCTAAGCCAAGCATAAAGTCCATCCCTGCTACCATGGGCACTTTGTTCATAAGCCTATTGGGTAATGACAGGAGTGGCTAGGCAAAGAGGCTGACTGGTATCCACAAAATGGGTCATGCTGTCCACTTGATTATTAAAGTCTTCCTCTGCTGAGGCACCCTTTCATTAACATTCACATTGGACAAAAAATATTTTCATATTTTCCCTGATTTATAGAGATTTATCCACATATCTCTTCTCCAGACTTTCATGTTACCAATTTTCCAATGATTTTCCTTCCAAGTCCTTGACCATCCAGACAAACCATTCTTCACAGTTAATGACTTCCACTCACCAGAGATTGACAGTTCTTTTAGCAGTTAAAAATGTGCCACTTCCTTTTGGTCTACATGATTTCTGATGGGAAATTTGCTGTCCTTCCTATTGTTTTTCTCAATGCATTATTTGTTTCTCCCTGCTCTCAAGATTTTTTTCTTTTTGTTTTCCTCCTTTCTATCCAAGACAACAATGACATGGAATTAGATAGTCTGTCATAGTCCCACAGGTTGTTGAGGCTTTATTCTATTAGTTTTTTAGTCTACTTTGCCTCTGCTGGTCTAATTGGGTAATTTCTATTGTCACATTCAGGTTCACTATATATTTTTCTTTCCTTTCCTTCTGTTGAGTTCATCCATTCGATTTTTATTTCAGTTATTCTATGTTTCAGGTGATGGTTAATTTTATGTGTCAACTTGACTGGGCCATGATTACCAGATATTTGGTGAAACATTATTCTTGAAGTTTCTGCAAAAGTATTTTTTGGTTTGTTTTTTGTTTTTAAGATGAGATTAACATTTAAAGCACTGGCTTTGAGTAAAAAGGGATTACCTTCCAGAATGTGAATGGGCCTCATCTAATCAGTCAAAGACCATAATAGAACAAATATTGATCTCCCCTGATCAACAAAGAATTATGCCAGCAGCCTTCCTATGGACTCAAAACTTCAACCATCCTTGGATCTTCTGGCTACTGGCCTACCCTACAAATTTTGGACTTACCAGACCTCTACAATCGTGTGAGCCAATTTCTTAAAATAAATCTCTCTCTCTCATACTGGTTCTGTTTCTCTGGAGATCCCTGACTAACATGTTTCAGTTCTAAAATTTCCAAGCTGGCTGTGGTGTCATGTACCTGTAGTTCCAGGTATTTGGGAGGTGGAGACAGGAGAATCCCTTGAGCCCAGGAGTTTGAGCCTAGCCTAGGCAACATAGTGAGATTCCCCATCTCTTAAAAATAAAATAAAATAATTATTTAAAAAATGAAATTTCTATTTGGTTCTTCTTTATGCTTTCGATTCATTTGCTGAGACGTTCTGGTTTTTCATTTATTTTAAACAGGTGTGTGAAGTAATCCCCCCTTATCCATGAGGTATATGTTCTAAGACCCCCAGTCTTAGAACATATGCCCAAAACCACAAATAGTACCAAACCTTATATGTATTATGTTTTTTTCAATCTGATAACCAATACAATTACTAAGTGACTAATGGGCAGGTAGCATATACAGCACAGATATGCTGAACAAAGGGATGATTCATGTCCTGGGCAGAACTGAGTGGGATGCTGAGAGATTTTAATCACACTATTCAGAACAGTGCAACATTTAAAATGTGAATTATTTATTTCTGGAATTTTCCATTTAATATTTTTGGACCACAGTGGACCGAGGGTAACTGAAAACATGGGAAATGAAACCACAAATATGGGGGGACAACCATATTTACTAATTAGAACATTTTTATGATAACTTATTTAAAATCATTGTCTGATAATTTCAGCATCTGTGACACCTTAGTGTTATTATCTGTTGATTGTCTTTTCTCATTCAGGTTCAGATTTTTCTGGTACTTAGATAGAAGAGGATGTTTTTTCGTAGTATCTAGAACATTTTGGATACTATGTTATAAGTCTCTGGGTCTTATTTTAATTGTATGTTTTTGCAAGGCTTCTCTCGCACCATTCCAGTAGAGGAAGGGGGTTATTATCTTATAACAGCCAGATGGGGATGTAAGTTCAGGTTCTCCAAGTTGCCTTCTCTGATACCACCCCAGAAGGTGGGGAGGGAAGACTGGTTACAGACAGGTGATTGTTGAATCTATGCTCCCCATTTAGCCTTTGCTGGCATGTTGGGAATAGAGCTGTGCTTCATTTTGTGATGTGTCACTGGAGTATGCTAATTATGTACTAAAAGATTTTTTTCTTACTAGATACATTTCTGGTTCTTTGTCTAGATACAGACTTTTGCTGTCTTCTTGTCTTACTTATAACATCCAGGGATTTTAGATGAACTGAGCAGGAGTAAAACAGAAAAGCATGTCTACTCCTTCTAGTTCCCCAAACAGAAGTATTTTCCTTCTATTTCTAATATAATTAAAGTTTACATATTAGCATTTTCCCCTTTATTAGATTAAAAAGTACTATGCTTTTCACACATTTGTGTTCATTGACTTTTTCACTTAACATTATCTCCTGCAGATGCCTCTGTAGACCCAGGTAGAGATTTTCATCATTATTCTTTATACTTTACTTAGTTCACCCATTGTATGGCTGTAGAACAGTTTATTCATCCATCACATAATTGATGGGTATTTAAGTTGTTTCTATTCTTTTTCTATACATATACCACCACAATGAATATCTGTCTCTATATCTGCAAACTTCTTGTGTCTTTGCCAGTATATCTTTAGGAGATACATGTTTCTGGAAATGGGATTTCTTACTCAAAGTGTAAGAGCATAAATAATTGTGTTAGATATTATCAAATTTCCCTTCATAGTGGTTATATTAGTTTCCTATGTCTACCATAATAAATTACCACAGAATTTGTTACTATAAACAACAGATAATTATTATCTCACAGTTGTGGAAGCCAGAAGTTCAAAATCAGTTTCACTGGTCCAAATGAACCAGTGACCAAGGGACCAGTGAGATAGATATAAGCTTTACTTGTATCTGTCTTACTAAAACCAAGTTTGAACCTCCTTGCATTTTTTTCTGTTAACTGTTTTGGCTTTTTTTTTATATTTCAGAAAAACCTGTTTATATTTCTTATTTCTTTTTTCTTTTCTTTTCTTTCTTTTTTTTTTTTTTGAGACGGAGTCTCGATCTGTCGTCCAGGCTGGAGTGCAGTGGTGTGATCTCGGCTTACTGCAACCTCTGCCTCCTGGGTTCAAGCAATTCTTGTGCCTCAGCCTCCTGAGTAGCTGGGATTACAGGTGCGCCACCATGCCCAGCTAATTTTTGTATTTTTAATAGAGACAAGGTTCGCCATGTTGGCCAGGCTGGTCTCGAACTCCTAACCTCAGGTGGTCCACCTGCCTCGGATTCCCAAAATGCTAGAATTACAGGTGTAAGCCAATGCACCCAGCTTATATTAAAAAGCTTTTATATTTAAAGGATATCAACACTTTGTCAGAGACTATTTGAAAATATTTTTCAGTGTCTTTTTAATTGGCTAGCATGTACTTTGCCATATTTGTGTAGTCAAATTTATCACTTTTTTCTTAATACTCTTGAATTTTGAGTCAGTGTCTTCTATTTCCAGATTTTTGAGTAAGTCACCCATGCTTCCTTTTAATATTTGTATGGATTTTTTAACTTTTAGATCTGAACCCCTTAGAATTTATAATGATGTAAGATGGAGAAGTAGATCCCTTTATACCGTTTTAGCCATATAGTTTTGTAGTTATCACAGTACCATTTTGTAAGCCACTCATCAATTCTCTGCTGATTAGAATTACTGCTTAAATTACATTCCAAATTTCCAAATATAATTCGGTCTATGTCAGTATTTTCTATACTGTTTCATTAGTCTTTCTATTTACGGGACAATATCACATTCTTATAGCATGTATACTTTATTGTATGTCTTAGTATCTTGTAGGAGCAGCTGCCACCCCTTCCCACCACTCTTCTTTTTCAGGGTTTGTCTGATAATTCTTGCTATTTATACTGCCAAATAAAGTTGATAATAAGCTTGTCTAAATCCATTTATTTATTCTTTTTTTTTTTTTAATGGAGTCTTGCTCTGTCGCCCAGGCTGGAGTGCAGTGGCGTGATCTCGGCTCACTGCAAGCTCTGCCCCCTGGGTTCACACCATTCTCCTGCTTCAGCCTCCCGAGTAGCTGGGACTACAAGCGCCCGCCACCATGCCCGGCTAATTTTTTTGCGTTTTTAGTAGAGATGGGGTTTCACCGTGTTAGCCAGGATGGTCTCAATCTCCTGACCTACTCAGGAGGCTGAGGCAGGAGAATGGCGTGAACCCGGGAGGCGGAGCTTGCAGTGGGCCGAGATCGCGCCACTGCACTCCAGCCTGGGCGACAGAGCGAGACTCCGCCTCAAAAAAAAATTAATGCTATTTTTATTAAATCACATTAAATTAATAAATTAACTCAGGGAAATTGCCATCTCAATGATATCCACTTGAAGGGAATCAACATATTTCACCCCATAATGTTACTACTTTGACATATTTGAAGATGGCTATTCAGAAGAACTGGAAATACAAGAATAGCTGAAAAGCTGTCTTTTGTGAAGGAGCTTTGAATTTGTAGAGAAAGTCTGCCTTGATGCAGGTAATCTTTCTCTGGGGGATTTCCCTTGTGGGGATCTAGGAAAGATTAACTGAGAGTTTGACACCTTGATGTAACAAAACTCAGAACTCTGAATGTGCTCCCCTAGCCCCACACAGATACAATGACAGAAGATAGAAGCCTCACTTGCAGGAATTGTTTGAGTGCAAATTCTGTCCAATCGTTTATTGGCTTTTAAGCTACACAGAACCAAGGGATATCCCTAATGAGGCAGCCTTATAAATAGATGCAAGAACAAAACTGAGCAAACAAACACACACAACTAACTCATGTAGACACATACACACACGCGTACACAAATGAACAAAAATGTCATCTGCTGTGTAGGACAAAGAAAACAAACTTCTCAGTTTTAGCCCAGGCGTATTATAGTACTAAACAAAGAAATGACAAATCCAGCAATAAAGGCAAACTTCATTAGGAGAAGCCAGAGGCCAGAGTAGCAAATACATCTAGTTTTCAACAAAATGTTATAAGACCTACAAAGTAGAAACGGTTGACTGTAGCTAGGGCTGCCATAACAAAATGCTATAGACTGTGTGGCTTAAACAGCAGAGATTTATTTTCTCACATTTCTGGAAGATGAAAGTCCAAAATCAGGGTGCCAGTATAGTCATTTTCTGGTGAGAGCTTTCTTCCTGGCTTACAGGTGTCTACCATCTCATGCTATGTGCTCACATTTTTGCAATCACAGACAGAGCAAGCAAGAGCAAGCTCTCTGATGTCTCTTACAAGGGCACTGAATTCATCATGAAGACCCCAAACCAATTATCTCATCTAACCCTAATTACCTCCCAAGGTCCCCATCTTCAAATGTCATCACATCAGGGGTTAAAGCTTCAACATGTGAATTTGGGGAAGACACAAACATCCATAAGTCAAGAAAAACTGTATTTGAGTGTCTTAAATGTTGGGCAGAATGTTCTCTATATTCTTGAATGTTTCATAATCTCATAAATGCTGTTCAACATCATGCCTCTGAGCACACCCAAATCCATTTTCCCACAGGGAAGACAAGTGTGTCTTTGAACTCATCAGGGGAGCTTAGTGATAGATCTCACCAGGAACACAAGGCATGGTTTTTGCCTAACAGCTGCTCCTGGACTGCTTTGTTTGTTAATAGATTTATTTTTTAAAAACTCTGGACCCATCTCAGTCACCAGTGCAGTGTCCTCAGGTCATGCCTTATGCAGCCACATCACACCAGGATTTCAGCCACTTACTGCCTTCTTGAGAGGCAAGCATCCAGGAGTTACTAGCATTTCTTTGATACAGAATTGTCCATTTTTTTCAGTCACTAATAATGAAATATGTATTGAGCTCAAAACCCATATTATTCCATTGTGGAGGCATCTCATTAGCTCCAAAGTGAAAATAAGAGAGAAAGAAGGGAAATGGATATATGGGCAACTTCAAGGGTTAAATCTGAGATGAGATGGTTCTTTCACATTAACTTTTTTTCTTTTTTGTTTGAGATGGAGTCGCCCAGGCTGCAGTGCAGTGGCGTGATCTCGGCTCACCGCAACTTCTGCCTCCCCAGGTTCAAGCGATTCTCTCATCTCAGCCTCCCGAGTAGCTGGTATTACAGGCGCCCACCACACCTGGCTAATTTTTGTATTTTTAGTAGAGATGGGGTTTCACCATGTTGGTCAGGCTGGTCTCGAACTCCTGACCTCAGGTGATCCACCTGCCTCGGCCTCCCAAAGTGCTGGGATTACAGGAATGACCCACTGCACCCAGCACACATTAACTTTTTTTTTTAACGTTTTAATTAAATGGATTTATTTAACAAGACTATAAAATCTGACATCAAGAGAGATAAAAAAAGACCCATAAGATTTAAATTGACAAATATAAAATGATTGGCTACAAACAATGTAAAAATACATTTCCCAGCCCCCAAACAAAACACAAGTATAGTAATTATAAAATTTTTGTACTGAGTTCATTTCTCTTATAATTCTTGAGAACCATTCTAAGCAATCTATTTGTATAAAATATAAAATTTATCATAACTGTTAATTTAAAAATTATTTTAAATTTGAGTTTATTGAATTTGCCATTTTTTGTACATAACAGTGGTTTCTGGTCCCAAGTTCCCCTTGAACTTATTTACTACAATGGTCTTTTACTCCTATTTCCTTCTACAATAGAAAAGAAAGGCTAACCATTCATGGGTCCCGTAAAAAACAATGTGAAGGAAGGTTCTAAGAGTGACCAAATACACCAGTGAACATACTATCTTTCTGAAAAAGAAAGAATTAAGTGACCAACTAAGAGATCCACTTTTGCACCAATGAAACACATGGAGGTGAAACCTCAGAACAAGCGGAGCTTAAGCTCAATGACAGTATGTTTTATATGACAGGCCAGCTGAGAATGTATCTGTCAATCCTGACTAAGCCCAATGCATGGGTGGTGACCCTGAGGTAGCCCAGATGATATGCTCTGAATTTTAGATAGGTCTAGATGACATTAAAAATCACAATGGTACGGTCTGATGTGAAACTTTAGTCTACCTACCACATACTCGTTTTCTGAATCAGTCCTTATTCATAATTAGACCCAAAACCCAGCTATTTCTCCTCTCTTAGATGACATGCCCAATAAAAACAGCATCCATGATTGGTTTCATCTTAATGAAACCAATTGGGTTTCATCTTCCCAAACTTAATTGGGAGATCCCAATTAAGTAGTGGTGACACCACCACTAACACTAGTATCCAGACTCTGATACAAATCCTAAAGGTATTGAGTCAGTAAGACAGAGCAGAAGCTATGTCGGGCCATACTGACTAATTTCTGAGAACCACATTAGCCACATTCATGCAATTAAAACCCATCTAAGACACAAAAATGGCAGATGAGGAAAAAAAAAAAAAAGGATGAGGTCATTAAACTTTATCACTGGAAACATGATTCCACTGTTTCAAATAGGAAACCTACCCTGGGAGACTTCCACCAAAGTGCAGAAGGACCTGATGTACGGGCTCATCATCTTAACACTAGAGTCCCAAGTCAAAACTCTAGGAGGAGGATAAGAAAGGTCTAGTCTGTGAACCACCTGGACAGAAAGGTCATATCCCAAGTGCCCTGCCTATCTGTGACAGCTGCTAGCCAACAGACAATTCTGGTTATGAAGTTATCTCTTGAGAATGGCTTGATTCTCTTATGCCACCAACAGTATTAGTCTGGGCAGGGTTCCCTGGATATTTACTTTTTTTTTTTTTTTTTTTTTTTTGCCAAAGACAAACTAGAGCAATGCCTATGTAAGAACAAGGACTCTCAAGATCCTGCTACACAGTATTCACAATCAAAAGGGCCCAAGATTCAGGACCACCTAAAGACAACTGACAAAAACTGTCAGAGCCAGAGGCCAACCTCTGCTAGATGAAGCAGCAGCACATGACTCCATTTCTATCTGATAAGGAGACAGAGAAGAGGCATCTCGAACAGATGAAAAACCAAAGGCTGGGGCCCTAAAAAAAACAGATTGGCTTCAAAGAAAACACTAAGGAAGACCCACAGAGCTGTATTCATTTTAGTAAAAATAATCATATGCCAACAGGGGAATTGAACCACTTTCTAAATCATAGTATGAACTCATCTCTTCAGATACTTGGTAAGTGGTCAAAGCTTGTTTTTATAATTACTTTCACTGTCTTGGGCAAAAAGTCTTTCTTATCTTTGGTCCTTAGGTGTGGTATCAGTTTCTTCCATTTTTTATGTGTTACAAAACAATCTTTTTTTTACTTGACATCAACCAAGGTGCAGTATAAACACGAAGTTGCTGATATTGTTGCTTTTATACACATAAAATACCAACATCTCCCATACATTTTATAGGCTATACGAAGGTCTCAAAGAATTAATAACCGTTATCCAAAAATATTATAACATTTAAGGCTGAGTGAAATACAGTAAAGCCTGGTAATATATGTTAAGGAAAAAAACCTAGACCAACATTTTAAATATTGGTTTCTTAAATATGTTAAATTCCCATTAACAGAACATAATCTAAGCATCAAAACAAACAGCTAAGCAAATTAATTTAAAAATAAAACAATTTCTAAGTAGATGAATATAATCACGATGTTTATACAGCTATAAAGCATAATTTGGAAGCTAAGCCTAGTAAAAGAATGACCTGTAACAGAATGACAGAATCATTTATCAACCGTTGAGCTGTGTGATTTAAAAACAATTGTTTTCTCCTCCTCCCACCAAAATCTCCATTTGAGATAAGTTTCAATTATTATTTTAAAAAAATTTTTTTTTAACTTATCTGGCCTACTTTGTGGTGACTGACACAATATTGATAAAACTGCCTTCTTGACCTTCCCCTTGCTCTCCAAAAGAAGTGGTTTAAACAACAAATTTTACAAGAGCTTCTGCCAGGGCTCAGGCACCACAATGCAGGGTCACTACCTTAGGTAACATCTGTTCCCCAGAGTCTTTAGGCATTAAGTGGCTCAGTGAGGGCTTCAGCCCTAGTGGTATTTTCAGGTTTTCTCAGCTGGGACTCCTGTCGTTTTTCATACAGCATAGTGACAAAGTCAAGTAGGAACATAAAACTTGCTATAAATCTAAACACAATTGCAGCAATCTCAGCTGAAGTCCTGTCATGTGTGGAAACAAAAATGATGGATGCCAACAAAAACACACATCCTGTTCCCAAAGTAATATAAAAATCCGATGATTTTACTTTTGTGGTATCAACTCTCTCATAAAATGGAGTGCAATACACAATCAGTATAAGGAGACTCAGAAGAAAGGCACTGCAGCTTACAAACTCAAAAAAATAAAGTCCTCCACATAAAGTACATTGTGATACAACTTCTTCACAGATGAAGGCCAGCAGAGACAGCAACAGCTGCAAGCCCTTGAGAACGCGCCGGAGCAATGGGAGCCGGCCCATGAAAAAGTAGGCAGCGAGGCCGCTCCGGGGGCCTCTGGCGGGGCCCGGGTCCTCCTCCGTAGTGGGGCTGTACACCGCTCCGTTCTCCATCGCCTCGGGCCGGGGAGCGCGGCGGCCGCAGCAACCGCGCCGCTGACTTCTCGGACTCCAGAAGTCCCCGGTAGCCGGGAGGCGGCCGTCACTTCCTGGGCCTTCACACATTAACTTTTAAACTTGCTCAACTTTCAAGGAATTGTGGCTGGACGTGATGTCTCACCCTGTAACCCCAGCACTTTTGGAGGCTGAGTATGGAGAATCACTTGAGGCCAGGAGTTCAACACCAGCCTGGGCAAAAAAGTGAGACCCTCGTCTCCACAAAAAATAAAAAATAGTTAGCAGGGCATGGTGCTGCCTGCCTGTAGTCCCAGCTACTCCAGAGGCTGAGTGGGGAGGATCACTTGAGCCCAGCAGGAGATGTAGGCTGCAGTGAGCTATGATAACTCTACCGAGTTCCAGCCTGGGCAATAGAAAGGGACCTTGTTTTTTTGTTTGTTTCATTTTGTTTCTTAAAAAGGAATTGAAGATTTTCTTAAAATCCCTTTTTGGACTCCTCATCCTATTAAGTCACAGGTCTGTGTCTCACTCAGTGTTTCTCTTACTTTCTTTCTCCCTTCCCCTTCAAAGACAGAGTTCCAGAAAGTGATTTCTACATTCCTGTTAATATTCTTCACATCATACTGACTTCTTATTTTCACTGCAGCGACACTATGGCTCCTGTACCTCTAACTGCAATAAAATTGCTCTCACCAACGTCACAGACTATGTTTTGTCACTAGATCCAGCTATTTTGTATACAGATATTGATATACTGAATGTTACTTTTAGCGGCATTTGCAGGCTGCCTCTTTCTCTTAACAACAAGTCATTGACATTTTTTTAGGCTCCGGAGCATGATGTACTGGACACAAATTCACGCTGTTCCACTCCCTAATTGTGCACTCTTAGGCAAAGTCTTTATTTTGTCTGTCTCTCTGGTTTTTCATTTACAGAATAAGAACAACATTATGCCGGCCGGGCGCGGTGGCTCACGCCTGTAATCCCAGCACTTTGGGAGGCCGAGGCAGATGGATCACGAGGTCAGGAGATCGAGACCATCCTGGCTAACACGGTGAAACCCCGTCTCTACTAAAAATACACAAAATTAGCCGGGCGTGGTGGCGGGGGCCTGTAGTCCCAGCTACTCGGGAGGCTGAGGCAGGAGAATGGCGTGAACCAAGGAGGCGGAGCTTGCCGTGAGCCGAGATCGCGCCACTGCACTCCACCCTGGGCGACAGAGCAAGACTCTGTCTCAAAAAAAAAAAAAAAAAAAAAAAGAAGAATAACATTATGTCTATCTCAGAAGGGCACTGTGACCATTAAATGAATCAATACATAAAGGTAATTAGCACATTTAGAAAAAAATACATAAAAGTAATTAGCACATTTCTGCATAAGAAAATTTAGAAATTTTAGCCTCACGCTGTCATAACAAGTAACTACAAACTTCAGGTTTAAAACATCAGTAATTTATTCTCTCACTGTTCTTGAGACCAGAACTCTGAAACCAAGATGTCAACAGGGCCATGCTCCCCCTCGAAGTTTTAGGGGGAATTCTTTTTTTCTTCTTCTCACATCTAGTGGTTCCTGGTTTACTTGTTTTGTGGCAGCATGACTCCAGTCTCTGCCTTCTTTTTTTTTTTTTTTTTTTTTTTTGGAGACAGGGTCTCACTCTGTCGCCTAGGCTGTAGTGCAGAAGTTCAGTGGAGCAATCATAGCTCACTGCAACCTTGAATTCCTAGGCTCAAAGGATCCTCCCACCTTAGCCTCCCAAGCAATGAAGACCGCAGGCACGTTCTACCATGCCCAACTAATTTTTCTATTTTTTTTTTACAGATGGGGGTCTCACTATATTGCCCAGGCTGGTCTTGAACTCCTGGCCTCAAGTGATCCTCCAGCCTCAGCCTCCCAAAATGCTGGGATTATAGGCATGAGCCACCATGCCTGGCCTCTGCCTCCATCTTCACATGACTTTCTTCCTATGTGTGTCAAGTCCCCCTCTTCTTTATCTTATGTAGACACCAGTCATTGGATTTAGGCACCAACCTCAATCCAGGATATTCACATCTGGAGATCTTTAGCTTAATTATACCTGCATAATTCTTATTTCTAAGTAAGGTGACATTCACAGATATGGGGGGGTTAGGATTTAGAGATACCTTTTTATTCTTTTTATTTTATTATTATTATTTGTTTTTAGAGACAGGGTCTGGCTATGCTGCCCAGGCTTGTCTCAAACTGCTAGCCTCAAGCAGATTCTCCCACCTCAGCATCTCAAAGTGCTGAGATGACAAGCATCAGCCAACATACCCATTTTGGAGTTACCTTTTTGAGTGACACAATTCAACCCACTACAGTGATATAGGAGGTTGCAAAATTACATGTAATATGAGATGTTATTTTCTGTATATAAATACAAGTACATGCATGCATAAGTATACAAATACCTGCATAAGAAAACTTCTGGAAGAATATAATGCAGATGCAAACATTAACAGGTCTGATCTTTGAGTGTCATGTTTGTGGTAAATACAATAGTACAAACAAAAAAGTAATTAGGGGATGATGTCCTTCCTTGCTTCCACCATCCTCAGGTATCTCATCCTACAAAAAATAGGGCACCAAAGCTTATCCATTGTATAAATATGTATGTGTTTCTTTTCCTGCTGCTTCAAATCTGTATGATCTCTATGAGATGTTCATATTTAAGTTATTTATGTTGTTAAAGGGAGAATACAAGAGATGCTAAACATATATTTATTTTAAACATTATAGGACTTTCTACAGATTTTCTCTTTTCTCCTCACAAGAGCGGTGTGAAGTAAGTATTTAATATGCCTGTATTGCGGATGACAGAGGTCAGGCATGATGAAGGGGAATTCAGTACTCCAGCTTCATATACATCTACTTAGAGGCACGTGTGTGTGCATGTGTTTGTGTGTGTAATACACAAAATATGTTCACATACCCATATTCTTTTGTAAAATTTATATAATATTAAATATATTTTTTCTAGCAACTTGCCCTTTCCATTCAGCATGATAGCTCAGGATATTAATTACCATTTCTTAAGTTATGGTAATTTGGCATACTTTCAAAGTTTCATAAGTATGTATATTGTTTCATGTGACTTACCTGTTGGTAGCATTTGTCCATTTCTTCATTCATGAGTTGTGTTCATTCCATATTAAGAATATTAAGTAGAATATTAAAGAGTCAAGGTAACCACTAGAAAAAAAAGTAATAACTTTTCTAAATACCAATAAAAAAGTAAGACCAGTTGAAACAGACAATAGTGAAAGTCCTAGTCAAATTATATATAGAATTTATTTGTATGTGTAAACATTATAACAGAACTGAGCCCAAACATACAAATATACTGATTATATCAAAAAATGTAAATGGGGCTGGGCACGGTGGCTAACACCTGTAATCCCAGCACTTTAGGAGGCCGAGGCCAGAGGATCACCTGAGGTCAGGAGTTCAAGACCATTCTGGCCAACATGGCAAAACCCTGTCTCTACTAAAAAATACAAAAACTAGCTGGGCACCTGTAATCCCAGCTATTAGGGAGGCTGAGGCAGAAGAATCACTTGAACCTGGGCAGCAGAGGTTGCAGTGAGCCGAGACTGTGCCAGTGCACTCCAGCCTGGGCAACAGAGTGAGACTCCGTCTCAAAAAAAAAAAAAAACAATATATATAAATGGGCATAACTTACCTATCAAAAGAAAAAGATTTTCATATTGCCAATTGAAGCAAAGTTCAAAAATTTTTTTTCAATAGATACACCTCAAACAAAGCCATTCAGATAGGTGAAAATTTAAATTAAGTAAATATGCACCAAACAGTTGCAATTTTTTTTAAAAAAAGCATGTATTACAATATTGATATTTAAGAGGATAGATTTGACACCAAAATGGTTTAAAAGAGCATACTTGGTAATGCTAAAGAATACAGTTTACAAGGAAGATGTGTTATTAATATTTATGCACTCAGGCCAGGTGCGGTGGCTTATACCTGTAATCCCAGCACTTTGGGAGGCCAAGGCGGGTGGATCACGAGGTCAGGAGATCGAGACTATCCTGGCTAACACGGTGAAACCCCCGTCTCTACTAAAAATATATTTAAAAAAATTAGCCGGGTGTGGTGGCGGGCGCCTGTAGTCCTGGCTACTCGGGAGGCTGAGGCAGGAGAATGGCGTGAACCTGGGAGGCGGAGCTTGCAGTGGGCCGAGATCATGCCACTGCACTCTAGCCTGGGTGACAGAGCGAGACTCCATCTCAAAATAAATAAATAAATAAATAGCATTTATGCACTCAACTGCACAACAGAAATATTCATAGTCCAAAAAATAAAGGAGCTGCAGGGAGAAATAGGAAGAAACATGCTAATGATCAATTATTTAAACACAATTTCCTTTACCAAAGAATGATAAAGTTGCCAAAAAATTTGCTGAGTATACAGAAGACCTAAACAACATAATGCAGTGGGTAGATAGATATGCTGAATTCGGAAGCCTGATATTAGACAATACATCTACTTTACATGAACATTCATGAAAATTGGCTCTTTCAGAAGCTGTTAAACAAATCTTAGAAATAAATGGAAAATACAGAAGAAAACTGCAGAATTGAATGAGAATAATGACGATGAAAACGCAAAGCCAGGCGCGGTGGCTCACGCCTGTAATCCCAGCACTTTGGGAGGCCGAGAAGGGCAGATCACGAGGTCAGGAGATTGAGACCATCCTGGCCAGCATGGTGAAACCCCGTCTCTATTAAAAATACAAAAATTAGCTGTGTGTGGTGGCACACACTTGTAGTCCCACGCACCTGTAGTCCCAGCTACTCGGGAGGCTGAGGCAGGAGAATCACTTGAACCCGGGAGGCAGAGGTTGCAGTGAGCCGAGATGGCGCCACTGCACTCCAGCCTGGGTAACAAGAGCTAAACTCCGTCCAAAAAAAAAAAAAAAAAAACAGGAGGAAAACAAAGGGCAGATGTAGAACATTAAAAATAACAAGTGGGAAATAGTTATCAAAACATGGAGAGTTTCAAGATTCTTCAGTGAATAATTTGCACAACTCTATTCAATTACATTTAAAAACAGATGAAATGGGGAAGGGGGAGGGATAGCATTGGGAGATATACCTAATGCTAGATGACGAGTTAGTGGGTGCAGCGCACCAGCATGGCACATGTATACATATGTAACTAACCCGCACAATGTGCACATGTACCCTAAAACTTAAAGTATAATAAAAAAAAAACAGATGAAATGGATACATTTCTAGAAAATTACAACTTACCCTAGTTGACTCCATTAGAGATCAAAAGTCTAAACAGACCTAAACAGATCAACTATGTAGAAGAAATAGAGAAATTAATTCAAGACCTCTTCAGTAAAAAAACCACAAGACTAGATACTTCCACAGGAGAATTCTACTAAACCTTTAAAGGAAAGATGTACAAGTATATAACTGATCCCAAAACCTAACAAAGGTTTCACCAAAAATGACCAGGCATGGTGGCTCATGCCTGTAATCCCAGCACGTTGAGAGGCCAAGGCAGAAGATCACTTGAGGCCAGGAGTTCAAGACCAGCCTGGGCAACACAGCAAGACCTCATCACTACAAAAAATTTAAAAATTAACCAGGCATGGTGGTGCACAACTGTAGTCTCAGCTACTCAGGAGGCTGAGGTGGGAGGATCACCTGAGCCCAAGAATTTCAGTCTCACTCTGGGTGACAGAGTGAGACTCCATCTCAAGAAAAAAAAAAACAAAAAAAGATTTCACCAAAAATTAAAATTACAGATCAATCGCAAAGAATATGAAGGGAGTTTCTTAACTATCAGCAAACACAGTCCTACAGCACACACACAAATTGCCCTCCAGATCACAGCATTGTAGAGCTTATTCCAAGAATGCAAACGTGTTTCAATATCATTAAATCCAATAATATGACCTATTGTATCAATGAAGCAAAAAAGAAAAAATACATGATCACTTCTATAGATACAGAAAACGTTTTGATAACATCCCAACATCCATTCTTTTTTTTATTATTATACTTTAAGTTTTAGGGTACATGTGCACAATGTGCAGGTTTATTACATATGTATACATGTGCCATGTTGGTGTGCTGCACCAAACTCGTCATTTAACATTAGGTATATCTCCTAATGCTATCCCTCCCCCCTTCCCCCACCCCACAACAGGCCCCGGTGTGTGATGTTCCCCTTCCTGTGTCCATGTGTTCTCATTTTTCAATTCCCACCTATGAGTGAGAATATGCAGTGTTTGGTTTTTTGTCCTTGCGATAGTTTGCTGAGAATGATGGTTTCCAGCTTCATCCATGTCCCCACAAAGGACATGAACTCATCATTTTTTATGGCTGCATAGTATTCCATGGTGTATATGTGCCACATTTTCTTAATCCAGTCTATCATTGTTGGACATTTGGCTTGGTTCCAAGTCTTTGCTATTGTGAATAGTGCTGCAATAAACATACTTGTGCGTGTGTCTTTATAGCGGCATGATTTATAATCCTTTGGGTATATACCCAGCAATGGGATGGCTGGGTCAAATGGTATTTCTAGTTCTAGATCCCTGAGGAATCGCCACACTGACTTCCACAACAGTCCCACCAACAGTGTAAAAGTGTTCCTATTTCTCCACATCCTCTCCAGCACCTGTTGTTTCCTGACTTTTTAATGATCACCATTCTAACTGGTGTGAGATGGTATCTCATTGTGGTTTTGATTTGCATTTCTCTGATGGCCAGTGATGATGAGCATTTTTTCATGTGTTTTTTGGCTGCATAAATGTCTTCTTTTGAGAAGTGTCTGTTCATGTCCTTCGCTCACTTGTTGATGGGGTTGTCTGTTTTTTTCTTGTAAATTTGTTTGAGTTCATTGTAGATTCTGGATATTAACCTTTTGTCAGATGAGGAGATTGCAAAAATTTTCTCCTGTTCTGTAGGTTGCCTGTTCACTCTGATGGTAGTTTCTTTTGCTGTGCAGAAGCTCTTTAGTTTAATTAGATCCCATTTGTCAATTTTGGCTTTTGTTGCCATTGCTTTTGGTGTTTTAGACATGAAGTCCTTGCCCATGCCTATGTCCTGAATGGTATTGCCTAGGTTTTCTTCTAGGGTTTTTATGGTTTTAGGTCTAACATTTAAGTATTTAATCCATCTTGAATTAATTTTTGTATAAGGTGTAAGGAAGGGATCCAGTTTCAGCTTTCTACATATGGCAAGCCAGTTTTCCCAGCACCAATTATTAAATAGGGAATCCTTTCCCCATTTCTTGTTTTTGTTAGGTTTGTCAAAGATCAGATAGTTGTAGATATGCAGCATTATTTCTGAGGGCTCCGTTCTGTTCCATTGGTCTATATATCTGTTTTGGTTCCAGTACCATGCTGTTTTGGTTACTGTAGCCTTGTAGTATAGATTGAAGTCAGGTAGCATGATGACTCCAGCTTTGTTCTTTTGGCTTAGGATTGTCTTGGCAATGCAGGCTCTTTTTTGGTTCCATATGAACTTTAAAGTAGCTTTTTCCAATTCTGTGAAGAAAGTCATTGGTAGCTTGATGGGGATGGCATTGAATCTATAAATTACCTTGGGCAGTATGGCCATTTTCACAATATTGATTCTTCCTACCCATGAGCATGGAATGTTCTTCCATTTGTTTGTATCCTCTTTTATTTCATTGAGCAGTGGTTTGTCATTCTCCTTGAAGAGGTCCTTCACATCCCTTGTAAGTTGGATTCCTAGGTATTTTATTCTTTTTGAAGCAATTGTGAATGGGAGTTCACTCATGATTTGGCTCTCCGTTTGTCTGTTATTGGTGTATAAGAATGCTTGTGATTTTTGCACATTGATTTTGTATCCGGAGACTTTGTTGAAGTTGCTTATCAGCTTAAGGAGATTTTGGGCTGAGACAATGGGGTTTTCTAGACATACAATCATGTCATCTGCAAACAGGGACAATTTGACTTCCTCTTTTCCTAATTGAATACACTTTATTTCCTTCTCCTGCCTGATTGCCCTGGCCAGAACTTCCAACGCTATGTTGAATAGGAGTGGTGAGAGAGGGCATCCCTGTCTTGTGCCAGTTTTCAAAGGGAATGCTTCCAGTTTTTGCTCATTCCGTATGATATTGGCTGTGGGTTTGTCATAGATAGCTCTTATTATTTTGAGATACGTCCCATCAATACCTAATTTATTGAGAGTTTTTAGCATGAAGCGTTGTTGAATTTTGTCAAAGGCCTTTTCTGCATCTATTGAGATAATCATGTGGTTTTTGTCATTGGTTCTGTTTATATGCTGGATTATGTTTATTGATTTGCATATGTTGAACCAGCCTTGCATCCCAGGGATGAAGCCCACTTGATCATGGTGGATAAGCTTTTTGATGTGCTGCTGGATTTGGTTTGCCAGTATTGTATTGAGGATTTTTGCATCTGTGTTCATCAGGGATATTGGTCTAAAATTCTCTTTTTTTGTTGTGTCTCTGCCAGGCTTTGGTATCAGGATGATGCTGGCCTCATAAAATGAGTTAGGGAGGATTCCCTCTTTTCCTATTGATTGGAATAGCTTCAGAAGGAATGGTACCAGCTCCTCCTTGTACCTCTGGTAGAATTCAGCTGTGAATCCGTGTGGTCCTGGACTTTTTTTGGTTGGTAAGCTATTAATTATTGCCTCAATTTCAGAGCCTGTTATTGGTCTATTCAGAGATTCAACTTCTTCCTGGTTTAGTCTTGGGAGGGTGTATGTGCTGAAGAATTTATCCATTTCTTCTAGATTTTCTGGTTTATTTGCATAGAGGTGTTTATAGTATTCTCTGATGGTAGTTTGTATTTCTGTGGGATTGGTGGTGATATCCCCTTTATCATTTTTTATTGCGTCTCTTTGATTCTTTTCTCTTTTCTTCTTTATTAGTCTTGCTAGTGGTCTATCAATTTTGTTGATCCTTTCAAAAAATCAGCTCCTGGATTCATTGATTTTTTGAAGGTTTTTTTGTGTCTCTATTTCCTTCAGTTCTGCTCTGATCTTAGTTATTTCTTGCCTTCTGCTAGCTTTTGAATGTGTTTGCTCTTGCTTCTCTAGTTCTTTTAATTGTGATGTTAGGGTGTCCATTTTAGATCTTTCCTGCTTTCTCTTGTGGCCATTTAGTGCTATAAATTTCCCCCTACACACTGCTTTGAATGTGTCCCAGAGATTCTGGTATGTTGTGTCTTTGTTCTCACTGGTTTCAAAAAACATCTTTATTTCTGCCTTCATTTTGTTATCTACCCAGCCATCATTCAGGAGCAGGTTGTTCAGTTTCCACGTAGTTGAGTGGTTTTGAGTGAGTTTCTTAATCCTGAGTTCTAGTTTGATTGCACTGTGGTCTGAGAGACAGTTTGTTATAATTTCTGATCTTTTACATTTGCTGAGGAGTGCTTTACTTCCAACTATGTGGTCAATTTTGGAATAGGGGTGGTGTAGTGCTGAAAAGAATGTATATTCTGTTGATTTGGGGTGGAGAGTTCTGTAGATGTCTATTAGGTCCGCTTGGTGCAGAGCCGAGTTCAATTCCTGGATATCCTTGTGAACCTTCTGTCTCGTTGATCTGTCTAATGTTGACAGTGGGGTGTTAAAGTCTCCCATTATTATTGTGTGGGAGTCTAAGTCTCTTTGTAGGTCACTAAAGCCTTGCTTTATGAATCTGGGTGCTCCTGTATTGGGTGCATATATATTTAGGATAGTTAGCTCTTCTTGTTGAATTGATCCCTTTACCATTATGTAATGGCCTTCTTTGTCTCTTTTTGTCTTTGTTGGTTTAAAGTCTGTTTTATCAGAGACTAGGATTGCAACCCCTTCCTTTTTTGTTTTCCATTTGCTTGTTAGATATTCCTCCATCCCTTTATTTTGGGCCTATATGTGTCTCTGCACGTGAGATGGGTTTCCTGAATACAACACACCAATGGGTCCTGACTCTTTATCCAATTTTCCAGTCTGTGTCTTTTAATTGGAGCATTTAGTCCATTTACATTTAAGGTTAGTATTGCTATGTGTGAATTTCATCCTGTCATTATGATGTTAGGTGGTTATTTTGCTTGTTAGCTGATGCAGTTTCTTCCCAGCCTCGACGGTCTTTACAATTTGGCATGTTTTTGTAGTGGCTGGTACTGGTTGTTCCTTTCCATGTTTAGTGCTTCCTTCAGGAGCTCTTTTAGGGAAGGCCTGGTGGTGACAAAATCTCTCAGCATTTGCTTGTCTGTAAAGTATTTTATTTCTCCTTATGAAGCTTAGTTTGGCTGGATATGAAATTCTGGGTTGAAAATTCTTTTCTTTAAGAATGTTGAATATTGGGCCCCACTCTCTTCTGCCTTGTAGAATTTCTGCCGAGAGATCAGCTGTTAGTCTGATGGGCTTCCCTTTGTGGGTAACCTGATCTTTCTCTCCGGTTGCCCTTAACATTTTTTCCTTCATTTCAACTTTGGTGAATCTGACAATTATGTGTCTTGGAGTTGCTCTTCTCGAGGAATATCTTTGTGGTGTCCTCTGTATTTCCTGAATTTGAATGTTGGCCTGCCTTGCTAGATTGGGGAAGTTCTCCTGGATAATATCCTGTGGAGTGTTTTCCAACTTGGTTCCATTCTCCCCATCACTTTCAGGTACACCAATCAGACATAGATTTGGTCTTTTCACATAGTCCCATATTTCTTGGAGGCTTTGTTCATTTCTTTTTATTCTTTTTTCTCTAAACTTCTCTTCTTGCTTCGTTTCATTCATTTGATCTTCCATCACTGATACCCTTTCTTCTGGTTGATCAAATCAGCTACTGAGGCTTGTGCATTCATCACTTAGTTCTTGTGCCATGGTTTTCAGCTCCATCAGGTCCTTTAAGGACTCCTCTGCATTGGTTATTATAGTTAGCCATTCGTCTAATCATTTTTCAGGTTTTTTAACTTCTTTGCCATGGGTTCAAACTTCCTCCTTTAGCTCGGAGTAGTTTGATCATCTGAAGCCTTCTTCTCTCAATTCGTCAAAGTCATTCTCCATCCAGCTTTGTTCCATTGCTGGTGAGGAGCTGCGTTCCTTTGGAGGAGGAGATGTGCTCTGATTTTTAGATTTTTTCAGTTTTTCTGCTCTGTTTTTTCCCCATGTTTGTGGTTTTATCTACCTTTGGTCTTTGATGATGGTGACGTACAGATGGGGTTTTGGTGTGGATGTCCTTTCTGTTTGTTAGTTTTCCTTCTAACAGTCAGGGCCCTCAGCTGCAGGTCTGTTGGAGTTTGCCAGAGGTCCACTCCATACCCTGTTTGCCTGGGTATCAGCAGCGGAGGCTGCAGAACAGCGGATATTGGTCAACAGCAAATGTTGCTACCTGATCATTCCTCCGGAAGTTTTGTCTCAGAGGAGTACCCGGCCATGTGAGGTGTCAGTCTGCCCCTACTGGGGGGTGCCTCCCAGTTAGGCTACTCAGGGGTCAGAGACCCACTTGAGGAGGCAGTCTGACCATTCTCAGATCTCCATCTGTGTGCTGGGAGAACCACTACTCTCTCCAAAGCTGTCAGACAGGGACATTTAAGTCTGCAGAGGTTTCTGCTGCCTTGTGTTTGGCTATGCCCTGCCCCCAGAGGTGGAGTCTACAGAGGCAGGCAGGCCTCCTTGAGCTGTGGTGGGCTCCACTCAGTTCGAGCTTCCTGGACGCTTTGTTTACCTACTCAAGCCTTGGCAATGGAGGGTGCCCCTCCCCCAGCCTCGCTGCCGCCTTGCAGTTTGATCTCAGACTGCTGTGCTAGCAATGAGCAAGGCTCCGTGGGCGTAGGACCCTCTAAGCCAGGCGCAGGATATAATCTCCTGATGTGCCGTTTGCTAAGATCGTTGGAAAAGCGCAGTATTAGGGTGGGAGTGACCCGAATTTCCAAGTGCCATCTGTCACCCCTTTCCTTGTCTAAGAAAGGGAATTCCCTGACCCATTGTGCTTCCCAGGTGAGGCAATGCCTCAACCTGCTTCAGCTCACACTCGGTGCACTGCACCCACTGTCCTGCACCCACTGTCTGACAATCCCCATTGAGATGAACCCGGTACCTCAGTTGGAAATACAGAAATCATTTATCTTCTGCATTGCTCATGCTTGGAGCTGTAGACTGGAGCTGTTCCTATTCGGCCATCTTTCCAACATCCATTCTCTAAAAGAACTCAAGAAAATGAGTGTTGGTGGATACTTTCCTTTTTTTTATTTTAATTAAATTAAATTAATTAATTAATTTTTTTGAGACAGAGTCTCACTGTGTTGCCCAGGCTGGAGTGCATTGGTGTGATCTTGGCTCACTGCAACCTCTGCCTCCCATGTTCAAGCAGTTTTCCTGCCTCAGCCTCCTGGGTAGCTGGGATTATAGGCATCCACCACCACGCCTGGCTAATTTTTGTGTTTTTAGTAGAGACAGGGTTTCGCCATGTTGTCTAAGCTGGTCTCAAACTCCTGACTGCAGAAGTGAGCCACCACCCTCAGCCTCCCAAAGTGCTAGGATTACATGTGTGAGCCACCACACCCAGCCTGATTTTTATTTTTTAGAGGCAAGGTCTTGCTGTGTTTCCCATGCTGGCCTCAAATTTCTAAGTTCATGGAATCCTCCCACCTCAGCCTCCTGTGTAACTGGTACTATAGGCATGCACCACCACACCGGACTTGGTGGATACTTTCTTTTGTCCGTTTCTTTTCTTTTTGTTTTTTGAGACAGAGTCTTGCACTGTCACCCAGGCTGGAGTGCAGTGGCGTGATCTCGGCTCACTGCAAGCTCTGCCTCCCAGGTTCACGCCATTCTCCTGCCTCAGCCTCCCAAGTAGCTGGGACTACAGGCACCCACCAACATGCCTGGCTAATTTTTTGTGTTTTTTAGTAGAGATGGAGTTTCTCCATGTTAGCCAGGATGGTCTTGATCTCCTGACCTTGTGATCTGCCCACCTCGGCCTCCCAAAGTGCTGGGATTACAGGCGGGATCCACTGTGCCCGGCCTGTTGGATACTTTCTTAACATGATCATACACACAGACAAATATGCACACACAATCCTCTGGGGCAAAAAGTCAGCATCTTACTTAGTGGAGAAACACTAGAGGCTTTCTTGCTAATACAAAAACAAGACATGATGCCCACTTATCTCCTCTCATATTTGGCATTGTGTGGGAAGTATTATCCGACACAATTAGCAAGAGTAAGCAATTAGAAATAAAGGAAGGGGTAAAATTCTTTTTATTTGCTGATATGATGGTTATACATTGGATAATCCAAAGAAACAATCGAAAAATTATAACAAACAAAAAGAGAATTTTGCAAAGTAGCAGATTACACTATCAACATCAAAAATCAATAACTTTCAATATACAAACAAAAATTCAAATTTATAATGAAAGAGAAATTATTAGCATAAACTTAAGAAGTAATGTCCAATACTTAAAACACAAAATTAGACTTGAACAAGTAGGACACATGATATTCTTGAGTAAGGAGACTCAATACAATTGAAATGTTAATTTCCCTATATTAATTTATTAATTAAATGAGATTCCAATAAAAATACCATTAGCTCTTTTTATGAACTTAGACTCGTTGATTATCAAAGTTATCTGGCAGAATAAACACAAGACTAGGCTGGGTGCGGTAGCTCACGCCTGTAATCCCAGCACTTTGGGAGGCCAAGGCAGGCAGATCACGAGGTCAGGAGATCGAGACCATCCTGGCTAACATGGTGAAACCCCGTCTCTACTAAGCATACAAAAATTAGCCTGGCATGGTGGCGGGCGCCTGTAGTCTCAGCTACTCGGGAGGCTGAGGCAGGAGAATGGCGTGAACCCAGGAGGCGGAGCTTGCAGTGAGCTGAGATCGCGTCACTGCACTCCAGCCTGGGCGACAGAGCAAGACTCTGTCTCAAAAAAAAAGAAAAAAGAAAAAAGAAAAGCAAGACTAGTCAGATAAACCCTGAAAAAGAAGAGAGTGAGGGAAGGGGGTTACAGCTGGTCCTACCAGATACTAAGACATAATAATAAAATATGTACAATATGAGTGTGGTACTGACTCATGAATAGACAAAAAAACGAATGAAACAAAAGAGAAAATACTGATATAGGTCTAATCATATTTGGAAATTTAGTATGTGATTAAGGCAGCATTTCAAATCATTAGAGATGTAATTGATTATTTAAATGGTAATATTATGATAAATAGATAACCATGTGTTTAAAAAGCTAAAAATGGGCTGGGCATGGTGGCTCATGCCTGTAATCCCAGCACTTTGTGGGGCCAAGGTGGGAGGATTACTTGAGGCCAGGAGTTCAAAACCAGCCTTGTCAACATAGTGAGAATCCCATGTCTATAACAATATTTAAAAATTAGTCGGCTGTGTTGGTGTGCACCTGTAGTCTCAACTGCTCAAGAGTCTGAGGGGGAAAGATTGCTTGAGCCCAGGATTTCAAGGCTGCAGTAAGCCATGATCGCACCACTGCACTCCAGCCTGGATGACAGAGCGAGACTGTCTCACTCTGTCAAAACAAAAAAGTAAAAATGAACTCATTCTTCCATCTTAAATCAAGATAAACTCTACATTGTTCAGATTTAAATGTAAAAATGAAGCCATCTAAGTATTAGAAGAAAAAGAGTGAATTCCTCTGTAATCTGGAAGCAGAGAAAACTTTTTAAGTATGATTAAAAATCCAGTGACATTAGGTGGCAGGACACAAAATGAACCCCAGGCCTGAGTGCCCTCATAGACTGTGCTTTTTCCTCTGTGGAACCTGCAAAACAGTTAGGAGAGAAATTGGTGTTGTGCTCCTATTTCTGACTAATGGTTTAATCATCTTCCCACTCTGTTATCTACTCATCAACCAGTAGGTGTCTACTGAGTTTCTACCATGCTTCACTTCCAGTGGTCTTGTGTTATGAAAGGTACAGGTAAGTGCCCACAAGATCTTGCAAGTAATAATGGAGCTCTATAGGCCAATCTGATACACATCAAACAATTGCAAGGAAGGATTCAAGGCAGCACACTTGGAAATGCTTAACAGCTTTCTGTATCAGTCTACTCATCTCCTGCTAGAACATGGGGTGTTTTCTTTTTTTGTGAGATTGTTCACACAAAAATTGGGTGCATTCAGGGTGGTATGGCTGTAGACTTTTCTGAGATTATTCAGAGATTTCCCCCAGGAGGCAAATGAAGCTCTGAAGAGTACCTTCTGCAGAGGGAAGTAAAAACCACCGCTCAGTAAGAGTAGCTCTCTACCCTCAGGAGGCCAGGTATAAATGACACAGGAGGTAAGGACCCTCACTGTCTCTTACATGGCAGGGGCCCTATATTGGTTTGATGGAAATTTGGATCAAGGCTGGCTAATATGATGCTGGTCTGGGACTCTGCCCCACAGGAATGACTGGTGTCTTCAGAGAAAAGCCCTTGATATGTTTTCACACACAGTTGGTAAAATTTGAATTGGAACCCAGGCCTGTTGACTCCCAGTCCTATGCTCTTCCTTCCATGCTGTTACTCTCATACTGAGTAAAGTCCCTGTCTACTCCTCACTTCTGCACCAGAGTCAGTTCACTCACTTTGTGCGCCAATCTCAGGAAGGCCATGCTTTTCCGTGACTCAACACTGGAAACAATCATCCCAACGGAGAATAGCAATTGTCAAACCTTTCTGGGTATTATTACATTGTCAATAAACATGAAAAGGTATTTGAAAGAGTGCAGACCCTTTGAGCCTGCAATCACTCCTCTAGTAATGTTTCCTAAGGAAGTGGTTAACCATGTGCACATAGACTTAGACATAGAATGGCTGTCCTTACAGATTGCTCACTTCAGTTCTCTGGCATGGGATGAGTTTAGAAGAAGAGAAAGATGTAAGGGGAAAAGGAATCAGGGACGGGGAAGAGGGAAACAGCTTGACATACTCATAGCCTCTGTTGTCACAACTCTATGGTTCTACCAAGGATTTTGATCATAGGCAAAGAGGGAAATCCACCACTACTGAATGATTCCCACAGTCCATAAGATATTACCCACCCACAAGCAGTCTCACGTTCTACATAGCCCTCATCTATCTTTCTTCTCATCAGAGGACAATGGTTCTATTTCCACGACTGAAACCCTAGAGGCTCTTGTAATACTCCAGTGCTCTCTGACAATGGTTTACGATAGGGATGAAAATTGAGACTACAGTAAATACTCACTTTTTGTCCATAGGTTCTTGGAAATGGCAACTTTAAGTGAAATGATGTATAATGAAACTCCTTTTACCACAAGCTAACTGATATAAACAAAAGTTAAGGTTTTGTTTTTATAACAATCTGTTTATAAAAGCATCACCAAATGTTTAAGTAAAGATAATAACACTTCTAAAATTAAACACTGAAATAAATGTGAGCTATACCTACTGACATGGTTTGGATCCATGTCCTTGCCCAAATCTCATGTCCAACTGTAATCCTCAATGTTGGAGGTGGGGCCTAGTGGGAAGTTATTGGATCATGGGAGCAAATTTCCTCCTTGGTGCTATTCTAGTGATAGTGAGTGAGTTCTCCTAAGATCTGGTCATTTAAGTATGCAGTACCTCCTCCCTTCCCATTGGTCCTGCTCCTGCAATGTAAGACGCCTGCTCCTGCTTTACCTTCCACCACGAGTAAAAGCTTCCTGAAACCTCCTCAGAAGCAGATGCCATCGTGCTTCCTGTATAGCCTGCAGAACTGTGAGCCAATGAAACCTCTTTTCTTTATAAATTACCCAGCCTCAAGTATTTCTTTCTAGCAGTGTGAGAACTGCCTAATACACCTGCACTTAAGAAAGATTAATAAGAACAAGTAAGATAATTATCTACCCAATTATTCCAGTTCAGGGTCACCGGTTGCTGGAGCCTATCTTCAAAGCTCAGGGTGCAAGACGGGAACCAGTCCTGGACATGATATCATTGCATCACAGGGTGCACATACACACACCCACGTTCACTAACACTGGGACCATTTAGACACGCCAGTTCACCTAACGTGCAGATCTTCGTGATGTGAGAGGAAACTGGAGTACCCAGAGAAAACCTAGGCAGACATGGGGAGAATGTGCAAACTTCACACAGATATCAGCGCCGGCCAGAAATCCATTTTTTCCCCTGTTCAGTGTTATAATAACACTGTCAAATTTAACAAAATGACAGTATTTCAGGACCTGCCATATTTCAGAACTGTAGAAGGTTGGTCTACTGGAATTGTAGTACATACAGGGCTGTGTGTTTCCAACATTTTCCCGCCTGTGGAAACCTGTTGAATCCTATCCTGACAGCCACTGTTTCCCTATGGTCCCCAGAGTCTCGAATGGGAGCAACGAGAATAAGAAATATGCCACTCGTAATGTTTTCAAATTTTCAACATTATAATTTAAAACTACTACAGCTCACTATTAAAAACAAACAAAAAGCAGTGGCCTGGGAAGCCTCAAATATCAGTGCCAAAAAAGATTAGGGCAACCAGGGCCCTGGTGGCTTCAGGATGCAGTAGTAAAAGCTTGAGAGTAATTCGGGGTTTTGCTACTGATCAGCCATTCAAAGTTGTTTCCCTGATTTATTTAACCTCTCCTAATTTCTATACTCTGAAATAAACTATGGGACGGGCACAGTGGCTCACTCCTGTAATCCCAGCACTTGGGGAGGCTGAGGTGGGAGGATCACTTGAGGTCAGGAGTTCGAGACCAGCCTGGCCAACTTGGTGAAACCCTGTCTCTACTAAAAATACAACAAAAAAAAATTAGTCGGGTGTGGCGGTGCATGCATGTAGTCCCAGCTACTTGGGAGGCAGAGGCAGGAGAATTGCTTGAACCTGGGAGGCAGTGGTTGCAGTGAGACGAGATCACACCACTGCACCCAAGCCTGGGTGACAGAGTGAGACTCCGTCTCAAATAAACAAACAAAGAAAAAAAATATGAATTTTAATATAAGATTGCTGAAATAAAGATTAAGATTAAAGGGGTTACAATTTTGAGTACCGTTTGCTTACATTAGTTTTGTTAACATTAATTTTCCATCCTTCAGATCATCTATCCCAGAGAAAACACCTCTTGCTCTGACTGAACCTCTGTCTGTATGCCACCTTAAAAACCAGTCAATTCAGCCAGGCATGATGGCTCACATCTGTAACCCCAGCACTTTGGGAGGCTGAGGCGGGCGGATCACTTGAGGTCAGGAGTTCGAGACCAGCCTAGCCAACATAGTGAAACCCTGTCTCTACTAAAAATAAAAAAAATAGCTGGGTGTGGTGGTGGGCGCCTGTAATCCCAGCTACTTGGGAGGCTGAGGCAGGAGGATCTCTTGAACTCGGAAGGCAGAGGTTGCAGTGAGCCGAGATCATACCACTGAATTCCAGGCTAGGCGACAGAGTGAGACTCCGTCTGAAAACAACAACAACAACAACAAAACAGTCAATTCACATAGTCCTCAAACCAAGGTCTCCTGGTCCTAGGGGGATGATTTCACTTCCCCCGCTATTATCATCATCAACAACAGGATTATTTGGTGAGCATCTATGCGGGAGTATAAAATGCCTAGTCCCTAAGTCTTGGTGGTTAATCATCTGTAGGAGAGGTCACTGGGTATATAAAACATTTCTCAATCTTCTCTCAATACCACCTCCCTTAGGAGGATTTTTAGACATATTTTCCTTATCAACTACCTTCTGCCCAGATAATGAAATTTTAATACCACAGATGAAATGTTAACTTGTTATGTAATATGGACCTTTGTAGTACCAAAAATCATTCCAAAGTCTACCATCCCTCTATCCTCAAAAATCTATTTTCAGCCCCTTACTGGTAATATCACCCCTCTTGGGAATGCATAAAATAATGTTATGAAAGTACAAGCTGGAACCCCATTCCTGTCCCTTATTTGATGTGTGACACTGGAATCCTTTTTCAGTCTCTGTCAGCCTGCCCTTGCTTATCTGTAAAAGGGAACTCATGATGCCTTTCTTAGAAAACTGTTCTGTGGTGATAAATGAGAAATCCCACACAGAGTATATGGCACCTAGTAGGATTTCAACAAATGGTCATCCAGGCCCACCTTTCTTCTCCCTCCCAGAGAAGTGATGACTGTTATCTAAACCAAGCAGCATAACTATCACAGAAACCATCTGGAAGTGGAGCAGGAAGATGGAGCATGTGCTCACACTTACATTATACATGAAGCTTTGGGGCCATTTCTGTGTTGCAGGATGGTTTGTTGAGGTATTGGGGTGAGGTGAGAAGATTTGTCATTTTCTGCCCCCTTCTTTGATCTTCTAGATTGATATTGGAAAAGCAGTTTCCCATTGAGTCTCAAATGAAGAGAGAGTGCAGATTAAGAAAAGGCAGGAGTCACAAGCCCTTGACCCTCATACCAGACACATTACTGCTTACAGGACCTTGTGCTGGGATTTCATCTGCACCATCAGCTTCTTCAAAGAGAAACAGGTTGTTGAGTGAGTATACATAAGGGCACAATCCTAGCAACATAAAAAACTACAGGTGTTTAAGTCCTAGAAGGTCATCCTCTATAAAAGGAGACCATGTTTTGTCCTTTGAGGAGAGTAAGAGTTACATCCCCAGTCCTCATGATTACTAGAGGCCTCGGCAAAGTTGATTTTCCATCAGTGAGTCTGAATTGGTCATCTGTAAACTGGAAATAAAGATGCCTTCCTCACAGACTTCTTGTGAGAGAATGATGCAAAATATGTAATTGCACATTTTTGGCTGTAAATATTTGTGCTATCTTAGAATAAGTGCCCCTTTGCACCCTTTTCCCCCTGAAAATAGTGTTTCTGAGATTTATCTAATAAGGTGACTTCGGAGATATTTAGATATTATGAACCCTGATCATTATTTGTACCATTGCCCAAACTCCTCGATTCTATCCCGGGCTCCATCAGTTTGTGTGGTGAGCAAACTCTTTGCCACCCAGCTCTGTGCTTAGCAGCAAGTGTGTTGTAGTCATATACTTCCATGAAAAGAGCATAATCATACCTCACTAGTAGGGTTGTCATGAGGATTAAATTCAACCACTAAAGTGAAGAACGTGGAGTTGGACCTTCTAAACAATGTGCTCCATCAATATTATTAGTTGCCTTTCCTCTCTGGATCAGGGAACTAATGTGGCTTCTAACCAGACCCCTCAGGTAGGACCCCTTCACTTGCATGCACATCAAAATTAGCTTGGAGAGCCTTTTAAAAACTTTTAGCAGAAACTCTCTTGTTGTTGGAAATAGGACTTCTATATCAAAGTCCATTCAAGTGATTAAGCCACAGTAAATGGGCCTCAGAAAGTAGATGTTCCATTTGACACCTGAAGTGTTATGTGAAAGCTCATTTCCCCTTCATTCCACCAGTGCCAGGTATGACCAGCTTTTGCCTTTACTGACACTTTGATCGCTCATTTCCTTACACCTGCCCATTGGAAGAGTTCTCTCAGATGATCATTAACTTAGAGATTCACAGCTCTTGTTCCTCTGTGGTGTCTCCTGTTACAAGAGCTCAATGTGAAAACATGGCATGCTTCTATGGTGTTAAGCCTGAAGGTAAAATGAGAGGACACAAAATAGCTTATTATCTGGAAATAGGATGTTTATTTATTTATTTATTTATTTTTTTGAGACGGAGTCTTGCTTTGTCACCCAGGCTGGAGTGCAGTGGTGTGATCTTGGCTCATTGCAACCTCCACCTCTTGGGTTCAAGCGATTCTCCTGCCTTAGCCTCCCAAGTAGCAGGGATTACAGGCACCCGTCACCACACCCAGCTAATTTTTTTATTTTTAGTGGAGATGGGGTTTCACCATGTTGGCCAGGCTGGTCTTGAACTCCTGAACTCAGGTGATCCACCTCCCTCAGCCTCCCAAAGTGCTGGGTTACCAGGCGTGAGCCACTGCGCCCAGCCAGATGTTGATTTTTATCCCTGACCCCAAACGCCATGAATGAGGTGATGAGATGGCAAGTGACTGATGATGCTCTATTTTTCACAAGATGCCATCAGCTGGAGATGGAAGCCCCAGTGCAGGCTCCTGGGGGTGCCTCTACTTCCCTCACTCCCTGAATTATTTTCTGTGGACTAAGATTTGTGCTCTGTTTCTGGCTCTGATGGTGTTGATGTGTGATTTCTGGGAAGCAGGAATGGGGAGGAATGCTAGGGAGGTGTCAGCTGTTAGGGAAGCCCTGAGAGGAAGGGATCCTGAAGTAAGAAAGGAGTGAAAACCATGGCCCTAAGTCAGGTTTAGTCTTTTTAAATTCTTTCTTTTGTTTTTTTTGAGACAGAGTCTCGCTCTGTCGCCCAGGCTGGAGTGCAGTGGTGCGATCTCGGTTCACTGCAAGCTCTGCCTCCCAGGTTCACGCCATTCTGCTGCCTCAGCCTCCTGAGTAGCTGGGACTACAGGCGCCCGCAACCATGCCTGGTCAATTTTTTGTATTTTCAGTAGAGACAGGGTTTCACCGTGTTAGCCAGGATGGTCTCAATCTCCTGACCTCGTGATCCACCCACCTCGGCCTCCCAAAGTGTTGGGATTACAGGTATGAGCCACTGGTGCCCAACCTTAAATTCTTTTTAGAGAAATTATTTTTTCAAAAAAGAAATGAGGTCTCACTATGTTGCCCAGGCTGGTCTCGAATTCCTGGGCTGAACCGATCATCTTGTCTCTGCCTCCCAAAGTGTTGGGATTACAGGCATAAGCCACCACGCCCAGCCACATGTGACGTCTAATAATAATCTTACATTTCTCCTCCTCAGAGGCATCTGAATTTCCTGTCAGGCTATGACCCTGTTTGTGTGCCTTGGAAACTGGTTTCTGACACTGTGAGTAAGGACAGCATTAGTGTTGTTCTCAGAAGGCCAGGTGGTGACATGAGAATGGGAGTTGTGGGAGAGGATTGAATCCTTTGGAGGACACAGGTAGTCACAGCAACTTTCAAGACCCCACTGATGGGAAACAGAACAGCCTCCTCTGGCTGCGAGGAGGCAGGAGAGACAGCTAGGTGGGCAGCAGGTGCCTCTTAAAGCAGGAACCATACAGTGGCATATGAGGACCTGGACCATCAACTGTGGCTAAGTGAGATGCTGGCCTGAGATGTTAGAGCACTTTTACATGCTTTCATGAGCTGGAGCTAGAACATAGGCCTGCTGATTCCCAACTCTGCACTCTCCTCATGAATTACTGCAAGCTGCCTTTTCGAAGGAAAAGCAGACTTGTTTCTTGCCATCTTGAAGACAGAGTTTCCTCATCTCAAAAAAGGGGATAGACACCACTCCCTTAAAGAGTGGTCCTGAAGGTAAACTGCCATCTTGTGTGTGCAGAAAATAAGCCAAGTGCAAATATAATCCCATTCATGTTAATGAGACTCAGGGGTGATTGGAAAATGGAGGGATCAGCCAATGGTGCAGTTTGCTCAGAGCACAGAGTGCTTGGCACACAGGGCTAGAAATGTAGGCTGGGTCCATGGGGAAGGAGGTGTCCTTGGCAGGGAGAGAAGGTGGGCTGCTTTTGAGGATGTTTTGAAGGCATGATTATCTTTATCCACTTTCCTAATAGCACCAACATTATCTGGAACCATTCTTTCTTTCAAGGGCTATATTTGGCTCTGAGGCTCTGTTGCTATGCAATAGGCTCCTCTGAGCTCAGCGCATGATTCAGGGATACTGATCTGGACACCTGCATTCAGAGTCCTGGAGAGGGGACAACAAAGAGGGGTGGGAGAAGGTCTGGGAAGCCTGTACAGGAGTAAGGTCCTAGGGTCTGGAACGGCCTACTCTCTGGGAGGGGCCATCTCTACAGTGTAGACATGTCAGTCAACACTGGTGAGGGACAGAGCAAGCAAAGGAGATGGATTAACGAACAAAATATATGGAGTTAACATAAAATGAAATTTATGTTTAGTCTTTTAATACACATAGGAATTTTCCAAACACAACTGGCAAAACACTCTCCAAAATGTTTCATAAATTACTCTGAAGAATAACATGTTTTGTCATTTCGATAATTAGGGGCTTTAAAGCAATCCTAGGCAAAAAGAATAAATCTGGAGGCATCACATTATTAGACTTCAAAGTATGCTACAAGGCTATAGTTACCAAAACAGTATGGTACTGGTATAAAAGTAGGCACAAAGGCCAATGGAACAGAATAGAGAACCCAGAAATAAAGCTGAATACTTACAGCCAACTGCTCTTCAAAAAGCATACAAAAACATAAATTGTTCTACTTAAATGGTGTGCAATAGGAGAAATTTTTTTAAAACATAAATTGAAGAATGGACAACCTATTTAATAAATGGTGCTGGAAAAACTGGCAAGCTGCATGTAGAAGAATGAAACTAGATCTCTATCTCTCACCTTGTAGAAAAATCAACTCAGGATGGATCAAAGACTAAAATATAAGACCTGAAACTATGAAAATTCTAGAAGACAACATTGGAAAAACTCTATTATAGATATCGGCCTAGGCAAAGAATCTATGACTAAGACTCCAGAAGCAAATACAACAAAACCAAAAATAAATAAATGGAACCTAATTAAACCAAAAATCTGTGTTGGGAGAAAAGCTGAGTGTTGGGAGAGAAGCTGAGGCAGGGCTTGCATGTCTGCTAGACTTGCTCGCTCCTTGCTTCTAGCACTCCCATTATCTCAAACCGCCATAGGTTTCTCATTCACTTGATACACTGTTTCCTTTCAACCCCCACATCCTCATCACCTGTTTGTTTGTTTGAGCACCAATAAACAGTGTGGGTTCTCAGAGCTCAGGGCCTTCACAGCCTCCACACTTGCAATGGCCCCCTAGTCCCACTTTCTCTCTCAAACTGTCTTTTTCTCACTCTTTTGACTCCGCAGGAGTTCATCGCCCCCATGACTTGGTGTTGGGTCTGATCACCCCAACACTTCTGCACAACAAAAGAAACAATCAGCAGAGTAAACAGACAATTCACAGAAAGGGATACAATATTTGTGAACTATGCATCTAACAATGGACTAATATACAAAATCTACAAGGAATTCAAACAACTCAGGGAGAAAAAAAAACAAAAACAAAGAATCCCATCAAAAAGTGGGCAAATGACATGAGTAGACATTTCTCAAAAGAAGATATACAAATGGCTAATAAACATATGAAAAAATTCTCAACATCACTAATTATCTGGGAAATGCAAATGAAAACCACAGTGATACCACCTTACTCCTACAAGAATGGCCATAATTAAAAAGTCAAAAAACAATAGATGTTGGCATCAATGTGTGGCAAAGGGAACGCTTATATGCTGCTGGTGGGAATGCAAATTAATACAGCCTCTGTGGAAAACAGTATGGAGATTCCTTAAAGAGCAAAAAGTAAATCTACCTTTGGATCCAGCAATCCTGCTACTGGGTACCTACTCAAAGGAAAATAAGTCATTATATAAAAAAGGCATTACATACATACGTTTATAGCAGCACCATTCACAATTGCAAAGATGTGGAACCAACCTAAGTGCCCATCAATTAATGAGTGGAGAAATAAAATGTAGTATATATACACCATGTAATACTACTCAGCCATAAAAAGAATGAAATAATGTCTTTTGCAGCAACTTGGATGGAACTGGAGACCATTATTCTAAGTGACATAACTCAGGAATGGAAAATCAAATATCATATGTTCTCACTTATAAGTGGGAGCTAAGCTATGAGGACATAAAGGCAGGCTGAGTGATATAGTGGACTTTGGGGACGCAGAAGGGGGAGAGTGGGAAGGGGCTAGGGATACAAAGCCATACATTAGGTACCATGTACACTACTTGGGTGACAGGGGCACGAAAATCTCAGAATTCACCACTATTTAATTCAGTCATGTAACAAAAAACATACTTGTACCCCAAAAGCTATTGAAATAAAAATTAATAAAGAACAAAAACAAAAAGAAAAATTAGGGGCTTTAACTTTTAGGAAAGAAAAACCAAAAGTGAAATGGAGACTGATGCCTCTCTGCTCATCGCATCCAGAATTACAGCTTTAGAAACCTCAGACGAGGAATTGCCAAAAGTGATAGGAGGGAGAAAGGGACCCAGGCTGGATGGCATCAGCCATGGCCTTCTGGAATTTCCCACACATTGTCAGCAATTCCTCTGTATCCATCACTTTTTGGCTTTTTTGTTGTTGTTGTTGTTTTGAGATGGAGTGTCGTTCCGTTGCCCAGGATGGAGTGCAGTGGCGCGATCTCGGCTCACTGCAAGCTCTGCCCCCCGGGTTCACACCATTCTCCTACCTCAGCCTCCCGAGTGGCTGGGACTACAGGCGCCTGCCACCATGCCAGGCTAATTTTTTGTATCTTTAGTAGAGACAGGGTTTCACCTTGTTAGCCGGGATGGTCTCGATTTCCTGACCTTGTGATCCAACCGCCTTGGCCTCCCAAAGTGCTGGGATTACATGCGACAGCCACCGCACCCGGCCACTTTTGGCATTTTTAAGTCCCAGGAAAGGAAGCCCAGGCCCTGTCTGAGATGGAGAGAAAGTTGCACCTGTGAGTGTGTATATGGGGTGAAATAGTTTGAGCCCTAAAAACAAAGACACATACAACATTGTTGTTTTTCAGCCATAGAAACACATACACACACAATAACACACAAACACACACACAGATACTATGTCAAAGCAATAATTTTTACCTGCTTCTGAGGAGTTCAAATGGAAACCATTGTAAAGATCCCAACATGGTATTTGTCACATCATCCATAACACCAGTGTTTGCTTCCTGGCCATCCCAAGTGCTCTAATCTTTCTTTCTTTCTTTTTTTTTAAGACAGAGTTTAGCTACATTGCCCAGGCTGATATTGAAGTCCTCACTCAAGTGATCCTCCTGTCTCAGCTTCCCAAGCAGCTGGGACTACAGGTGCACACCACCATGCTTGGCTAACTGCTCTGGTCTTTAACAGAGAGATGTTTTTTCTTAACCTCAATGACATTGAGAGGTGACAGCATGCTGGCAACCCTCACAGCCCTCACTCACTCTCGGCACCTCCTCTGCCTGGGCTCCCACTTTGGAGGCACTTGAGGAGCCCTTCCGCCCACCGCTGCATTGTGGGAGCCCCTTCCTGGGCTGGCCGAGGCCCCGGAGCTGGCTCCCTCAGCTTGCAGAGAGGTGTGGAGGGAGAGGCGCGAGTGGGAACCGGAGCTGCGTGCAGTGCTTGCGGGCCGGCTGGAGTTCCGGGTGGGCGTGGGCTCGGTGGGCCCCACACTCGGAGCGGCCGGCTGGCCCCAGGCAGTGAGGGGCTTAGCACCTGGACCAGCAGCTGTTGTGCTCAATTTCTCAGGGGGCCTTAGCTGCCTTCCCATGGGGCAGGGCTCTGGACCTGCAGCCCGCCATGCCTGAGCCTCACCCCCACCTCCGTGGGCTCCTGTGCTGCCCAAGCCTGCCCGACGAGCGCAGCCCTCTGCTCCACGGTGCCCAGTCCCATCGACCACCCAAGGGCTGAGGAATGCAGGCGCATGGCGTGGGACTGGCAGGCAGCTCCACCTGTGGCCCTGTGCGGGATCCACTGGGTGAAGCCAGCAGGGCTCCTGAGTCTGGTGGGGACTTGGAGAACCTTTATGTCTAGGGATTGTAAATACACCAATCGGCACTCTGTATCTAGCTCAAGATTTGTAAACACACCAATCAGCACCCTGTGTCTAGTTCAGGGTTTGTGAATACACCAATTGACACTCTGTATCTAGCTACTCTGGTGGGGACTTGGAGAACCTTTATGTCTAGCTAAGGGATTGTAAACACATCAATCTGCACTCTGTATCTAGCTCCAGGTTTGTAAACACACCGATCAGCACCCTGTGTCTAGCTCAGGGTTTGTGAATGCACCAATCAACACTCTGTATCTAGCTACTCTGGTGGGGACTTGGAGAACCTTTGTGTCTACACTCTGTATCTAGCTAATCTAGTGGGGATGTGGAGAACCTTTGTGTCTAGCTCAGGGATTGTAAATGCACCAATGAGCACCCTGTCAAAACAGACCACTGGGCGCTCTGTAAAAGGGACCAATCAGCAGGATGTGGGTGAGGCCAGATAAGAGAACAAAAGCAGGCTGCCCGAGCCAGCAGTGGCAACCCACTTAGGTCCCCTTCCACACTGTGGAAGCTTTGTTCTTTCGCTCTTTGCAATAAATCTTGCTGCTGCTCACTCTTTGGGTCCACACTGCCTTTATGAGCTGTAACACTCACCGCGAAGGTCTGCAGCTTCACTCCTAAAGCCTGCGAGACCACGAACCCACCAGAAGGAAGAAACTCCAAACACCTCCGAACATCAGAAGGAACAAACTCCGGACACACCGCCTTTAAGAACTGTAACACTCACTGCGAGGGTCCACGGCTTCATTCTTGAAGTCAGTGAGACCAAGAACCCACCAATTCCGGACACAACATCATTACATTTTAGTGAGTATTTAGGATTGTAAGAAGAAGGGAACCACACACATTCATCTATATTGTGTAGAAAATTCAGTACCATTTCTGTTGTGCAGTGTTATGGAGTTGGGGTAGGAAAAATAAGCATCCCGTTCCATTGAATAGTTGTGCTTTTCCTGTTTGATGGGGCCCTCATCAGGTGTGCCATGATATGGGGTTCTGGAACCTTTTTGGAGCTCCAGAAAGAGGTGACTGTGAGTCTGCAGGGAAGAACATTGGAAGGAGAGTCAGGAGCCCTTCCTAGACCCCAGGGCCTGAACCATCCAGGTGGAGTTCCTTCTCCTACCTTGACCTGCACCATCTCACTGGTGTTCACTAATCATCCATCCCTCTTTGAGAGACAGGAGTAGCTGGATTTCCTAGGCCGACTAAGAATTTCTAAGCCTAGCTGGGAAGGTGACCACATCCACCTTTAAACACGGGACTTGCAACTTAGCTCATACCCAACCAATCAGGTAGTAAAGAGAGCTCACTAAAATGCTAATTAGACTAAAACAGGAGGTAAAGAAATAGCCAATCATCTATCGCCTGAGAAGACAGGGGGAGGGACAATGATCAGGATATGCACCCAGGCATTCGAGCAGGGAGTGGCAACCCCCTTTGGGTCCCCTCCCTTTGTTTTGGAGCTCTGTTTTCACTCTATTAAATCTTGCAACTGCACATTCTTCTGGTCTGTGTTTGTTACTGCTGGAGCTGAGCTTTCACTTGCCATCCACCACTGCTGTTTGCCGCCGTTGCAGACCTGCTGCTGACTTCCACCCCTCCAGATCCAGCAGGGTGTCCGCTGCACTCCTGATACAGCGAGGCGGCGCCCATTGCCACTCCCAATCCGGCTAGAGGCTCGCCATTGTTCTTATGTGGGCTAAGTGCCTAATCGAGGTGAATAGAGCTATAATACTCACTGCATGGCCCAAGTTTCCATTCCTTGGAATCCATGAGGCCAAGAACCCTAGGTCAGAGAACAAGAGGCTTGCCACCATCTTGGAAGCGGCCCACCGCCATCTTGGGAGCTCTAAGAACAAGGACCCCTGGTAACATCTTCACACCTCCAGTAGCCCAGAGGATGCAGAGGTTTTGGTAACCATTGCACAAGGTCCAGGTCCTTGTGGAAGTTATGGTGACCTCTGTAGAACCACCTTGCTATATAAGAGGAGGAGGACCTCCTTGGAGCCGCCAGAGAGTCCTTAAAGAGAAGCTGGGCCTGGTACAATGGGCAGGACTTGTGGGTGCTGGATGGGAAGGAGGAGACAGGGAGTCCACTATGACTGAAGTGAAGAGTGGGGGCCTCCCATGGGAACAGTCAGGGCTCTGAGATAACTGACTGGATACTCTAGGTCTGAAGCCATCCAGATCTGGGATTGAATGTAAGATTATCATTTACTTGCTTATTTGTGATATTTTGAGCATTTCCAGGAAGTCTGGGAGGGATCAAGGCCTTGCCTGACCCTAGGAGATACTTGCTCAGAAGTGTGGCCTCCCACCATTACATCACCACCATTCTTTGTTGTGGGTTAGGGTGCTAAGAACACTCAGATACCACTTCTCCTCGCTTTATTTTATTTTGGTGGAGATGAGGAACAGTGTCTAACCTTACATGATCTAGGTTTGAGGTTCCTGCTCTTGGATATGGCCTTTGAAGGGGTGAAGGGTTTACATCCAACCACTGGCTTTCTTTAGCATGGAGGTTACAGGAGGGCAGGATCATAAGGAGTGCTGCGTGGAGGGGAATTCTGAGATCATTAAGGGAATGATGCCATTAAAGCCTCATGAGCAGACAACTAGGATGAAAGGAATCCATATTTGCAAAGATCAGAAGCAGTTATGTACTAGGGCTAAGGGCAGGAGTTATAGGCAGGGACCCCAGGGTAAGGGCATCAGTTCAGAGGACAGACTGTTCTGGGACAAACTGTTAGGAGTGCAGAGTAATGACAGGAGCCAGAGGTATTCTGAGGGAAGGCACACAAGTTAGTTGGAGATGAGGGATGGAAAAGGGCCTGAAGGCTACTCTCCTCACGAGTTCCTACGGTTGCTTCTGGGCTTATCCTCCACAGAGGCTCCTTGTGAGAAGCACTCCTTGTTGGAGGTGTTTATGAACTCAATGCCCTTGTACTCGATGCCCTCATACATGATGGGAAAGAAGGAAAGCCACATACAGGAAATAATACCTCTTCTCGGAGCTAAGCCCTCGTGAATTCCACAGCCCCAGCCTCCCTGCCACTGTATCCCTAAGCAGAGTGTGCCAGGGCCAGGGAAATGAACAGAGCAGCTGTAACTGGACCCTCTGGCTGTGGCTGCTATTTGCTGTCTTCTGTCCCAATCAGCCCTCCCATTCCACACTCCTCACCACACCACAGGTAATCTATCTGCACTTTGGTATAGGCATCTACGGTGGATGCTGTCCCTCACAGATTTTTAACCAATGTGGAGCCCAGATACTATGGAAACAAGGAATGACAAGGCTTATGGAACCTTGCATTACCATCTTAAGGTGGCCAGCCAACTTAGAACCTTGCTACTGTCAGTGTTCTCTAGCTGAAAGATCACCAGGAGCATACTTGGAGCCAAACAAACTTGGGCTTTTTACTTGTAAACAAAAAGGATCTGAGATAGGCCTCAATAAATTTAGAAGTGTATTTTGCCAAGGTTAGGGACATGCCTGTGACACAATCTCAGGAGGTCCTAAGAACATATGCCCAAGGTGGTCAGGCTACTGCTTGGTTTTATATATTTTAGGGAGACATAAAACACCAATCAATACATGTAAGATGTCCATTGGTTCAGTCCAGAAAGGTAGAATAACCGGCAGTCGAGGGCACGGGGAGGGTGATGGGGGTGTGTGTCCGGGGGGTGGGGCTTCCAGGTTATTGGTGGATTCAAAGATTTTCTGATTGGCAATTGGTTAAGAGTTTATCTGAAGACTTGGGATCAATAGAAGGAAGTGTCTAGGTTAGATTAGGGGTTGTGGACAGCAAGGTTCTTATTATGCAGATGAAGCCTCCAGGTAGCAGGCTTCAGAGAGAATAGATTGTAAATGTTTCCTATCAGTCTTAAAAAGGGGCACTTTGGGAGGCCAAGGTGGGCGGATCACAAGGTCAAGAGATCGAGACCATGCTGGCCAACATGGTGAAACCCCTTCTCTACTAAAAATACAAAAATTAGCTGGGCATGGTAGTGCATGCCTGTAGCCCCAGCTACTCAGGAGGCTGAGGCAGGAGAATTGCTTGAACCCAGGACGTGGAGGTTGCAGTGAGCTGAGATCATGCCATTGCACTCCAGCCTGGGTGACAGAGCTAGACTCTGTCTCAAAAAAAAAAAAAAAAAAAAGTGCCAGACTCTTAGTTAATTCTCTCCTGGATCAGGAAAAAGATCTGGAAAGAGAAGGAGATTCTCTACAAAATGTAGATTTTCCCAAGAGACAGCTGTGCAGGGCCATTTCAAAATGGCCATATGTTAAAGGAATATGTCTGGAGTAAAATACGTTGGTTTCTTTCAGGTCCTGCTATCTCTCATGCCGGTTTTGTAACAGCCCAATGGATTCACCTTGCCCACTGCCCAGACAGAGCCAAGTAACAAGACAGGAAAATTGCAATAGAGAAAGAGAAATTTAGGCAGATCTGGCTGTGTGGGAGACCAGAGTTTTATTATTACTCAAAACAGTCTCCCTGAGCATTTGGGGATCAGAGTTTTTAAGGATAATTTGACTCGGGGGAGGAAGGGCAGTGAGTCAGGAGTGCTGATTGGTTGGATGGGAGATGAAATCATAGGGGGTCAAAGCTGTTCTCTTTCACTAAGTCAGGAACTCCTGGGTGGGGGCCACAAGACCAGATAAGCCAGTTTTCTCAATCTGCGTGGTGCCAACTGATCCATTCAGTGCAGGGTCTGCAAAATATCTCAAGCAATGATCTTAGGTTTTACAATAGTTATTTTATCCCCAGGAACAACTTGGGGATAAGAGTTTTTAAGGAGAACTTGGTGGGTCAGGGGAAACTGGTGAGCCGGGATTTGCTGATTGGTCATGTCAGAGATGAAATCATAGGGAGTCAAAGCTGTCTTCTTGCACTGAGTCAGTTCCTGGATGGGGGCCACAAGATCAGATGAACCAGTTTATCCATCTGGGTAGTGCCAGTTGATCCATCAAGTGCAGGGTCTGCAAAATATCTCAAGCACTGGTCTTAGGTTTTACAATAGTGATTTTTATCCCCAGAAGCATTTGCTTAATGAGAATATAAACCATGATGATATCTAACCAATGGTTAATGGTATTTTTACTTGCTTCTTCAGTTTGTCCTCTTTTTCGAATATATTTACATATTTTAGAAATATATTTAAAAGAATATTTCACAAAGTAAATTGTTTCAAACCTTCAAATCTGCAATTCTACCTCTAGAAGATTCTTATGGACTTTATCATGCAAAACCGTGTCTGCTAAAAAGAAGATATTGTCATTTTATTCCTCTCATGAGATCTTTTAGAGAAGGAAACGTTGATCCGTGGTCTTCTTGAATTTCAGTTTCAACAGCTTCTCAGAAATACATGCTCACTTGTCCTCTATGGAACAACTCTGTGTTTCCATTGCTCATCTGACTTATGTCCCAGGCATCCCCCTCAAGAGTGGAAGAGGCAAATCCTAGGGCCAATCTTTAGATAAGACATTTGAAAGCTGTAGAGCCTTCAGTCCATTGTGTAAAGTCACAGCCATGAGAAATTATGAACTCACACTCATTGGACCCCTTTCAAATGAAAAATTGTATCTGTGTTACCGGTCACAGAGATCCGAGTTACCCTGAATTACCAGTGGCATATCTGTATGGGTCTACAGCAACTTCAATTCTTGCCTCCTCAGAAAAAGAATTCAACTGAGGGGCATAAGGCAGGAAAAGAGACTGAGGGAAGTTTCAGAACAGGAGTGAGAAGTTTATTTAAAAAGGCTTTAGAACAAGAAAGAAAGGAAAGTTCATTTGGAAGAGATCAAAGAGGGTGTTAAAGGACGAAAACAGCATTTAACCATGATCCTAGGACTTTACAGGTGCTCCTCTTTCCTATGATTCTTCCCTTAGGGTGGGCTTCCCTAAGGGAAGCATGTGCAGTGCCTTTCTAATCCTTGGGAATTGAGCATGCTCAGTGTGCTTAGGAAGCTGTACGCAAGCCCATTTGAGGCCTTTTTCCCTTTTCTGATGGAAGGTCCCTGAGAGGTCATGAATCACCATTTTGTTTCTTAGTGCACATACCCAGGAATCTTCTTCTCCCTGGAATCTGGTTTCAATGAATACTTTAATGTTAATAGCTGTGTATCATCAAGAGATTGTCCCTCCAGGCCAGGCATGGTGGCTCATGCCTGTAATCTCAGCACTTTGAGAGGCCGAGGTGGGTGGATCACGAGGTCAGGAGATTGAGACCATCTTGGCTAACATGGTGAAACCCCGTCTCTACTAAAAATACAAAAAATTACCCGGGCATGGTGGTGGGCGCCTGTAGTCCCAGCTACTTGGGAGGCCAAGGCAGGAGAATGGCATGAACCCAGGAGGCAGAGCTTGCAGTGAGCCGAGATTGCACCACTGCACTCCAGCCTGGGCGACAGAGAGAGACTCTGTCTCAAAAAAAAAAAAAAAAAAAAGAGAGATTGTCCCTCCCTGGTACCCTGGCACAGGCTGCTGAATTATCATTTTTAGAAAGGCAGTGTGATAATTGTCAAACCGTCACCTGACATTCCTAGTGGGTGGGGGGAGAGTCCTCTCCTGCCCTGCTCATGCCTATCTAACTACCTGTAACATTTGGAAATGGTGAAGCTGGTGGAGTGTTGTGCGAAGTCAGGGACCCCAAACAGAGGGACCGGCTGGAGCCATGGCAGAGGAACATAAATTGTGAAGATTTCATTTTAATATGGACATTTATCAGTTCCCAAAATTAATACTTCTATAATTTCTTATGCCTGTCTTTACCGCAGTCTCTGAACATAAATTGTGAAGATTTCATGGACATTTATCAGTTCCCAAATAATACTCTTATAATTTCTTATGCCTGTCTTTACTTTAATCTCTTAATCCTATTATCTTCATAAGCTGAGAATGTATGTCACTTCAGGACCACTATTGTACAAATTCATTGTAGAACATGTGTGTTTGAACAATATGAAATCTGATTGTAAAACATGGGTGTTTGAACAATATGAAATAAGTGCACCTTGAAAATGAACAGAATAACAGCGATTTTAGGGAACAAGGGAAGACCACCAAAGGTCTGACTTCCTGCAGGGTCGGGCATAATAGAGCCATATTTTTCTTCTTGCAGACAGCCTATAAATGGACGTGCAAGTAGGAGAGATATCACTGAATTATTTTCCCAGCAAGGAATATTAATAATTAATACCCTGGGGAAGGAATGCATTCCTGGGGGAAGGTCTATAAACGGCCGCTCTGGGATTGTCTGTCTTATGCGGTTGAGATGAGGACTGAAATATGCCCTGGTCTCCTGCAGTACCCTGAGGCTTATTAGGGTGGGGAAAAGATCCCGCCCTGGTAATTTTGAGGTCAGACTGGTTCTCTGCTCTCAAACCCTGTTTTCTGTTGTTTAAGATGTTTATCAAGAAAATTTGTGCACAGCTGAACATAGACCCTCATCAGTAATTCTAATTTTGCCCTTTGCCTTATGATCTTTGCTTTGCCATTTGCCTTGTGATCTTTGCTTTGCCCTTTGCCTTGTGATCTTTATTGCCCTTTAAAGCATGTGATCTTTGTGACCTACTCCCTGTTTGTACACCCCCTCCCCTTTTAAAGTCCTTAATAAAAACCTGCTGGTTTTGTGGCTCAGGCGGACATCATGGACCTACTGATATGTGATGTCACCCCCGGAGGCCCAGCTGTAAAAGTCCTCTCTTGGTACTCTTTCTCTTTATTTCTCAGACCTGCCAACACTTAGGGAAAATAGAAAGAACCTACATTGAAATATTGGGGGCTGGTTCCCCCGATAGTGGAGTTAGGTGGCTAATGATAATTAAAGCATTAGAGTATATTTGAGAAGACTTCTCACAGGAAGTAATGTTTAAACAAAGACCTGAGGCTAAGGAATGCCAAATAAAAATTATAGGAGGCCATTGTTTCGGACTAACCTTTTGCACTAGGCCTCAACAGCATAGACTAAAAATCAAAATGGAGTCACCCATGCTAAAGTTCCTTTTTTTTTTTTTTTTTTTTTTTGAGACAGAGTCTCGCTCTGTCGCCCAGGCTGGAGTGCAATGGCACAATCTCAGGTCACTACAACCTCTGCCTCCCAGGTTCAAGTGATTATCCTGCCTCAGCCTCCCAAGTAGCTGGGATTACAGGGGCCCACCACCACGCCCAGCTAATTTTTGTATTTTTAGTAGAGACAGTTTTCGCCATTTAGCCAGGCTGATCTCAAACTCCTGACATCAGGTGATCCACCCGCCTCAGCCTCCCAAAGTGCTGGGATTACAGGCATGAGCCACTGTGCCCAGCCCACTCATGCTAAAGTTCTAAGTAACCAAACCCAAACTAAGTTGCTGTATGACCTTCCAGCGAAAGAGATAACAGTCTATTTTACTACACACTAGCCCATTTAAAATCTTCAATTGGCATGATAAAGAAGGTCCTTCTGCTTTAATTCTCACACAAAAAATGTACCCTGAAGTTACCTGAGGTTAACTAATCAGTTGTTTTTCTACTGTTCTGCCTCTCTGTCCCTTTCTTATAAGAAAAGTATCTTCAAAATCACTAACATGATCTTCGTTCTTTCTTTCTGCATTCTTCAGCCTGTCTCTGTCTATAAAGTTAACCTCTTCTGTTCAGTCCATTGGAACACTTACTGTATTTTCTGGTGTGATGTGTGACCAGATTCTAGAATTACAAATAAAGCCAATTGAGGTCTTTAAAATAAATTTGTTGTAGTTTTATCTTTTGACATATCTGGCAACCATGAAGTGAACAGTCTTCCCCATGAAGCCCTGAAAGTCTTGAGTAAGTCCCTCTCAGGTCTGAGCTCAGCTCTCTTTGGCATTTGAGCTCCCTGGTATTTTTGGCTTTGTGTGTACCAAGGTTGGTTTGTGCTATGAGAAAGCATTTGACTATGGAGTAAAAAGGGTTAGTTTGTTCTGTGGCAGGGCAGGGTTTGCAGTAGCTGACAAGTTACTGGCAAGGGCTGCATTTTTTTGCTCTGTTTGGAGATGTCTCATGTGTTTTCTCAAGATTATGGCTATACAGAAATGTGGGTTTCACCACATTTGCAGCTAGTGAGAGGTGACAGCGTGCTGGCAGTCCTCACAGCCCTCGCTTGCTCTCGGCGCCTCCTCTGCCTGGGCTCCCACTTTGGCAGCACTTGAGGAGCCCTTCAGCCCACCGCTGCACTGTGGGAGCCCCTTTCTGGGCTGGCCAAGGCCAGAGCCGGCTCCCTCAGCTTGCAGGGAGGTGTGGAGGGAGAGGCGCAAGCGGGAACCGGGGCTGCGCGTGGCGCTTGCGGTCCAGCTGGAGTTCCAGGTGGGCGTGGGCTTGGCGGGCCCTGCACTCAGAGCAGCCGGCTGGCCTTGCCGGCCCCAGGCAATGAGGGGCTTAGCACCCAGGCCAGTGGCTGCAGAGGGTATACTGGGTCGCCCAGCAGTGCCAGCCCACCGGCGCTGCACTCAATTTCTCACCAGGCCTTAGCTGTCTTCCAGCAGGGCAGGGCTCAGGACCTGCAGTCTGCCATGCCTGAGCCTCCCACCCCCTCCATGGGCTCCTGTGCGGCCCGAGTCTCCCCGACGAGCGCCACCCCCTGCTCCACGGTGCCCAGTCCCATCAACCACCCAAGGGCTGAGGAGTGCAGGCGCATGGCACTGGGACTGGCAGGCAGCTCCACCTGCAGCCCCGGTGTGGGATCCACTGGGTGAAGCCAGCTGGGTTCCTGAGTCTGGTGGGGATGTGGGGAACCTTTATGTCTAGCCCAGGGATTGTAAATACACCAATCAGCACTCAGTATCTAGCTGAGGGTTTGTGAATGCACCAATCGACGCTCTGTATCTAGCTACTCTGGTGGGGCCTTGGAGAACCTTTATGTCTAGCTCAGGGTTTGTAAATACACCAATCCGCACTCTGTATCTAGCTCAAGGTTTGTAAACACACCAATCAGCACCCTGTGTCTAGCTCAGGGATTGTAAATACACCAATCGGCACTCTGTATCTAGCTCAAGGTTTGTAAATACACCAATCAGCACCCTGTGTCTACCTCAGGGTTTCTGAATGCACCAATCGACACTCTGTATCTAGCTATTCTGGTGGGGCCTTGGAGAACCTTTGTGTCAACATTCTGTATCTAGCTAATCTAGTGGGGACATGGAGAACCTTTGTGTCTAGCTCAGGGATTGTAAACGCACCAATCAGCACCCTGTCAAAACAGACCACTTGGCTCTACCAATCAGCAGGATGTGGGTGGGGCCACATAAGAGAATAAAAGCAGGCTGCCCGAGCCAGCAGTGGCAACCTGCTCAGGTCCCCTTCCACACTGTGGAAGCTTTGTTCTTTTGCTCTTTGCAATAAATCTTGCTACTGCTCACTCTTTGGGTCCATGCTGCTTTTATGAGCTGTAACACTCACTGCGAAGGTCTGCAGCTTCACTCCTGAGCCAGCGAGACCACGAACCCACCAGAAGGAAGAAACTCTGAACACATCCGAACATCAGAAGGAACAAACTCCAGACGTGCCACCTTAAGAGCTGTAACACTCACCACGAGGGTCCATGGCTTCATTCTTGAAGTCAGTGAGACCAAGAACCCACCAATTCTGGACACACTAGCATAAAGGGCTGCAGTTTTAAGGTAACTGACAGTAGTGGCAGTGAGTGGTTATTAATGCAGGGGAGTGATCTCCGGTTTTTGGAATTCATGGGTATGTGGGTTTTTTCTTCTGCACTTAGGTAAGGGAAGCCTCAGGTGTCTGACTGGGTCAGACAGAAACTGTAAAATCATTGGCTAAGTTGGTCAAGAAGATCTTGTAGCCAAAGCCATCTTGGCTCTGGGAAACCCAAGATCCAACATGAAAGTGGGAACCCTAATTTCTTTCTTTCTTTTTTTACTTTCTTTTTTTTCTTTCTTTCTTTTTTTTTTTTTTTGAGACGGAGGCTCACTCTGTTGCCCAGGCTGGAGTGCAGTAGCGCAATCTTGGCTCACTGCAAGCTCTGCCTCCCAGGTTCATGCCATTCTCCTGCCTCAGCCTCCCAAGTAGCTGGGACTACAGGCGCCCACCACTACACTCGGCAAATTTTTTTGTATTTTTAGTAGAGACGGAGTTTCACCATGTTAGCCAGAATGGTCTTGATTTCCTGACCTCGTGATCCGCCCCTCTCGGCCTCCCAAAGTGCTGGAATTACAGGCGTGAGCCACTGTGCCCGGCTGGGATCCCTAATTTCTAAAGATCTGAGTACGTCACATTTCAGTAGACCTGCCTTAGTTATGCATAAGGTTTCTAGCCCCAGGCAGGGCTTGGTGGTTCAGACTCATAATCTCAGCACTTTGTGAGGCTGAGGAGGGAGGATTGTTTTGGGTCAGGAGTTTGAAACCAGCTGTCTCTAAGACAAAAAAATAAAAATAAAAAAATTAGATGAGCCTGGTGGCACATGCCTGTAGTCCTAGCTACTAGGGAGGCTGAGGCTGGAGGATCCCTTGAGCACAGGAATTCGAGGCTGCAGTAAGCTATGATTGCACCACTGCCTTTCAGTCTAGGCAACAGAGTGAGCCAATATTTAAAAAAAAAAAAAATTCTCCCTCTCCCTCTCCCTCTCCCTCTCCCCACGGTCTCCCTCTCCCTCTCTTTCCACGGTCTCCCTCTGATGCCGAGCCGAAGCTGGACTGTACTGCTGCCATCTCAGCTCACTGCAAACTCCCTGCCTGATTCTCCTGCCTCAGCCTGCTGAGTGCCTGCGATTGCAGGCGCGCGCCGCCACGCCTGACTGGTTTTCATATTTTTTTGGTGGAGACGGGGTTTCGCTGTGTTGGCCGGGCTGGTCTCCAGCTCCTAATCGTGAGTGATCTGCCAGCCTCGGCCTCCCGAGGTGCCGGGATTGCAGACGGAGTCTCGTTCACTCAGTGCTCAATGGTGCCCAGGCTGGAGTGCAGTGGCGTGATCTCGGCTCGCTACAACCTCCACCTCCCAGCCGCCTGCCTTGGCCTCCCAAAATGCCGAGATTGCAGCCTCTGCCCGGCCGCCACCCCGTCTGGGAAGTGAGGAGCATCTCTGCCTGGCCGCCCATCCTCTGGGGTGTGAGGAGCCCCTCTGCCTGGCTGCCCAGTCTGGAAAGTGAGGAGCGTCTCTGCCCACCCACCGTCCCATATAGGAAGTGAGGAGTGCCTCTTCCCGGCCGCAATCCCATCTAGGAAGTGAGGAGCGTCTCTGCCCGGCTGCCCCGTCTGAGAAGTGAGGAGCCCCTCCGCCCGGCAGCCACCCCGTCTGGGAAGTGAGGAGCGTCTCCGCCCGGCAGCCACCCCGTCCGGGAGGGAGGTGGGGGGTCAGCCCCCCGCCCGGCCAGCTGCCCCGTCCGGGAGGGAGGTAGGGGGTCAGCCCCCCGCCCGGCCAGCCACCCCGTCTGGGAGGGAGGTGGGGGGTCAGCCCCCGCCCGGCCAGCCGCCCCATCCGGGAGGTGAGGGGCGCCTCTGCCCAGCCACCCCTACTGGGAAGTGAGGAGCCCCTCTGCCCGGCCACCACCCCGTCTGGGAGGTGTACCCAACAGCTCATTGAGAACGGGCCATGATGACAATGGTGGTTTTGTGGAATAGAAAAGGGGGAAAGGTGGGGAAAAGATTGAGAAATCGCATGGTTGCTGTGTCTGTGTAGAAAGAAGTAGACATGGGAGACTTTTCATTTTGTTCTGTACTAAGAAAAATTCTTCTGCCTTGGGATCCTGTTGATCTATGACCTTACCCCCAACCCTGTGCTCTCTGAAACATGTGCTGTGTCAACTCAGGGTTAAATGGATTAAGGGCGGTGCAAGATGTGCTTTGTTAAACAGATGCTTGAAGGCAGCATGCTGGTTAAGAGTCATCACCACTCCCTAATCTCAAGTACCCAGGGACACAAACACTGCGGAAGGCCACAGGGTCCTCTGCCTAGGAAAACCAGAGACCTTTTTTCACTTGTTTATCTGCTGACCTTCCCTCCACTATTGTCCTATGACCCTGCCAAATCCCCCTCTGCGAGAAACACCCAAGAATGATCAATAAAAAAAAATAAAAATAAAAATTTCTGGCCCCAGAAGCAACAAATTTTTACAAAAGTGAGAAAATTTTACTAAAGATAATCGATAATCTAGTATTATGATGGCCATTATGTGGAATGTCATCTAAGAAAGTGTACTTGAATTCTCAGCCTCTTGAAGGCAGAGAAAATGGAATTCCTATTGGCATGTAGAAGGTTGGAGTAGACAACAGGACCCTAAAATAGCTTTTCTAAAAGACTAATTGCAAAAAGTTAGTAAAAAAGCTAAAAATGCAAGATATCCCCTATATAAAGGACCGTAAAACTTACCTAACTCTTAGTGCTTCCCTTTAATTTACGTTGCCTGGAATATTCCCAGTGTACTAAACAATTCAGTGTCTGAATTGCATTTCCTTTCTGAAAAAAAAGGAAAGTTCGGCTGGGCGCGCAGTGCCTCATGCCTGTAATCCCAGCACCTTGGGAGGCTGAGGCGGGTGGATCATCTGAGGTCAGGAATTCGAGACTAGCCTGGCCAACATGGTGAAACCCCGTCTCTACTAAAAATACAAAAATTAGCAGTGCATAGTGTCATAAGCTTGTAATCCCAGCTACTTTGGAGGCTGAGGCAGGAGAATCACTTGAACCTGGGAGGCAGAGATTGCAGCAAGCTGAGATCGTGCTATTGCATTCCAGCCTTGGCTACAAGAACAAAACTCTGTCTCAAAAAAAAAAAAAAAAAGGAAAGTTAAACAGTTTCCTTATAAGGTAGAAACACTCCAAAATTCTGGAGATAGTCCACTATTTGATTTACTTTCTGGACAAAAAATGGAGGCCAGGACCACAGTTTAAAAATTTCCGAAATCAGCCGGCCGTGGTGGCTCAAGCCTGTAATCCCAGCACTTTGGTAGGCCGAGGTGGGCGGATCACGAGGTCAGGAGATCGAGACCATCCTGGCTAACACCGTGAAACCCCGTCCCTACTAAAAATACAAAAGATTAGCCGGGCGCGGTGGTGGGCACCTGTAGTCCCAGCTACTCAGGAGGCTGAGGCAGGAAAATGGCATGAACCCAGGAGGCAGAGCTTGCAGTGAGCCGAGATCACACCACTGCACTCCAGCCTGGGCGACAGAGCAAGACTCCATCTCAAAAAAAAAAAAAAATTCCTAAGATCTTCAAAAGTTTTCTGAAGAATTCAGGCCAGAGTCTTAGAGACAAAGTCTTGCTCAGTCACTCAGCAGGCTGGAGTACAATGGCCTGATCATAGCTCACTGCAGCCTCAAACTCTTGGGCTCAAGCAATCCTCCTGAGGTTGCTGGGATTACAGGCATGAGCCACTGTGCCTGACAAAACAAAATTCAAAGTCTTAATTGTAACTTTTTTTCTTAAACAGAATCTCACTCTGTGCCCAGGCTGGAGTGTAGTGGCACTATCTCAGCTCACTGCAGCCTCTGCCTCCCAGGTTCAGGGGATTCTCCTGCCTCAGCCCCCAGAGTAGCTGGGATTATAGGCGTGTGCCACCACACCCAGCTAATGTTTATATTTTTAGTAGAGAAGGGGTTTCACCATGTTGGGCAGGCTGGTCTCCAACTCCTGACCTCAAGTGATCAACCCACCTTGGCCTCCCAAAGTGCTAGGATTGCAGGTGTAAGCCACCGCGCCCGGCCCTTAATTGTAATTTATGATCCCTAATGATACTTGACCTCTACCACCTAATACATTTGGTGGGACATGGGGAGACCCAAAAGGGTAAAAGAGGTAGAATAATCTCTTGAGAATGGTATCTGTAAGAATTAAAGAAAGAGGAAAGAAACACAAAAAGTTTATTTTAGAGAAAACAAATCTGAGAAGGGTGTCTGGCCAAGTTAGGTCAGAGGCACACTGTCTTACAGACTAAGAGTTTTCAAGGATTCAGGGTGGGAAAGTTTATCAGAGGCTTGGACTGCTTCTGTGTCTCTTTGTTGTGCTTATCTGGGAGGGACAATTGTGTGTCTGTTCCCATATATCTTTCTGCAGCTGCAGGCATACCCCCCGCTGCCTCCCTGAGTCTGCTTTTAGCTTCCTTATCTTAGTGTACCCGAAGGGAAAGGAACGTGCTTATTAAGGCCCATATTTTACTGGGGCCCATTGTATGAGGGTGAAGTTTGGCAGTTACCCAAGAGACTTTCCTCGCACCTCCCTCTGTGCCCGAGCTGTCTTATCTGTATTTTACTGTCTGCTCTTTCTGGCTGCTTGTAGTTAGAAGAAAAGTGATTTCCTTGAAATGCATGAGGCTGGAAAAGGAGCTGGAACTTAAAATGGCAGTGTTTGTCTGAGATGATGGTGCTCCTGCTCTGTCAATATCAAGGACCTCACAAGCCCCATCTGGTCTACTTATGGGCCAGGCAAAGCCAGAAAGACTCAGATGACCTTTTGAAAGCCATTCCCAAAGTGTTTCAGCTCCATGGCAACCAACAACCTAGAATGACTTCTAGACTTGTCCTAGAGCACTTCTCCAATAAGGGACCCCTGAAACAGCAGTTTCTGAAGTATTGTTGCCATTTGTGCAAACAACTAGGACACTGAAAAAGGGAGTGCCCCCAAAGATTTCCAAGAAAGCCCCTGAAAACAGGCTGCCCACTCCCTCTGATAATAATCTTCATGTTAACACCAGGATTTATAGGCCCCCAAGGAATACTCAGGGTTAAGTTTCTACCAGTTATTTTTTGTCCTTTTCATTAAAGGGCTCTTCCCTGAAGTCAGTAATCAAACTAACAAAAAATCTAAATTGAAAAGACTAACTATGAAATGAAATCTTTACAACTGGTCGGGCTCAGTGGCTCATACCCATAATCCCAGTGCTTTGGGAGGCTAAGGTGGGAGGATCACTTGAGGCCAGGAGTTCAAGGCTAGCCTGGGCAACATAGGCAGACTCCCTCCCTAAAAAAAAAAATTAGCCACTCTTGGTGGCCTGCACCTGTAGTCCCAGTTGCTTGGGAGGCTGCAGTGGAAGGATTGCTTGAGCCCATGAGTTTTAGGCTGCAGTGAGCTTTGATGGTGATAGTACGCTACAGCCTGGGTGACAGAGAGAGACGTCTCTAAAAATATACATAAAATAAAATACAACTTTATGACATTTAATTGGCTATTTTGAAACTCTCTGTAAAAGAAATTTACATCTGTAAAGGAAATCCCCATTAGTAAGGTTGTCTCCCTTTCTGCACCTAAACCACTAGAAACTTTAACAACGGGAAAGGTGGTGGCTTAGTTTACGTTAACAGTCTTACCAATGTTTAAGGTGCCTTTTCTAGCCATCTTGTCTTAATTGGAGGTTTACCTATGCCTTTTTTTGTTTTGACAAATAATAGGGTTTCTATTAATGAAGTTTCTATATTGTTCTAAGTACTGTAAATTGTCTTGTTTTATCTGAAAGTCATCTTTTCTTTTGGAAGTGCAAATTGTAGAGTTGCCTGGCTAACAATTGCTTCGGGCAACGGAATGGGTGATTGAAAGTTTGATGGGCTAAAGGGGGGAAAGTATTTCAAAATTGGCAAAGGAATAATCTTAATAAAGCTATAAAATCTGCTTCTTTTTCCACGCCTATGTGTGTTATGCTTATGTAATATTTCTCAACCAAAATGTGTAAGAGACTCTGACTGATTGACTTAAAGAACAAGTGCTTAAATCAAATATTTTATCAAAAAATAGAACCTAACTCAAATGCCTTTTGGCTTATGTGACTTGAGTAAATTTTTGGTAAATAAGACTGGAAACAATTGTGTCTTCTGATCAGCAAAAATACCCATGTATTTAACTTTCGGATTTTTGATTAAGTGGCCAATGCCTAACATTTTTATGCTGTAAAAATGATTAACAGAATAACTGGAGATGGTGGTTAGTTTCATTCAATGTCTCATAGAATTTTCATGATCTTGTGTCAGGTCAAATCAGTCTGGTTGTGCAAATTCTTATGAGGGTGGTGAGGGGAATGTTTCAAAATGACTCAGTGACTAATTAAATTCCTACAAATTCATAGTTTACTCCAAGGCGTTCACACACCACCAATCACGCAAATATATTCAAAGACACAGACAGTTATAGACAGAGAGAAGGAACACAGCAAGTAGTTCAGGAGACCAGCCTACTGACTGGGAGGGGGCGGGGGGGGATGCTTCTTTTCTCTCAGCAGTGCTTCCGGTAACTGCAATGGATGGAAAAGAGGCCTCTGAGTTCTCACAGGCAGAGTTTCTACAGGTGTCTCTGTCGTGGTCCGTTTCTTTGTGGGTTTTATGGTCCTCTGTAAAAGTGTCCAGTATCCATACCCATCTTCTTCAGCTACCTTTTGGCTTCACTGTCTTGTCAAGTCTTGTTACAGTAGGTAGCTAGTCAGGCATGAGTGGGGCAGGAGAGGGCTCCCCACCCCTGCACCAGAAATGTCAGGTGACCATCAGGTGATGATTCGGCAGTTGTCACACTGCCTCTCTAAAAATGATAATTGGTCACAGGCACCAGGGAGAGGCAATTTCCTGATGATCCAGCAGTTGTCACATTAAAATGTAATTGGTCACAGGTGCCAGGGAGAGGCAATTTCCCAATAGATAAAAACACTTGAAATTGGTAATCAGCAGCTTCCAGTAAAATCTCAGGTATTGGGCAAGTGAGCCTGGGCATGCACATTAAGAGACAAAAAGGCAGAGTATGACCTTCTGGGGGCATTCCACTGGAAAAGGGAAGAAAGCCTCTGTTGAGCATGCGTACAACTGCAGTAAACACACTGCACATGCTCACCTCCCAAGTGCAATGAGGGCACTGTACATGTGGGTAGCCCACCCTAAAGGAAGAATAAAGGGAAAGGGATGCAAGACACCAAAAGTAGTCCAGCATATACAAGTCAAAAGGTCAAATGCTGCACTTGTCTTTCAAGTTGCCCATTGGGGCCCCTTCCAAGTGTCCTTTCCTTTCTTTCGTTCCTGCTCTAGAGCTTTTTAACAAACTTCTACTCCTGCTCTAGAGCTTTTTAACAAACTTCTACTCCTGCTCTAAAACTTGCCTCGGTCTCTTCTTCTGCCTTATGCCCCTCAGTCAAATTCTTTCTTCTGAGTAGGCAGGAACTGCAGTTGCTGCAGACCAGTATGGATTAGCTGTCAGTAACGAATATTCGCCACCCCTAACAGTGTCTGGCCACAGCAAGTGCCATCTTATCACCTCATTCCACCATACATGTGCTTATCACTCTCAGAGCTCAGTAGTTTCACTATCAGCTGAGTCACTTGTCATAAGTGACTCCATTTTGAGACATTTAGGATCACAAACATTATAGATCACAAAAAGGTATTAAATATGTAAATTAGGCACAAATGTTTATAAATGAACTCTTCATAGTTTCAGAAATCTTTTTGGTAACTTAAATCCTTAAGTAATAAATAGTCATTAAATGTTCAGGTCATTTCTAAATAAGTTAGAATACTAAAACATTAATTACTAATCACATGTTTAAAATTTATATACGTTGGCATCTTGCTTTTATGTGGTATAGAGAAGCAAAATATATTTGGGTCTGTTAGTAAACACTTAAAAATTTGTTCTATGAGAAAGTACATGCCTCTAGAAATTATGAAATAAACTGTAGGGGCCAAAGGAAGACCTCTCCTTCACTCTGTGAAGATTTGCTGAAAAATCAACTCACAAGAGGGAGATTAATAGGAGAAATGGCACGCACATTTATTGGCTTGCGTGGAGAGAATCACAGAGTGATTCCCCCCCGCCCCCTATTGGAGTACGGAAGCTTATATACTATTTCGAGGTTACAGAAAGAATGGGGACTTGGAGCATAGCCAAAAACAGGTTGTGGTGGTAAATCAGGTTATAGCTGCAAGATGGGTTATGGGAGGGAGAGAAGTGGAGACCTGGCTGGCAAAGGTTGTCTTGTTATATAGATGAAACATGACAGGTAGCAGCCATCAGAAACAATAGATGATAAATATTTTGCATAGACCTTTAAGGTGTCAGACTCTCAGTTAATCTTTCCTAGATCTAGACAAAGAAGGGCTTCAGAGAAACTTTGGTTGCATCAATGCAGATTCTTTATAGAGACAAAATCTTCCACAAGAAAAGAGTTTTGTGGGGTTACTTCTGCTCATTGTGTTAATGGTGGAGGATGTCCAGGTTCTTGGCGTCATGAACAAGGAATTGGACAAAACGCACAAACAAAGCAAGGAAGGAATGAAGGGTTTTATTGAAAATGAAAGTACACTCCATAGTGTGGGAGCGGGCCTGAGCATAGGGGCTCAAAGACCCCATTACAGAATTTTTGGGAGTTTAAATATCCTCTAGAGGATTCCATTGGTTACTTGGGGTATGCCCTATGTAAATGGAGAGGATGAAGTTACAAAGTCATTTACTTGGCCTGTGCCCTATGGAGAGGATATTTCCTGTCATGGCTGAAGTGTGAATCAGCCTTATGTTCCCTACCTCCAGATCCTATTTCCCTGCCTCAGTTGGCTGTCTGGATAGCCATCTCAAAATATGTCAAAGAAGTATATTTTGGGATGAAATATTTTGATTCTCTTCAGTATATTCATAAAATATTGGCATAAGACAGTTCAAATAGCCATTTCTTACATTTTCATAAAAAATAAGCTAAGAATTCAAAATTTTAATTAAATATGTAATGAAAATTACTAGAAATAAAAAAAAATTTATGTATGTAAAGTGTACAAGGAAAGTAAGGTGTGTTTTTGTTACCGGGGGTCCTTGCTCCCAGAGCTCCCAAGATGGTGGTGGGCCACTTCCAAAATGGCGGCAGGCCACTTCCAAGATGGTGGCAAGCCTCGTGTTCTCTGACCTGGGGTTCTTGGCCTCACGGATTCCAAGGAATGGAATATTGGGCCATGCGGTGAGTGTTATAGCTCTATTAGAAGTCGTGGGTCACGGAAAAGAACCGTGGAACCCAGTGACTAGTGTTCAGCTCGATTAGTACGAACCCAGGCATTTAGCCATGTGGGAACAATGGCAAGCCTTTATCCAGATGGGGAGTGGCAATGGGCACCTCGCTGGATCAGGAGCACAGCGGACACCCTGCTGGATCCGGAGGGGTGGAAGTCAGCAGCGGGTCTGCGACAGCTGCAACACAGCAATGGTGGATGGCGAGCAAAAGCTCAGCTCGAGCCATAACAAACACGGACCAGAAGAGTGCAGTTGCAAGATTTAATAGAGTGAAATAGAGTGAAAACAGAGCTCCCATACAAGGGGAGGGGACCCAAAGGGGTTGACGTTGCCGGCTCGAATGCCTGGGTTTATATCCCGATCCTTGTCCCTCCCGCTGTGCTCTCAGGCAATAGATGATTGGCTATTTCTTTACCTCCTGTTTTTGCCTAATTCGCATTTTAGTGAGCTCTCTGATTGGTTGGGTGTGAGCTAAGTTGCAAGCTCCATGTTTAAAGGTGGATGCGGTCACCTTCCCAGCTAGGCTTAGGGATTCTTAGTCGGCCTAGGAAATCCAGCTAGTCCTGTCTCTCATTTTGGCAAGAGAAATTGTAAAAAGACATGAGAATATATTTTTGTTAAAAGAGCAAATTTCATCTAATTTGGAGGTTTTTGAAAGGATATTTCAAAATATAGATTTAGGAAGTGTCGACAAAAAGTGTCAAACTCTAAAATATTTAAAGAGATTTATTCTGAGCCAAATATGAGCAACCATGGCCCTTGACACAGCCCTCAGGAGGTCCTGAGAACGTGTGCCCAAGGAGGTGAGGGTGCAGCTTGGTTTTATACATTTTAGGGAGGCATGAGACGTCAATCACATACATTTAAGAAATACATTGGTTTGGTCCAGGAAGGTGGGACAATTCCAAGGCGGGGCTTCCAGGCTATCAGTAAATTTAAGGTAAATTTAAACATTTTCTGGTTGACAATACGTTGAGGTTGTCTAAAGAACTGTGACCAATAGAAAGGAATGTCTGGGTTGTGATAAGAGGTTGTAGAGACCAAAGTTTTACTATGTAGATGAAGCTTTTAGCTAGCAGGCTTCAGAGAGAATAGGTTGTGAAATATTTCTTATCAGACTTAAAGCCTATGTTGATGTTAAAGCTGAAGAGGTATAATGAGGCCTGTTCAACCCCCACTTCACATCATGACCTAAAACAGTCTCTCAGGTTCAATTTTAAGAATGCTGGCTGAGGAGAAAGTCCATTCAGATGGTTGAGGGGACTTAGAATTTTATTTTTGGTTTACAGAAGGAAATACAAACAAGGCAGGGAAGGAACCGGTAAGCAGAAGAGATTAAAAAAAAGTTATAAGTATGAAGATGTAGTTTTGGTAAAGAAAGATGAAAAAAGTAATTTTTTCTTTTGCTTAAGAGAACTTTGTGTGGTCAAAATGATATAGAGAAAAGGAAAGTAAATTTTGCAAGTTATAGAAAGTTCACAGAATAGAAATCTCATGAAAGAAATTTTTTGTGTCATCAAGTTGCCTAAAATAGAAGCTAATTATAAATAATATAAAGTTTTGCCAAAAATTGACAATTAATAAAAAAATGCGCTGGTGAAGGCAAGGTTTTGGGCTCCTGTGTTGGAATAACTGGGTTTTCTCAGAACATTGAGCTGTTTTTAAAAGGAAATTGTGTGAGGTTTTTTTCTTTACCTTTTAGGTAACTGGCCTAGGGAACAGAGATTCTGTGTTTAATCAAGATAATTTCGTGGGCTTTGTGCCTGTGAAATCTTTTGTCACTTCCATTTTATTTCATAGTGACCTGTGATCCTATTTTGATCAAGTATTCTAGACCACTGATAGTTGACAAACTTCTCAAATATCAAAATTAAGTATTTTTGACCTTGAAGTAACTTTGGGATATTATGACAAGCCCTAGAACTTCTGAAAGTAGTTGTAAAAGAGATATTACACCATCAGCTTATCTGATATGTTCATTTATATGAGAAACACTGTCTAAATAAGGAATGATGGTTAATCTTCTCTGAGTTATATTTACATGGATATATTATTAATGTGTGTTCCGAAATTGTATAACATTCCTAGAACTCTGATATGTCTTGGTATAAATGCTATCAGTCACAATGTTGGTTCAGAAATAACCAAATTTTTTTGTCAATTGCATCACTATTATAATAGACTTTCATCAGGTTTTTAATAATGGCTATTTTCAGACTTGATGTCCACAGTTAATAGTATTTTTTAGTAAAGAGGGGGTTTCACCATGTTGGCCAGGCTGGTCTCAAACTGCTGACCTCAAGTGATCCACCCGCCTCAGCTTCCCAAAGTGCTGGGATTGCAGGCGTGAGCCACCATGCCCAGCCTAAATCTTTATTTTTTTTATAAAACAATATTATGTGAACATTTTTATAAAACGGTAAATGCTATGGTTTGAGTGTTTGTGTTCCTCCAAAATTCACATTGAAACTTAATCCCCGGTGCAACAGTATTAAGAGGTAGGGCCTTAGGGAAGTAATTAGGCCACGAGAGCTCCACCTTCATAGATGGGACTGGGCGCCGTGCAGCAGGGGGCGGTGCTCGTCGGGGAGGCTTGGGCGGCACAGGAGCCCACGGAGGCGGGGGTGGGGGTGAGGCTCAGGCATGGCGGGCTGCAGGTCCCGAGCCTTGCCCCACGGGAAGGCAGCTAAGGCCTGGAGAGAAATTGAGCACAGCAGCTGCTGGCCCAGGTGCTAAGCCCCTCATTGCCCGGGGCAGCAGCGCTGGCCGGCTGCTAAGAGTGTGGGGCCCACCAAGCCCACGCCCACCCAGAACTCCAGCTGGCCCGCAAGCGCCACGCGCAGCCCCGGTTACCGCTAGCGCTTCTCCCTCCACACCTCCCCGCAAGCTGAGGGAGCCAGCTCCGGCCTTGGCCAGCCCAGGAAGGGGCTCCCACAGTGCAGCAGCAGGCTGAAGGGCTCTTCAAGTGCCGCCAAAGTGGGAGCCTAGGCAGAGGAGGTGCCAAGAGCGAGCGAGGGCTGTGAGAGCTGCCAGCACGCTGTCACCTCTCACTAGTTTATTCCCTCTCTCTGGCCTGAGACTTTAAGAGCTACATTTCTGGCTCTAATCATTAGGAGTATCCATCTACATTGACTATACTTTATTTTGTCTTTAAGACAATACTTGATTCTTTTCTACTTTCATTACAGTGACACACTAAACTTTTACTTTATATTTTCCTGGTCTGTTTTTTGTATTCTCTCTCTAGGATGGGCTGTAGTTAATTCCAGTCACACGAGTATTTGCAGAACATTGCCTTACTTTGCCCTAACTTAAGTAAACCCCAAATATTATAAGAGTTTAGAAAAGCTGTGCATAGAGGGGTCACCCACCATTCCATGGTTCTCATTTCCACTTTGTTTCTCCAGGTCACATCTGAATCATTCCAGACAAGGTCCTATACCTCATTAAGCCTCAGCACCTTCAGGAAGCTGGTGATTCTGAGTTGAGAGTCCCCTTGTGAGGAATACATGGAGAAAAAAGTAATGTAGCAAGTACAGAGCTTGAGCTACCATAGGCACTCTGAGTCTCTGAGTCTGCAGAGTAAATGAATACAATGTAATGCACTGCTGATGACCAGCAAGCTGATTTTTCCGTGTTTGTTTCAATAAGTATCTGGGTCCTAGGCCTCATGATTGTGATTGTTGCTAACCACCTTTGCAGGAGTGGCTACATTAGAAACATCTCCCTGGGTGTTAGGCTGGCAGCAAACTTTGGGGAGTGGTAAGAACAGGAAGTTAATTCTCTGACTCCTAGGACACTCCTCTCTATGCTTGGGGAAGGAACTTCCTGTAAGCAAGGCTTGAGGCTTGCTCTCGCCTTCGTCAGCAGCCCTCCTCAATCTTCTCCAAACTCCCGTCCCCAGGCCACACAGATTCTCCTCGAGAGCCCTGTAAGGACATTGGTAAAATGTCACTGCCTTCAGGACACACTACGGGTGAGTCGGCCAGCATGAGGCTGGAGTCTCAGGTCTCCACAGGGCAAAAGGGACTGAGCCCCCTTCCCCACCTTACCCTAACCCACATGACACCCAGCCAATCTCCCTTTAGATGGGGGTGGGCAGTGGCAAGGGTCCAGGCCTGAGTCTTGTGGCCTTCTCAGGGCCAGGGTTTGAGGTATGAGGAGGGTCACCTGAGGCAGGGGTTGGTAAAAATTAACATTCCTTGGATGTACACTAGAGGTGGTAGTGGGGCAGGGAATACATCTTTAATCTTCACACTAACCATTCAAGGTAGATTGTATTACCTCCCACCCCAGCCCCAGAAATTTATCAAGGCTAGCCTTATGGCCTAGCATATGACTTATTCTGGAATGTTCCATGTGAAGGTTTTCTGTGCAGTGTTCTATGTCATTTAAGCAAACTTATTACTCATGCCATTTAAATCTTCTATATGTAGCTGAATTTTTGTCGGATAGTTTTATCTGTTACTCAGAGAGGTGTGTTAAATTCCCACATCACAGTGGTTTTAACTATTTCTCTATTTACTTAGATCAGTTTTTGCTTTGTATCTAAACATAGATTGGTCCATGTTAAGACATGCATACAAATTTAGAATTTCTTTTTTTTGTATAACTTGAAACTTTATTTTTAAAGTATTCTGAAATTTTTTCAATAATTTTAACCAGCACTTACTTCCCTTAAGCACACACACATTTTTATCTTACAATTATAAGCCCTATTGCAGTACAAAACAAAAAACAATAATTCTACTAAATTAGCCAGCCAATCAAACTATGTCCGTAAATAATCATGTTACAGCCTAGAATCAAACAAAAAATTCTTCTAGTTCTCTTTAAAGATATTTATCATTTATTTTTTCATAAAACCAAAGTAATTGATCCAACAATACTAACAGTTCTAGCATGCAACAGACCATCTAATATCTAATGTTTAATCTTCTTCTTTTTTTTTTTTTTTTTGTGATGGAGTCTTGCTGTGTCGCCCAGGCTGGAGTGCAGTGGCACAATCTCGGCTCACTGCGAGCTCTGCCTCCCGGGTTCACGCCATTCTCCTGCCTCAGCCTCCCGAGTAGCTGGGACTACAGGCGTCCGCCACCATGCCTGGCTAATTTTTTGTATTTTTAGTAGAGACGGGGTTTCACGGTGTTAGCCAGGATGGTCTCGATCTCCTGACCTCGTGATCCACCTGTCTCGGCCTCCCAAAGTGCTGGGATTACAGTCATGAGCCACCGCGCCCGGCCTAATCTTCTTAACATGTGTATTTTCATTCCTATAAAGTTTCCTTAAGAAGCTTGCAATAATAATAAAGGTAAATAAGTACAGTTGTCCCTTGGTATCCATGGGGTATTGGTTCCAGGACCCCCCCTACCCTGCCCACCCACAGATACCAAAAATCCAAGTATACTCAAGTCCCTTACATAAAGTGGCATACTTGCATATAACCAGCGCACATCCTCCTGCATACTTTATCTCTAGACTAATGCCTAATGGAATGTAAATGCTATTTAAATAACAGTTATATTGTATTTTTTATTTGTATTATTTTTATATTTTTCTCTCCTATTATTTTTGATCTGCAATTGGTTTAATTCACAGAGGCAGAGTCCGTGGATACGGAGGACCAACTGTGTTTTGTTATAGGTACTTCAAATAGCACTTCAGTACATCTTTGACAAAATTTTTACAATATTCCAACTTTCAATATGAAACAGCTTAAAAAGGCATGGGTCAAAAATAAAGTATAGTAGCATCACTTAGGCAAATAAAGCCTCATAATCATACAAACACAACACTGTTAGGACTCTCCCTGTTTAGGTTGGGAAAAAGAGTATATAAAACATTTCCTTCAAATAAAATTACATAAATTGCTTAGAAAAATGCCAAAATCAATAATTTCAGACATAATAAGGAGAAAACCTTGAACATTATTGGAAAATATAAACTAGCTATTCCTTGCTTTTGTGTAACAGATGAGTTCTTGAAAAGTTTTGTATTAAGCAAATTCTGTAAACCACTATCTTGCTTGCACTGGAAGAACATATCCCAAGGAAACCTAAGAGAAAGTGTTCTTTAAAGCATGTGATTCTCCTCTGTTTTTGTTGGCTGTCTCTACGTAATAAACAGGCACACTTCTACGTCATTGGGTGTTTTACTCAGACTGCCATGTTTCATCTCTGTAAATTAAACCCAAGTTACTTAAAAATCACCTGTGGTAAAAGAAGCAAGCAGATCACCCCCACCTTCTATCCCTCCCGCCTCCCCCTGCCCCAAAAGGGAGTTCTCAGATTATGATGCAAATTTTACAATTGTTCTTTTATCCACATTCTCAATAGAGGATTTTCCACTATATTTAAGTATGGTAGGATAATTACTCACCTGTTCCTCTTTTCAGCTTAGAAACATAATGGTTAATTCCATTTATTGCTAGAAAATGTCATTCCTGAAGATTTTATAAACAAAGGCAAAGGTGAAGGACAATTTGTCATTATGAAATAAGTCCTTTGTAGTTTAGAATATTTCCCAAATCATAACAGTTCTATTTGGAATGATACCCACAACTCTACAAGCATCTTATCCCTCTACAGGAATGACTACCTTACTAATCAAAATAAAAATTTAACAAGGATCAAAATAAAATTATTTAGCATTAGACTCTTGCAAAAATAAAAACTAAAACTAGACCTAGTCATTGCCATTTGATCAAACTTAGAACAGGCTTAAATAATAGGACCACTCCATTAAAGAGGCATAAAAAGAAAAGTTTACTAAAATAAATGTTAAAGTCTTATGGAGATGAAGATCTCTAGAATAGAGTCTTAAATCTATGACTACTGCTATAATTAATGAGCAAATGAATGACTTGAAATTATTCCTCTGAAAAGACAAAACTGCATACATATTATGAAAAAGACTATGGCACTTGGAAAATATTCCTGGTAAATAAACATGGTAAATGTATATGGATACATCCTAGCCTCTTGCCTACTTTTAAATTATTTTGAGAAAGATGTCACTCGCTGGGAAAAAAAAAGAAAAAAAAACCTTAATCACCTGAAGAAGTGAAATGACCACATAGTCCTAAAAATAAATAGCTTTGAAAAGACCAATGAAAAAATACTATAATTTTCTCATCCATTTTCACCTTTAGTGCCTCTGTAGTTCTTTAAATTTACAAAAAAATTCCAATGCAATTTGAGCCACATGTGGACAAAATTATGCTTTCATATGAAATGTAAGATAAATGAAGTATAGCAGGGATATGTGCTGCAGCTAAAAGCCAATTTTTGCCTCTCGGTCTTTTGAGTATATATAAAAAGAGATGGCATGTCTTAAGGAATAATTCCTTTAAAAAATGAATGAGACTAAATTATTTATACAGCATCATGAATTTATATTTTTCAGTACAGACACAGCATATGTTTACAATATTAAAATGCCTACTTTATAGCATCAAATCATGTTCTTGCCTCTAAAAATTAATTTGGCTGTTTCTAAAACATTGTATTAATTTTCTATGTATTTTACCTCCTTACTATGCAGGACAAACAAATGCCTGTGAAACCATTCAATTTAATGCAGGCCTCTTGATAAAAACGCATTTTAAATAATACAGGCTTTAAAAATAAGATCACCAGAGACCACAATTGTTAGTGGTTGTGACAGTTTACATAACCGAATCCAAGGCAACCACTTTCTCTCGTGGTCGTTCTTTAAATTGAGTAAGTTGATGTCTCTTCCAGTGAGGAGCCTGTCGGAATGTTTTGCCACAAACTGAGCATTCAAATAGTTTCTGCCCTGCATGAATTAGGTAGTGTTTTTCCAGTTTAGATGGAGATCAGAAACTCCTAGCACAAACACTGCGTCGGTACAGGAAGACATCATTTTTCTCCTGATGTTCTGAATAACTGCAAAAAGGATGGCTTTGCTCTGATTCCAAAAGTACATTAGGAAGACAGGGCTGCCTGGTGCTACCAGGAATAAAATCCTGTGAGTCTGCCTTAACTCCTGACATTTGATCTGACTCTGAGACCTCGTATTTTTGAACACCAGGAGCCTGACATTGTTGGGAATCATTATAGTTAACATTATTACGTGGATGATTAGAAAGATTGTTCAAGTTTCCAAATTCTACTTGGCAAAGGGATGCATAAGGACTCTTTTCATTATGAATCTGTTCATGTCTTTTTAAGTGAGCTGACTGTCTAAAAGATTTCCTACAAATATTACAGCAAAAAGGCCTCTGTCCAGTATGAACTAAATAGTGTCTTTTTAGTTTGGATACAGAAGGAAATACCTTCTCACATTTGTCACAGGGACATATCTTATGTCTAGTACGTATGTTTTCCCTTGGAACTGAAAAACCACACTGAAGTACCTCACAGTTATTAAAGAATTCCTCACCTGATGAGCCACAGATTGACAAGTCTTTCTTATTCACTGAATTATCAATGCTTAATAAGTTTGCTGTAGTAAGGATACCTTTCATTTTTTTCCCACATTTTGGTTCTGGAACTGCTTTTGCCAAGAAAATCGCAAAGTCAATGTTTTTTTTTATTGCCAATTGTTTTATATGTTCCATGTTTGCCAAGAGAACCCACAAATGTTCTTTGGGTTTGTTCAGAGCACGGCTCACCAGAAATATGATCACAATTTTTCAAGAAACTCTTTTTAAATACTTTTTTCTAGGATCAAAAGTTATCTAATTTTTTACTCCTAACACGTTTAAGCTTGGCCAATATTTTTTTTAACAATGGTTTTATAGTTGTAGCTTCTTTTGAACCTGCTTGGAATTTTGCCACCTCTAGCAGGAAAACACATGTGTTCATTGAGAATCTGCTGTGATTCAAAACATTTTCACACTTTGGATATTGAAAAGGGACAATATAAATTGAGTGGACATAAAGTAGATTATTCTACTCAGATTCACCAATATCACCATTTTCAAAACCACCCTGATTTGCATTTAACTTATTAGGCAGGGGGCAATATTCTGTATGCCTTTTCTTTAATAAAAGAGCCCCAAAAGCCTTATTCCTAGTATGTATTTGTTTATGCTTCAGAAGTTTGCTTTGAATCTTAAAACCTTTTTGACAAAAACAACATTGAAAAGGTCTTCTGAATGTGTAAGTTGGTGGATTTTTAAGTGAGGTGACTGTCAAAAAGATTTACTACACGAGAGACATTTAAAAGGCCTCTGACCAGTATGAATAAGTATATGCCTATCCAGTTTTGACTGTGATGGAAACATCTTGCCACAGATTGTATATGCATGAATATTCTTTCTTCTCTTCATGCTATATGTGGGATCGGACTTAGAGCACGGGTGTAATGCCCATCTTTCCTCTGGTAAAAGTATTATACACTCCATATGTTGACTTTTCTTGTTTGGCCTCCAGCAGTCTTCTGACCTGTTTAACATTATTCTGATAGGTTTCATTGTGAAGTTGTTGGTGCTTCACAAATGTCTTCAGATTTTTTAAGTGGCGCTGACAAACACTACATTTAAAAGGCAGATTATGAGTTAGCTGATGCCTCTCCAGATGAACTAGTTGTCTAAAGGTTTTATGACACACATCACATTCAAATGGCTTTTGACCAGTATGAATGAGATAGTGCCTAGCTAATTTTTATGGTGTTTCAAAGTGCTTGAAGCAAATATTGCAAATATATGGCCTGTTTCTAGGTACTTTGTTGGCTACCACACACTGTTGAATCTTTAGCATTTTTAAATAGTTTTCAGGCATCATATTCTTCAGTGATGTAGTCTGATGAGCTCCATAGTGTTCCTACACCAGTGTTGCCTCAAGGCTGAAAGCCTGTTGATTTTCTTGTCTTGACTAGTACCATTAAAACGATGTGAGGATTTCACGAAAGTAGGCGAACAAGAAATGAAAGACCTTAGCGGAATTGAGGCAGGTCTGACCCTCCCTGGGAGTCTCTCCACTTCTCAATCGGGTTTCTGAAGTCTTCCTCACACACCTGGAGCTGGCGAGGGCCCAGGAGCCACCCACCTCAGGCCCAGGTGCCATGAAGGCAGTGCGCGCACCTGCTTTCTTAATATCTTCTTGTTGATGTGAACCTTTATCATTATGAGTTCTTTTCTCTAGTATTTCTTAAAGTATATATTTTCTCTTATTAATATGGTTACATAAGCTTTCAGTCAGTCAGTGTGTAAATGGTATGAATCGTGCCATTTTTCTTATTTTCAAATATTCTGTATTATTAAATTTTACATGTTTTTTTTTTCAGGATAATTTGATGGAATTTTTTATCTAGTGTGATACTCTGTGCCTTTTAATTTAGAATACTTAAGTTTAATTTCTTTTAATGAAAATATAGGTATGATTTGGTTTAAATAGACCGTATTACTATATATTTATTTTTGCCTGTTTTAAGTTCTTTTTCCACACCTCTCCTTTGAAATGATTAATAGTTTTAACTATTAAATTTTTATCTCATTTGGCTAGAAAGTGAAACTTTCTGCCATTGTTGTAGTGTTTATCCTTAGGATTACAATATATATCTTTGCCCTATCACAATCCAGTGTAAATTAGTTCTGCACTGGAGTGCAGTGGCGGGATTTCGGCTCACTACAAGCTCTGCCTCCCGGGTCCACGCCATTCTCCTGCCTCAGCCTCCTGAGTAGCTGGGACCACAGGCGCCCGCCACCACCCCCCGCTAATTTTTTTGTATTTTTAGTAGAGATGGGGTTTCACGGTGTTAGCCAGGATGGTCTCGATCTCCTGACCTCATGATCCGCCCATCTCGGCCTCCCAAAGTGCTGGGATTACAGGCGTGAGCCACCGCCAGCCAGCTAATTTTAAAAAAAAATAATTTTGTAGAGGCCGGGCACGGTGGCCGACACCTGTAATCCCAGCAGTTTGAGAGGCCAAGGTGGGCGGATTACTTGAGGTCTGGAATTTGAGACCAGCCTGGCCTGGAGGTCTGGAATTTGAGTCCCAGAAATAAGGAGAGGGAACAGTGGAGAAGTAGTGTTAGATATGCTTACCAAATCTTTCTTTCTTTTTTTTTTTTTTTTTTTTTGACAGAGTCTCGCTTTGTCGCCCAGGCTGGAGTGCAGTGGTGCGATCTTGGCTCACTGCAAGCTCTGCCTCCTGGGCTCACGCCACTCTCCTGCCTCAGCCTCCCGAGTAGCTGGGACTACAGGCGCCCGCCATCACGCCCGGCTAATTTTTTGTATTTTTAGTAGAGAGGGTGTTTCACCATGTTAGCCAGCATGGTCTCCATCTTCTGACCTCGTGATACACCTACCTCGGCTTCCCAAAGTGCTGGGATTACAGGCAAGAGCCAACGCGCCCGGCTGCGCTTACCACATCTTTTTAAATTCTCTCTTTCACTCTTTTGGTAATTAATTCCATAATTATGTCTCTCCAAGATTCATTCTGGATATTTTCTTCAGCAATGTTTTCATTTATCTGATTCTTCTTTGAGGCAGGGAACTTGCCTTTGACCCTTGAGCCATAATAGCAAACTTTTAGGGTAGATTTTATTATTCTCCAATTAGAGGTGGGAATTTAGGGTTACAGATGATAAGCAATTTGTTCCATGTTACCCAGCCTGAAAAGGGCAGAGCAAGGACTATCATCATAGATTAGTATCACCTAAACCCAAACCCTTTCTGCTGTGCTTATTTTCTCCTTGGCTGTTAATGTTCCCCAACTCTCATCTCCCAGGAGGTGAAACCACAGTGAAGTCTTTCAACTTTTTTTGGCACTGTGATATATTTCTTTCTAGATTATAAAAATCACCAGCCTGGGCAACACAGAGAGACCCCATCTCTAAAAAAAAAAAATTAGCCAGATGTGGTGGCACATGCCTGTAGTCCCAGCTACTTGGGAGGCTGAGGTGGGAGGATTTCTTAAGCCATAGAGGACAAGGCCACAGTGAGTGATGATCATGCCACTGCACTACAGCCTGGGCAGTAGAGCCAGATCCTGACTCTAAATAAATAAATATCAGTGAATTTTTTCATTATCCATTATATTTTCCCAAGATTTTTTTCTGGTATTCTAAGTGTTGATGTGCTGTTCTTAATTTAAGGTCACACTGATCAAGTTGTTCAAAGAAGAGCAAGATGTTGGGATATTTACCAAAGGAGATTTAGCAGTAGGTCTGAACCTGTCAATCCTGGCATGCATTCTTCATCCCATCAGCAGCAAGATGGAGATGCAGCAATGCATGGTGCCCACATGGACTCTCCAGTAAGATAGTAAGTGACCAGTAGTCAGTATGGCTGGAATGTACCGGCCAGTGAAATACATAACTCTGTAGCTGAATATGTCATTCTTTCCAACTTGACAGAGAGAGGAATGACAGAACTCAATTAATGGTTGATTTAACTTCATTGTAGCCCTGGTATCAGTGGATCAAATGTGTATAAAATACTTTCGGAGCATATGTGAACTACCTTTTCTCCACTTGCTCACAGCACTCCCTATGCTATTTCACCCTATAATCGGAAAGGCAGTTTTCGTAAACAAGACCAAACCCACGTTAACATGGAGAGAGAGCAAAAACCTCCAGAGAGAAGAATGGAGGGGAACATGCCGGATGGGACCTTAGGGAGCTGGTTCAAGATCACAGTGAGTGTCCTGGCAAAGTGGATCTAATGTTCAGAAGGAGAACAGGGGGAATTGTGTTGGATTTGTGTAGACACTAGATACTTTTGTAAGGGCAGGAAAGTATGTAATCTGTCCTTTATTACTAGGAGTTAACATCCTAGATCATCTTAAGAGTAAATTCAGAGAAGCAATGTAAGGGGAACAGACTGACTGCAGAGAGAGCGGAAGAGGTCGTTTACAATCAAAGGAGGAAATGAATGCTAAGGAGATAGAGTATCTCCACACCAGATGCTTCAGTTTAGCTCAAACTAAGTGTGTGAGGGGTTGAATTAGTGGGGTCCTTGTCAAAGGGGCAGGCCTGGTCTGCCTTAGGTAGACTCTTGTGGGACTTTATAAAAGAAAGCTCATATTAAACATCTTAAATTGATTATTTTAAGAAAACTATTTGAATAGTAAGAAAGGGTATTTAGGAAATCCATGTTTGGTTAGAAATAATAGATATTAGAAATAATGAAAGAAATAATAATGAAATACATAAGTTAGCAATAATGGATGTTGTCCTATCTTAAACTATTTTAAAGTCTGAAAGGAACATATTTGGGTCCACTTTTAACGTTTAATTCCATTATGTCAGTCTCCTTTCCTCACTCATTCTTTCTTTCACTCATAGGTTCCCTTCGGCATAAAATACAATGAGAAGTGGCTGCTGAATTTGATTCAGAATGAATGCAGTGTACCCTTCGTCCCAGTTGAGGTAAGAAAGGACCGTGAGGCAGACGAGAGAAAACAGGACAGGTTGGGGGCTGGATGAGCAGAGACTCTGGCCTCATATTTCATTTCTCTTGCAACTCTCCCTATAGTTTCACTATGAAAACATGCATGCCAGCTTCTTTGTGGAGAATGCCAGCATCGCCTATGCACTGAAGAATGTCAGTGGCAAGATTTGGGATGAGGATAATGAAAAGGTGTGTGTCAAATGAATGACCAGGGCTAGCATCGAGCAAGAGGGCAGGGCAAGGGTAAGGTCTTGCTTGATCTTGGGGGTCAGAGTTCCTAGTGTTTACTCAGCCCCTCTTGGGTTCTCTGCAGATATCAATCTTTGTGAACCCTGCTGGTATACCCCACTTTGTGCACAGGGAGCTAAAGTCAGAAAAGGTGGAGCAGATAAAGGTAACACAGGCTCACGGCAAGTTGTTCACACAAAGCCAGACCCACTGCTTCTTCCCCACCTACTGCCCCCTTCACCACCTCAACTTCAGAGCCTCTGAAACCCATCTCTAACTCTGCAGCTGGCCATGAACCAACAGTGTGATGTCTCCCAGGAAGCTCTTGATATCCAGAGACTCCCATTTTACCCAGGTATGGCTGAGAAAGTAATTCTATGGTAGATGAGGGCAGAGGTGTCTGTGTGAGATGGAGACTTACGGTTGGCAACTTGGGGAGGGGTTAGTGCTGATGCTGTACCAGGCGGGTCCCTCTCAGACTTCTGATTTTCTCCTCTCTGCTTTCTGGAGACATGGTGAACCGTGATACTAAGATGGCATCGAATCCTAGAAAGTGCATGGCTGCCTCCCTGGACGTCCATGAAGAGAACATACCTACGGTGAGGCCTTAGGCTCATGCTGGGATTGAGGGTGAAGGTGGAAGAGATTAGCTAGGAGGCTAATTGGTCTAAGATATCCCCTGTTGGGGGCCTTCACTCTTAATTCTTAATTCATTCCTCCCCATAGCTTTTGCCCTTGAACCCAAACAGCAACAAAGCCTACCAGATGCTTGACATTATGCCAAAGGCCCCCAACATTAACAAGCTGAATTTCTTGAAAAATAAAATGAGGTGTAATACTCAGATAGTTCTTTGAAGAAAAAGGGGGAGGAGGGTTCATTAGGGTAGTGACAAGAGGCAAGGAAGTGGATTTGTTGGCAAGGGAGGAGACTGAGGGTGCAGGGCCCTCCAGCTGCTCTTTCCTGGGTCTACGTGGTTCTTCTGCATAATTGCAGGTGACGTCTGCAGGGGAGATGGACAAGTGGAAAGGGATAGAGCCGGGAGAGAAGTGTGCGGACAGAAGCCCAGTGTGCACGACCTTCTTGGATACCTCCAGCAACATAAAGTCAGTTGTACCCTCTGTCACCACCTGGGACCATGACCTGTGTTTGATAGTGCCCTTCTGCAGGAGGAGGCAGCACTAGTCTTCTGGGAGGACCACAGACCCTCTCCTTCCCCCTCACCCCACTCCTCTCTCTGTGTCACTCATTCATCTGTGCTTAGACGTCTCCTTTCCTTCCTCTGACATGGTCCCCTTTTCACCTGCTTTGGGATGTGTTTCCCACCTGTCTCCACCCAGCCTCCTCTAGCGTGCCCTCTGTGAGTGTGCTCCAGGAAGCGGGGCTCCCCCACTTCCCCAGGACCAGCAGTATTCACGTGCTGGTGCCCTGGACCGAGAAGAGTCCTTTAGTCCAGGGCCTCATGCTGAGACAGGCCTTCCTGCCTCCATGCTGAGATGGGGCTTCCCTCCTCCGTCCCGAGAGGGGTTCTCCTTCTCTTGCTCCAAAAAGGTCCCCTCTCCTGTCCCAGGCTGGCATGGGGGCTTCCCTGCCCCATACTGAGGGCCGAGGCCCTGGGTGGCTGCTGTCATGCCATCTCTTCCTCTGGCCAATGCTAGGAGCTGGGCCCTCCTTGGGGAGAAACCTGGGTTTCCTGAGTCAAGGGACCAGAAGCGGGCCACATTCCTGAGGCAGGAGTGGAAGGCAGAGGGCAGAGGAGGTTGAGGAGACAGAAGGACAGGCCTCTCAGGGCACTGCCCCTCCTTCCCTCCACACCTCACATCATCCTGCCTGGGTCCTCAGAGGAGCCCTGGGTAGCCTGAGACGGGTAGCATTCCTCCGTCAAGGCGTCAGCACAGAGGGGCACAGGAGTCAGGGACCATCAGAAGAGAATGCAGTGGTCGGGAGAGGGGGTCCCCAGACTCTGAACCCCATGCTGAGCTGGGGCTTGACCCTTCACTTCTCCCGGGAGAATGTCTCCTGTCCCCGTGGCTGCTCTGTTTCCCATGCCCAGCTCAGACTGAGCTCACACAGGTGAGAAAGGCTCCAGCTGCATCCAGTGGGCCCCAGCCCAACAGGCGCATGTTTTCCTTTCCTGCCTTGGTCCCCAGGGCCAGCTGGGGCCAGTGAGGGAAAGGGCTGCAGCAGGGGAGCCCTTTTCTTCTCTCTTCCCCCCTGAACTCCACCACCACGGTAGAGCATCTTTCCCTTCCCTTTGCTTTGCATCCTGTTTCTCCATTGTCTCTCCTCTCATATGTCTCACCTGTCTCTCCCTCCCCTACCTTCACCCCGTTTCTGCCATCATTCCCCTGCCTTCCCCTTCTGCCTCCTGAGCCTGCGTCACTCACCTCCCTGTCCCAGCATCCTGGGCCATCCCTAAGAGCTGACCTGGTCTTGGCCAGGGCCAGGCCAGGCAGACTGACGGACATCCAGTGAGGTAGCAGAGCCCTGGGCTCCCACCCCATTTCCTACTCCCTGCAGAGCCTTCAGTGGGGACTTGGACAAAGGTGAGAGAGGGATGGAGGGAGGGGAAGAAAGTCCTGAAGCCTGGGCTCCCAATGCTGCCCAGGGCTGCAGAGGCAGGAACTTCGGAGTGTAGGTGGACACACTGCACTGTGTCTCTGACGTAGGTGTGATTGCTCCCATGAGAAGGACAGCTCCACAGTTTCACTTACCGTTGTCCATTTTGTTTTGATTTTCGGCAGCTCCATCCTGGAATTGTTCCCCAAAGTATTATGCCTGGTAAGTGTATTCCTTGATCATTGACTTTCCTAATTGGGACTGATGCTGCCCCCAACTGCCCCAAACCCCTTTAGATATTGTCCCAGTTACATTTTTGGAGCTAACCCTTAAACCTCAAGGGAGTGGGAGAAGGGAATACGGACCCATGTGGGAACTTGGCAGAGCCTGTGGAGCTTCTTCACACAGGTTCACAACAGGCTTCAGGTGGCGGCAATCCCGACTGTAGTCTTGCCCACGTAATTTCCAGAACGCTTTCACACCTGATTTCTGATCTCACCCTCTCCTGGGTCTATCCTTTTCCGTAATTTTCTGTGCCACCTCCCTAGTTTGCACTACTGACTTCCTCTTGCCTTCCCCAGGATGGCCAGCAGTCACCCAGAGCAACTTTATGTGGTACTGAAGCCCACAAGAGGTTACCAACCTGTAAGGTGAGAAGAGAGGATCCAGCAGGGTGGTGCATGAGGAAGGGGGGGTACCATCTGTGGTCCTGGGGACTCTTTATTCCAGGGAAGCTTCTTTGGATCTGAGATGTTGAAGAATCTGGTCCTGCAATTCCTGCAGCAGTAAGTATCCCTGGGAATCTGAGGCAAGAGAAGGCTAGGTCAGATGAATTTACCCAAGTACAAGTCTGCCTACAGTGAGACTTTCAAGACTCATTTGGCACCTAGGCCACAGAGATAGCCTGTCCTCACTGGTCTCCAACAGGTATTACTTGATCTATGACTCTGGAGATCGACAGGGTCTCCTTAGTGCTTACCACGATGAGGCCTGCTTCTCCCTGAGCATTCCCTTCAATCCTGAGGACTCAGCCCCGTGAGTATCACAGCTCCGACCCTGGTCCAGGGCCATGTGAATCCCCTGCAGAAAGACACCAGCTCCTGGAGATGCCTGCACTGGCCAGACCACCCACTCCTGCTCCTCTTTTTCTTCTAGGAGCAGGTTCTGCAAGTTCTTCAAGGATAGCAGGAATATAAAAATTCTCAAGGACCCCTGTAAGTGTGTGATGGAGAAGACTGGGCAGGGTAAGGGGGTGTGACAGGAACAATCACACAACTGGGGTGTGGCAGCCCCCCAAATCCTTGCTTCTCTTCTCCTCTACAGACCTTCGGGGGGAGCTGCTGAAGCACACAAAACTTGATATTGTGGACTCCCTCAGTGTGTTGCCTAAGACTCAGCATGACCTCAACTCCTTCCTGGTGGACATGTGGTACCAGACGGTGAGCACCTGCTTCCTCCCTTGGGCAGGCCCAGAAAGCCAGAGGTGGGTAGGAGGTTAAGGGGGATCCTGAGCACCTGAGATCTTCCCTTTCAGGAATGGATGCTCTGCTTTTCTGTCAATGGGGTGTTCAAGGAAGGTGAGTGTCTGTAGAGTCCCTTCCCCAGATCCCCCACTCCTCCCTCCCCCTGGCTGGGCTCCATCTCAGAACTCCCCCAGCTTCCCTCATTTTGTTCCTTTCCTTCTTCTTGTTCCCTCCGTGTTTTCCCACCCCAACTCTGCCCACAAACCACCCTGATCTGACCTAGGCCCATGCCTGTCTGCCCTGCACAGCTCAGGCGTGCGTTAAGCACACAGACTGTGTAGTCTGACAGCTCTCATCCCAGGTCTTTACTCTGAACTTGTGCTAGTTACTTAACCCTTCAGTTTCCTCATTTGCAGAATGGGGCTAATAATAACCCATCTCTTGGGCTACTGTGAAATAGGAATTAAGTGAACTTGTGGTTTTCACAGGGCCCCACACATGATAGGGGCCCTATCACTGGGAGCGGATTATTCCTGTTGTTGCCCTCCCCATTCCTACCACATCCGCCTCACTCCAAGTGAACAACTGTCCTGGTCTGGCCCCCTTCTGTGTGAGTGTCAAGCAAGACTCTGATTGGGGATCACCATGTGAGCACGTAAAGCCTGTGCAACTCTAAGGCAATGTTGTTTGTTGCCTTTGAAGTGGAAGGACAGTCTCAGGGTTCTGTTCTCGCCTTCACCCGGACCTTCATTGCTACCCCTGGCAGCAGTTCCAGGTTAGTGCTGTGTTGTGGGTGGGAGCACCCATCCCAACCTGGGGCCAGTGGTGTGGGAATGTGGTGGTGCAGTCCTCGGGGTGTTCTCAATGTTGTAAAAAACCGACAGTCTAGTTAAGAGTATGGGCCAGGAGCAGTGGCTCACGCCTGTAATCCCAGTATTTTAGGAAGCTGAATGTGGAAGGATTGCTTGAGCCCGAGAGTTTGAGACCAGCCTAGGCAACACAGTGAGACCATGTCTCTACAAAAAAACTAAAAATTAGCTGGGTGTGGTGGTGTGCATCTATCATCCTGCCATTCAGGAAGTTGAGGTGGAAGGATCTTGAGCCCAGGAGGTTGAGGCTGCAGTGAGCCTAGATCACATCACTGCACTCCAGCCTGAGTGAGACCCTGTATTGAAAAGTTTTTTAAATGTGTGGCCTCTGGAGTCAGAGTATGAGTTCTTTCCTGATGCAATACTCACTGTGACTTTGGTCAAGGCATGTGACCTCTTTGTAATTCAGAATCTTCCTTTGAAACTGGTGATTACAGTGTCCACTCCCTTGGGCTATTGTAAAGGGCAAATGTGAGTGTAAAACCATCCTTGGGTTGTAGGTAAACCTACAAAACTGGTGAAGCATGTAGGTAATCTCTCCAAAGGTGGGCTCTGTGGAAGGTTTAGAGGGTACCAGCCAAAAAGCTAGGAGGGAGGCACAGTAGAGGTATCGAAGAAATCAGGTTGCTGAACAGTAGGAAAAAGATCCTTGTAGCGGGTGGGGAGGTGTCCTTCTCTCCGGCTACCTGATGGCCCATTTTTCCTCCAGTCTGTGCATCGTGAATGACGAGCTCTTTGTGCGGGATACCAGCCACCAAGGGACCCAGAGTGCCTTGTTCACCCTAGTGCCCACAGCCTTCTCCAGCTCCGTGCCTGCCTTCTCCCAGGAGCAGCAGAAAATGGTGCAGGTTTTCTCTGCCCAGTCTGGGGGATGAACTACCAGTTGCCTCAGAAGTGAGTGCTGGGCCGGGCGCGGTGGCTCACGCCTGTAATCCCAGCACTTTGGGAGGCCGAGGCGGGCGAATCACGAGGTCAGGAGATTGAGACCATCCTGGCTAACATGGTGAAACCCCGTCTCTACCAAAAATAGAAAAAAAAATTAGCTGGGCGTGGTGGCGGGCGCCTGTAGTCCCAGCTACTTGGGAGGCTGAGGCAGGAGAATGGCGTGAACCCAGGAGGCGGAGCTCGCAGTGAGCAGAGATTGCTCCACTCCACTCCAGCCTGGGCAACAGAGCAAGACTCCGTCTCGAAAAAAAAAAAAAAAAAAAAGGAGTGAGTGCTGGGTGTGTATGGTGATTAGTGATTGGTATGCACTGGGAGGAGCAGGGGAGTGAATAATGGGAACTTGCAGATAGTTGGCTTTGCTTCTTTATTTCACTCAGTATCATACTGTACATTTCCCTCTTGATACATATTCAGCTACCTAGTTATTTTGAACAGGTATACAGTACTTCTCTGAATTCTGTCAATTGAGAAAAATGATGAGACAAGTCTCAATCATTTTAGGAGGTTTATTTGCCAAAGTTAAGGACATGTGCCCGGGAGACAGGTCTATGCCTTTCAAAGATGATTTTGAGGACTCCAGATTTAAAGGGGAAAGGGTAGGATATTGAGAAGTACACAATTTTCATGTAAGGGGGAGGGTAGGGAAAGATAGTTACTCATGCCTTTGTCTGGCTCAGTGAATCTGCATTTTTTTATATAAGATGACATAGAGAAAATGGGGCGGGGGAACAATCAGATACGCATTTGTGTCTGGTGGACGGGGGGGGGCGGTGACTGTATCTGTAAAGATAAGCTATCAATTTACATTGTCATGGTGAAATTTTAACAGAAACACCTTACGGCAAAGATGTTGCAGCTCATGAGGAATTTCCTTGCGGACAAAATATGGGGGAGGCGTGTAGCTTTTCATCTTATAGCCATCTTATTTAGGAACCAAAAGGGGAGGCAGGTTTGCATGACCCAGTTCCCAGCTTCACTTTTACCTTTAGCTTAGTGATTTTGGGACCCCAAGATTTATTTTCCTTTCACAGTTCCATGGATCCTGTTCCTTTGTTGGTAGACATTTGGCTTTTCACAGGGTTCCTTCTGCTGCAATAAATTCCAGAAAACACAGACATGTTTCTGTTGCATAGATTAAGAAATGGCATTGTATTGTCAGAGTGTCTGCACTTGGGTCCTAATGGATGTTACCTGTCCTTCCTCCACCACAGCTGCCTTCGTAACAACCAGTGTGACTACGTCAGAGCTCCTCATGTTCTTGCATGGCCCAAGGTGAGGTCTAGGAATTCAGGCCAAGTGAGCAGAGGTTGGGTGGCCTGGGGATTGAACTTGGGCTTCCGGTTCTGCTGATCTCCCAGCTCCCTCCTGCACTTCCTCTCGGCCAAGGGCAAGATCCTAGAGAAGGCCCTCACACAGACTGACCTAGGATCCTGAAAACAAAGCCCTAAGAGGAAATCCTTAAGTGTCATAATCTTCAGCCTCATCATCTTCCCTGTATTTTTGTTCCAATAGATGTATTTCCCTGTGACTGAACCAGGAGATCTGGCTGGGGCTAAGAAGCCGAAGCCCAACTCACAGGGCTGACTCTCATCCTTCCAAAGGGGCCAGTTGTTCTGTGCACTTGTCCACCCCTGTTACCCCCAGGATCTCTGTTCCTTTTCACAATAAAGAATGGTGTCTTGTTATGTCAAATCCCTGCAAAATCCATTTGAGTCAGGCATTATTATCTCTGTTCTATGGAAAAGGAAAGGGATATTCAAAGAGAATGAGTAATTCCTGGGAAATCCTAGAGTCGAGTCTCAAATCTTGGACCCACCCTTAGGATAGAGCTGTACTCCAGAGGGCCATGTGGCTTCAAAGGTGGAGAGTGCTCTTTAACCCTGTTAAGCCTGGAGGCTAATGTTCTATGTCCCTAGTGCATCAAGTAAGATATTTTTTATGCAGAGAACGTTATTACTTTCTTAGCCATACGAATCTATTCAAATTTAAAACAACCCATTTGGGGAAAAATAGCATTAAAGAATGCACGAAAACCTGGGAAGAAAAAATTGCCCACATATATGATGGACATAGGATTAATAGCCTTCATATATAGAGAAATCAGTAGAGAGAAGGGAAAGTGATATCAATCTCAAATCGTTATAAAAAGCAATTGCGGCTGGGCACGGTGGCTCAAGCCTGTAATCCCAGCACTTTGGGAGGCTGAGGCAGGCAGATCACTTGTCAGGTGTTCGAGACCAGCCTGACCAAAATGGTGAAACCTTGTCTCTACTAAAACTACAAAAATTAGCCGGGTATGGTGATGCATGCCTGTAGTCCCAGCTACTCGGGAGGCTGAGGCAGGAGAATCACTTGAACCCAGGAAACGGAGGTTGCACTGAGCTGAGATTGCACTACTGTACTCCAGCCTGGGTGACAGAGCAAGACCCTGTCTCCAAAATAATAATAATAATTTAAAAATAAAAAAAAAGCAATTGCAATGGCCCCCCAAAATCTATGAAAAGCGATCCAACCATAATAACTACAAAAACATAACTGCAGTCGTTGAGATAAGATGGTAATTTAGAAGAAAAAGCTAAAAACTTATTTTCAGAAAAATAACATTGTGTGTGTGCACGCACATGTGCATGTGGGGAATTGTGTCTGTATTGATGTAGTAGTTTCCTAGAGCTGCCATAATAAAGTACCACAAACTAGGTGGTTTAAAACTGCACAGATTTCTTTTCTCACAGTTCTGGAGGCCAGAAATCCAAAATCAAGGTGCCAGTAGAGCCATGCTCCATCCAAAGGCTCTGGTGGAGAATCCTTCCTTGCCTCTTCCAGCTTCTGGTTGCTGCTGATTTTTAGCTTGTGGCAGCATAACTGGTATCTCTGCCTCCATCTTCACATTGTCTTTTTTTCAGGGTCTTCTTTCCCTTTCAAAGTCACTCACTGGATTTATAGTTCACCCTAATCCAGGGTAATTTCATATCTAGATCCCTACATTAATATCCACAAAGATGTTTATTCCAAATAAAGTCCCATTCTGAAGTTCCAGGTGGACATATCTTTTGGAGGCCATTCTTCAACCTCCTACATTGTGCCCTCTGGCCCCTGAAAATTCCTATCCATCTAATGTGAAAAATACATTCACCCCATCCCACCATATCCAAAAGTTAATGCATTCTGGTATCAACTGTAAGTCAAATATCCTGTCTAAATACCCTCAACTCAAAAAGTCCCAAATCTCACCATCTAAATCAGGTTATGAGTGAAATCTGATCTATGAACCATGTAGGGGCAAAATTCCTTTCCATCTGTGGACTTGTAAAACCAGAAAACAAGCTACCTGCTTCCAAAATTCATTGGCAGGACAGGTATAGAATACACATCCCCATTCTGAAGGGGAGAATATGAAATAATAAAAGCAGTCACTGATTCAAGCATGTTTGAAACCTAGCAGGGTTTTGCTGGGCGCGGTGGCTCAAACCTATAATCCCAGCACTTTGGGTGGCCGAGGCAGGTGGATCACTTGAGGTCTGGAATTTTAGACCAGCCTGACCAACATGGTGAAACCCTGTCTCTACTAAAAATACAAAAATCAGCCAGGCGTGGTGGCAGGCGCCTGTAATCCCAGCTACTCGGGAGGCTGAGGCAGGAGAATTGCTTGAACCCCAGGAGGTGGAGGTTGCACTGAGCCAAAATCACACCACTGCACTTCAGCCTGGGCGACAGAGTGAGATTCTGCCTCAAAAAAACAAAAAACAGAAACCTGGCCGGGTTTCAAGGCCTGAGAATTACCCTCTGTGGCTTGATGCTTTATTGTCTGGGCCGCAAAGGCATCACTACTCTACTGGCGTCCTCCTCTGTATCCATGGCTCTGCCCTCTGAGTCATTCTTCCTTTATCTTAAAGGATGTCAGATGTTAACGGTCAAGTAACTCTATCATCCTTTTTACTGCCTGTAGAATCCTAGATGTCTGATAGCTTTCTTTCATTTTTCCCTTTTTTTGTTTTCTTCAGGTCAAACTGGCAGTCTTTTTAGTGGTATAACATTCTTCTGAAAAAACCTTGTGGGTCTCCTGTGTGTGTCAAAGGGATCCATGCCATCAGACAAGAGGGTTATCCACAGATCCTTTCTGGATACTGTATATTTTTCCTCGATTCAGCTGAGAGGATTGATTGGATTTATTAATCACACATTAAATGTCTTTAGCAAAAGGTATCCAGCTACACTCTTGGCTCTTTATCCAAAACACACTTAAAATCTTTCATGTGTTTATTGCTACTTGTATATCTTCTTTGGAGAAATGTCTAAGTCCTTTGCCCATTTTTGAATTGGGTTGTTTTCTGTTGTTGTTTTTGCTGAGTTGTAGGAGTTCTTTATATTTTCTAGATATTAATCTCTTATCAGATACATGATTTGAAAATATTTTCCCGTTTCATTCCATTGCTACATCCTCTGATGCACAAAAGTCTTTCATTTTGATGTAGTACAATTTATCTGTTATTTTCTTTTGTTTCCTTTTCTTCTAGTGTCATATCCAAGAAATCATTGTGAAATCCAATATTATGAGGCTTGTCCCTGTGTCTTCTGCTAAGAGTTTCATGCTTTTAGCTCTTATATTTTGGTCTTTCATCCATTTTGAGTTAATTTTTGTATATGGTATAATGTAAAGGTATAACTTCATTCTTTTCTGTGTGGATATCCAGTTTCCCCAACAACATTTGTTGAAGACTGTATTTTCCTCATTGGACAGTCTTTGCACCCTGTTGAAAAGCATTTGACCATTTATGCCAGGATTTGTTTTTAGACTACCAATTCTATTTGTTTACATGTCTGCCATTCTGCCAGTACCACTGTTTTGATTACTGTAGCATTGTATTAAGCTTTGAAATCAGGATGTGGGAGACTTCAAATTTTGTTCTTTTTCAAGATTGTTTTGGCTAATCAGGTCCTTTGAGTTTCCATATGAATTTTAGGATAGATTTTGATTTCTGCAAGAATGTCATTGTGATTTTGATAGGGATTGCATTGAATCCATAGATCACTTTGGGTAGTATTAATATTTTAACAATACAATGTCTTCTAATCCATGAACAGAGGATGTCTTTGCATTTATTTGTCTTCTTAAATTTCTTTCAGTAACATTTCATAGTTTTTAGTGTACAAGTCTTTTGCTTCCTTGGTTAAGTTTAATCATAAGTATTTTAAATGAAATTGTTTTTTAATTATTCTTTCAGATTTCTCACTGTTAGTGTATAGAAATGTAAATAATTTTTTTTAAGAGACAGAGTTTCACTCTGTCACTCACGCTGGAGTGCGGTGGTGTGATCATAGCTCACTGTAACCTTGAACTCCTGCAC